>NC_041389.1:213952846-214096015 GCF_002162155.2 Triticum dicoccoides | reverse complement strand
TCACTATATGCAACATAGTAGATTTAGTTATAGAAATGTATTGGAATGCTATATGATAAATTAAGATATATGCAACATAGTAAATTTATGTATATGAAATTTTTAGGTATAGATATGTATTGGAATGCTATATGAGAAATTTTTAGGTTTAGAAATGTATTGGAATGCTATATGAGAAAGTTTTAGGTATCAATTTAGTAATAGAGAATAATCAATACAGAAATGTATTGGAATTCTACATGAGAAACTTTTATTAAAATAAATAGGGATATTTTTAGTAAATATAGAAATGCATTGGACACTTTAACTATTTTTATGTCATTATCACTTTGTCATCAAAGAATGCTATATGAGATTTGATGATCTAAAATTTTCACTCGGTGGAATATGCAGTCTTTGTAGTAACCATCGTCGGAGCTTCCTCTACTTCCTCTAGAGCTGAGTTGGTGAGCTAAAAGTCCACCTCCTCCTTCTCTTCTCCTCGGACATGTGTATGATGATATTTGGACATGTATTGGTTGTCTGTTTGGACATGTGGCCCATGTTTGCAAGGAAAATCTCCAAGTAGCCTATGTTTTGCCAGAATGTTGATTCATTTTAGTTTCGGAAAATTTCGAGCGCCTGATATGTACTATTTTAGCAAATGTCATGTCTAAATTTTCCATGGATTTTAGCATGACTTGTGTTATAAAGTAGGAAATATCGAGTCCTCGTGATTTGACGGAACATGAATTAAACACATTCCGGCAAACCATAGGCCATTTTTATGTCATTACTTGATATATGTAACGTGTTGACTGTCATCTATCGGGGCTCCTTGTTTGACTTTTAGTCTGTTCTTAAAGGAAGGATGTCGACTATTGTCGTGGGGGCTGTTTCCTCTCCTTCTTCTCATGATATACCTTGGTAATGCATGAGAGAAGGAGGGGAAGTGACCGTCACCGCCGGCCGAAATATCTGTGAGGGAGTGCCCACCATATACTGTCAAAATATCAGAGAGGAAGAATCCCGACTGTTGTCGTGGGGGCCGCTTCTCCTTCATTCCTAAGTGCTAGACATTTTGGTGTAATGCACTTGGGAACAAAGGGAGGAGCGACCATTGATACGTCTCCATCGTATCTACTTCTCCAAACAAGTCTGGATTGAGCCATGCAGCTGGCCGCAGGCAAGCAAGTCTGGGGACCCCCATTCCTAGAACGCCGACAGTAGCCCCCGGCCCAAGGCGCGCTCGGACTTGGCTTAGCAGCAAAGCCAAAGGGCAAGTACGGAGCACCGCGGGCCCCCACAGCCTGCGGCCTTGGTCGATGCGTGGCAACTGATTTGACGTGGGCATCTCTGCTTCCCCACGCTGCCCCAATATCCGCTTGGCTAGGCGGCCACGACGCTATACACAGTTATTTCCTCCTTGCTGGCAGCGTGCTTCCTATTCCCCTTTCTTCCTCGACTCCCTGCTTCCGCTTCCAGTATGACTTGAGCTCTGCCCCCTCCATTGCCATTGCACCAACTAGCAAGGAGAAGGGGAAGAAGCCTATGTCCTCAACCAATTCGCCCCCGGCAATCGAGCCCGCCGTCGGCCGGTCGCTGGTGCTCAATCTGGAGGCCATGGGCACGGTCTACCCTGCGCTCGCCTCTAGCTTCAAGGAGTGCAGAAAGACGATGGCTTGGCCTGCATCCCACGCCTCCACTGACAAGACGGTCACTGAGGTTCGATTCTTCGTCGACGCCCTGTGGGCTGGCTTAGTTCCCCCTTTCTCCGCCTTCTTGAATGCAGTGATTTCCCATTATCAGATCCATATGATGCATCTTGATCCCCAATCCGTTACCCTTCTCGATGTCTTCGCCTTTGTTTGCGAAGCCATGGTGGGCATTGCTCCTTCCGTCGCCCTCTTGCGCCACTTCTTCTCGCCGCGCCTGACCGATCCCTTGCAGTGCTCGGGGTGCGTGAGCTTCCAGGCCGTGGCAGAAACGGCTGCCCCGGGGATTGATTTTGACCTCCCGCCATCCACGAGCGGGTTCCAGACGCGGTGGCTATATGTGGATGTCGGAGTGCTCAGTCCTCTGCTCTCGTCTCCGTTGTTTCCCGCTGTCCCCAATACCAGCTGGGGCCATGAGAGACTCGTGAGCCCCCGGCTCTCCTTCGTCTGGTTCCGACTAAAGTGGTTGAGAGATCTTGATGTGACTGCGCCCCGGGTGGTGAAGGAGTTCCTCAAGTATCGCATTTCTCCTCTCTAGCACCATTCCCGACCGATCTGGGCCCTGACCAGCAACCGGGACCACATGAGGCTGTAGGACACGGAACTCGCACCCAAAGCGCTGAGGACGGTGCTTGAGGACTTGACTGGCGACCCCTCGCCAGGCGATATGCCGCAGGAGGGGAGCCTCTTGTATCTCTGCTTGAACAAGGTCGAGTTCATAGGACAGATGCCCTCCTTTGACGAATGGGGGTTGCGTCCTGTTGGCCTTGTGGGGCCTCGCGAGAATCTTGTCGCCGTGGCTCCTTTTCTCGCCACCAGCACCAATCTTGCCCCATGAGTGGGAACAGGGAGGGAAGCATCACTTGAGGCTGGAGGCTCGGGTGTCGAGGTCTCGACGTCGCATGGGGCTCCCGAAGCATCACCCTCCAGAGCTCGTGAGGCTCGCTCTGGGGCGGCCGTTGAGGAGGAGATGTAGCCCGCAGCGCCCGAGGCTGGAGCTTCTGAGGCCTTGGCAAGCCATCCGGAGCTGGTGCCTGATTGCTCCTCCCAGCTTGGCGCTCTTGAGGTTGACCGCCTGCGCGCTTCTCCATATGCGCCACGCGCTGGTCCTCATGTTCAGCGCCTAGATCAGTTCCGCGTGGACTTTGCCGCACTCCGCAAGAGGAAGGAGTCTTCGAGCTGCAGTGGTCGCACCATCTGACTGTTGAAGCATAGGAAGTACTTCGCCATAGACGAGTAAGTACCTGACCCTTGCAATTCCTTAATTGCTGCTTCCCTTCCTGACCGAGGCTCTTTAGGAACCCTCCTACCAAGCCCGCGGAGTCTACCAAGAAGCAACCTCCTCCAGCCTTGCCTTCATCGTTGGCCTTGAGCGTCCCGAGCCTGCATGCTTCCCCTGGCGTGGGGTCAGCCGGAGAAGCAAGCCTCACCGCAAGGTGTCTCGAGCCCGTGCCCTTGCTGCCTTTGCTTCGCAACCCTTCCTGGAGAGCAGTCATCCTGCCCAGGCTCCTCCTCTGGTCGTGGACGGTGAATGGTTGGCGTCAATCCTTGGCTCCTCTTCAGGGGATGAACCTGCGCCGGTCCGGGTCCCTTGCGGGTCCCGGCCAATGATCGTGGGGGCGCCAGCCCTCAGCCCCCTGCCGAGAGGGGGCGAACCGCTTCAGGGCCCGCCATCAGCGCCAGCTACGGAGGACGACATCAACAACATGCTCAATCTTGCGCGCGAACGAAGCATCGTTCGCCACGAGTTCCTCTGGAAGGCGATGTACGCGATAGGCCAGCTTGGTGGAGAGCTTTCAGATGTGGACGCGCGCCTTGAAGCTGAGGGCCTACGGCTGATTGAGGAGCAACACATGCTGAAGGTGGCCATCAACCTCGCGCACCACCAATGCGAGCTTGACAATGCAAAGGCCGAGGCGTCCCTTGAGGCCTCACGAAAGGCCTGCTCCTGGGCTCTGGAGGAGGCTCGGGAAGCAGATTATCGTCGCGAGATCGCAGAGAAGCGCGCGTGGGAGCTCCAAGCCTGGAGCGACTTCCTGGAGCAGTAGGTGGAGCTGCGCCAGGCCGCCCTTGCGTCACTCAAGGGGACGCCTGTCGAGGAGGAGGAGCTCCGCAGGCACAAAGAGGCGCTAACGCTGGAGGCCGCCGAACGCAATCTTGACCTTGAGCGATTGGAGATGAGGGAGCGCCAGGTCACCCACGCAAAGGACGATGTTGGCGCACGCGAGGCTCGAGTCCAAGAAGAGGTCGACCGCCACGTGGCGGAGGCTCGCGCAGATCTTGTGAGCAGGTATGACCTGAAGCTGAGGCTGGTTGAAGCCGAGGCTGCAGGGAGGACTGCTGCCCTTAGGTCCAAGCTGACTTAAGCAGAGCGGCGCGCGGAGGCCGCCGCAGCCGCCCTGGTTTCGGTGCAGACTGAGTTGACCTCCGCCCGCCGAGCTTCTTCTTCTTCAATGGCGGGTTGATGACGCTGAGTCCATTGCGCATCAGAACAAAGAGGAAGTGCTTCAACGGCAGACGCTGGAGCACATGCACGGCCCCATGCTCCAGGAACTCAGGAACAGGGCCAACACGGCCCTGGGCAATATCTGTGACGAGGACGCCCCGCATCCTCACGTGACCAACTATGCCAGTCATCTCCGCTTCTTCACTGATGTGGCGACGCGCCTGGAGAACCGCTCCGAGAGAGCTCGCCAACTTGTCGAGGAGAGGAGCAGCAGCCTGCTTGGGCTTGCATTTTCCTACGTCTCTAGCCATCTTCAGAACACTGATCCCCACTTCGACTTCGACGCCGTCATCGCCCCGGTGCCCGAGGCCATCCGGCGACCTGGCGCGGTGGGTGGAGGACAACATGGATGCGCTTGTGAGGGCCTTCGCTTCCGACAATGACGGGGTGGTAGTCGCGGCGGATGGTGGCGATGTGGTTAATGGTGGTGACGGTGGCGCCAGTAATGGTGATGGTGATGCCAGTGACAACGACAGCGGCGCCAGTGATGCTTCTGGAGGCGACCAGGAGGATGTTGTGAGCGACATGTCTGACTGACCCCGTGTTTCTCTACTGTTCATCCTGCACACAAAAGCTCGGGCGCGGCCCCAAAGTTTGTAAGAGCATTTTGAGAGGGGGAGCCCCTCATGTAAAAAGATTGTCGTACGTATGCTTTTAAGAATGATGCTGAACATGTGCTTCCATGATCTTACGGGCCCTGCGGCGAGCTTGTTGTTGTGTTTTACCTTTAGCCTGGACAAGTCCTGAATAGGCTCGTGGGGTCGTGAGCCCCCGAGCATCCCTCGAGGGACCCGCCGACCTGGTCGAGTGGGCCTCGCGAGAGCGAGTGCCGACCGTGGTACGACATGCGCACAGCGCACGTGCGCTTCACCCAGCCCCGCCCATGAGAGGCTCGCGAGGGGGAGGCAGCTAGTACAAACTCCAAACTAGGGCAGAAATCAGAACACAAGAAATCACACGAACCAGACAAGACACCCCCCCCTCGCATACGCAAATGCAAATTCAATTTCAACTTAAATCCGAAGCAAGGAAGCTCGACCACGTAAAGGGAGGCAAAAATAAAAAGGCCGCGTCCGGCACCTAGTCTAGTCTTCGACGTCTTCTCACCAGCGCGGTGCTAGGTGATGCCAGTGGGCGTGGGAGGGAGCCCCCGAGGCCCGAGGGCAGCTCTCCAGAGACTCTGAGGCATGTACAGCCCCACTCATTATTATGTGAGAGTGTCACGGGCGGTGAGCTTCACAGGCACTGGGCCTTACAGGCACCGGGCCTTGCTTCATATCGCCAGACGAGGGCCCCGCCTTGCTCTGCCCTCGACCACCATTGACGGCCGCCAGAGACCAAGGATGACGCCAATGGGGCAAAGGGGATGCTAGCGGCGCCCTCGGCGACCACGGGTCCTCTGCCGGGGGTAGGCTCTGCAGCACCTCCCCGGCAGAGGGCCTACCTCCGGGGGATGCCTCGCTCTATACGCTGTGGGGAGGGGCCTGGCTCCCGGCCCCTCTCCTGCAGCCCCCAGTGCGCTCCTCCTGGCAGAAGGGAGGCTGCCGAGCTAGGGTAGCCGTCCGCTGCTGCGACCTGAACCTCCTGCGACCCATGGTTAGCATAAGCTTGCTCCTGAGGAATTAGCGGTACCCGGTAGCTGCTACTGCCAGCGCGGTTGGTGAGGCTTCCTTGAGGCTCCTGAAAAGGCTTGGCTTTTGGCGTCTCTTCCTCCTAGCCTAACCCGAGGAACGAGCCAGGGTCGTCTTCCATCGCGTACTCCTGATCCACCATGCGGGGCATGTAAGCCTCCAAGGCCGCCCCCGCGAAGACTTTGCCGTAGTGCCCCACTCTCCATGTGGCCTGGCCCAACGCGTCATCTTGAGGGTGGTAGGTCAGCGGCCCACCCGCGCCATAGACGGTGATGTGCATCCCCTCGCTCGTCGGAGGCGGCGTTGGTGCGGCCTGGCGTTCGGCGCCGATGGTTGAGCTGGTGTCGGAGAGGCCCGCCGCGTGATCCGACCAGGGCCTGGGGTGGAAGCTGGAAACAGAAGGGCAGTGCCCCCGAGGCCGCGACATCCAGGAGCTCAGCAACGCGCTCCAGCAACGCATCTTGGCCGCTCTCCTGCAACCTGCACCGCAGCAGCTCCCGAGCCACAGTAAGCGCGGCCCTCATGTTCGTTTGCTCCCGTCGGGTGTACGGCGTTGTGGCCGTGGCATGGCTTGAGGCCCTTGCAGCTGCCCGCACCTGCCGCGGAGTAAGGGCGGGAGGCGCGAGACCGCGCCGCCCTCACCCCACAGCGTTCTGTGGTGCGCGAGCTGCCTGAGGCACAGGGTTGAGGTCACCTTGGGCAGGGCGGCATGGCACGGGCTGGCCATGCCGCCCAACGGTCAGCGTTGGTGGTCGGGTCGACTGACATGGATGCGACGAAGCAGTGGAACGCAGATCGGTGGAAGGAAGACTCCGGCGCACCCCTACCTGGAGCGCCAAATGTCAGATATCGGGTTCTGGCAAAACCCTTAAGGTTTGAACACTGGGGTGCGCATGAAGATGTCCTCCTAGCGAATCTCGCTCTCAGCCTCGCCGCGATCTTTGAGCTAGCTCGATGAACAACACAAGAGACACAAGATTTATACAGGTTCGAGCCACCGTTGTGGTGTAATACCCCACTCCTGTGTGTGGTGGTGGATTGCCTCTTGGGCTGATGATGAATAGTACAGAGGAAGAACAGCCTCGCGAGGAGAGGTGTTCTTGTGCTTGGTGCTGTGGTGTGCAGATGAACTTAACTTGTCCTCCTACTGTGGTGGCTAGCTCTATTTATAGAGGCCCTGGTCCTCTTCCCAAATATTGAGCGGGAAGTGTGTCACACCCTGATTTTGATGCCACAACACTTAAGCTAATAAAACATAATAAATTGTGGTTGACAAAAACTTTTGAGATCTTTGGACCTTCCTTGATTTGATTTTTGTGTGTTGGTTGTAAGTGCTCTAAAAATCAAATAAATCCTCCAACTCTTATACTCCTTCTCCTTGATCCAAAACCTTGCCCAATGATCATGCCATGTGTATAGTACATCATAGAATTTTCTTACAAAAATAATTTGGCCAAATAGTATTTTCAAAAATTAGTTTTCCAAAAACCCATGAATTGAGGTTTGCACTGCAAGTACTTAATTAAGGGTGTGAAATGTCTTTCAAAAATTATATTTAACTCCTATTAGATATAGGACACCCAGAAACCACAAAAATATAATTTTAAAGGTAACTTTCCTATTTTATTTCAAGGCTTTTTCTTTAGGCCAGAAATGGTGTTTAATAGGTTGAAATTATTTAAAAGTTTCAAAAATATTTGAGAAAAATCAGGGAAACTCAGTGGACATATATTTTCCATATATAAGAGTTTCAGAACATGGTCATGTTCAAAATATTGGACAAAACCTCCCAAAACCATTTCTGCCCATTTCAAGGATTTGAAATATTTCTAGAGGAAATATTTTCATAAAAATCCAAGAAAATTCCATCATGTCACAAATGCCATATTTGGTGATCTTGCCAAGTGGTATGTCTTGGAGAACAATATAACATCATCAAATACCCTCAAAACCATTTCTGTCCATTTTGAAGTTTGAGCAACTTTACATTGCCAACATGTCCAAATGTTCTCAAACCTTGTGAACATGCTAAGATGGTCTAATCATTCATCTAGAATAAATGGAACAAGTTGGATAAAATGTTATATTGATCAAAGTGCCCCAAAACCCTTCCTGTCCAGAACCAAATTGGAACAACTCTACATTGGCAACTTTCTCCTTTTGATCTCAACTTTTGTGGACATGTTCAGAACCTCAAATAATGACACTACACCAAGTGGTGCATCAAGGAGAATATATATGCATGGATATATCTTGGAAAGTCCATTTCTGTTGATTTCTAGGGTTTACGAAAGTTGCATTGTCAACTTTCTTCAAATGAGCTCCAACTTGGTGATCAGCACCATTTCTATATGCCACTTGATCCTGTTAATCTTCATATCATTTGGACTCCATTTGCTTGCCCAAACCACCATCAAACACCTTCTGGCAGAAATTTAAAATGCATGTTTTGTCCATTTCAACTAATCTCCATGAGCTCAACCTTTTCCCACAGCCTCATCTGCTCCCCCTCTACCTCCTGCATGCTTGGCTGCCCAAGGAGCAATGTTTAAGGGGGGCAGAGACCCATTTTCCTTCTCTGGACAACCACTTCCCCCTCCCTTTCTGACCTCTCACTTGCTCCTGGCAAGTTCCAGAGCATCCAAGGCCTCCATCCCTCTTGTTTATTTCTCCTGCAGACGCCAGAAACAAGTGGGAGCGTAAGGACGCGAGAAAAAGCCGCGGGTGCCGGCCATTTGCGTGCTTTGGAGCACGTCAGCGTGCTCCCGGCCATTGACGCCGCGTCCCCCGACCACCTCGAGCCTCCCCCTTGCGCCAGTCAAGGTGCCTAGACGTCCGCAACAGGCCACCGTGTTGGCCCCCTTCTCTCCCCTTCTCTCTCTCACCCGGCCGCGCGTGCCCGACGCCGCCCGGCTCGGTAAATGCATGGCCCCGCATGCGCGAGCACCAGGGCCCTGCCACCTCTCCTCTTTCTCTTCCCAGCGACCTACTCCGGCCCCACGAATGCCGAAGACAACCCGTCGCTCTCTCCCCTTGCCGCCCGAGCCGTTGCCACGGCCACCCGTGTGCCACGTCCACGGTGAGCCACGGGTCGGCTACTTAAGGCCACCCTCGAGCCCCCTATCTACTCCTTTGGCTCTATATCTCCCCCAGCCACCTCCCAGACAAGCTCTCTCTCGCCCTTGTGCTCTCCTTGCCTCTCCATCTCCGCCATGGTCGCCGTCGGCCTCCACTCGGCTCCGGCAAACCCAAAGCCTCCCCGCCCCTCCTTTGGCCACCAGTAGCACCGCAGATGACCGGCGGAGCTCTCCCCCTCCTTTTCTCCTGCTCTGGTGCCCCATTGCTCCACAACCATCTTCCCCCAAAGCCCCGTCCGCCGGCGTCAAGGCCACCATTGTCTCGGTCCTCCCCAGCCAGCGTGAGGCCCATGGATGGGTGTGTCTCGGCCTCCTGAGTTCGTCGGTATGCCGAACGTCGCCGGGGACGGACGGAGTCGCCAGGAAGAGCGTCGGTGCCGTTCGACCTTGCTCCCTCTATCTCCCATTGCGCCGCGCGGGAGGTTGGAGATGGACCTGCAGGCGGGCCCCGCTCGTCAGTGGCCCAGCCTCCAGGCCACACTGGCAAGTGGAAGCATATTCCAGTAAAACCGCCTCCAACCGGCCCTTGCGCACGTGCGGCCGAGCCGCTGGGCCGGCCCAGTGGTGCCATGCTGCTAAACCTCGCCCAGTGCGCACCGCCGCCGCCCAGATCCGGCCCGTTTCGGTAAATCCTTTGTCGTTTTCTTTTACAGTGAACTTCAGAAATCCATAAACAATTCAAATAGTGTCCAAATTTGATGAATCAAACTTCTACCAACTTCATAAATCAAGGTCTATTTAATGGGCCAAAGTGAACATTTTTGTTGTTCTTGGTTTTCACTGGATCCTTTAAAAAGGTCATTTATCCACATAAGTCCACTTCCAAAACCCATATTATATTCATTTCAACTCCAAAATCCAGTGAAACCAATTTCTAAATGTTTCTAAAATCATGCCTGATTTAATGAGTGCTTTTACTCATTTTTCTATAAGAAGGCATTCTATAGACAACTTGCAGGTCCATTAAATCCCTTGTTTCCAGCATATTGAAATGTTCAAAAATATACACTTATCCAATTCCACTGAAATCACTTTGGTAATTCCCCATATGACCAAAGGCATCCTAGAAAAGTCCAACTCACATTTTTAGAGCACTTTTATTTTTGCCTTGTTGTGTTACTTATTGTGATTGTTTCCGGCGATAGTTGACGAAGTAGACGGAGTACTTGGAGAAGGACCAGAAGATTTCAAGACTTTGATGAACCAGGCAAGCAGCCCTTTGACCATGACACCCCTCTTGTTCATCGGTACCCTTTTTCCGATTGCATGATGATGAAATATGACGGTGGTAGAGTTGTTGTGAACCACCACATAATGCATACCCTTACTCATGACATTACCTTGTTCATGATTGCATTGTCAAGAGACTAGTTGATGCATAATGATGCATGTGTACCATGAACTCTTCATGGATACATTCTTTCTAAAACCCCATCGGGTGCCCCTAATGCCCTTGGGAGATGTTGAACTAAGGTCACCACTTGAGGAGTGGTGTACCGATGAGAGATTCTGGTGTGTGTAAAATGATGGATTAGATTTATGTGTGATTACCGTCCCAACCAAACATGTGCAACCACTCTACCCCTTTATGGGATGGGGCATTATTGATCACTTAGGCTCATACTAGCATGGTGCCCACATTACTAGTGACGGGAGTGACTTGAGGTCACTCTTGGGATGGGGTCGCGCTTGGATAGGCGGCCTTGACTGTTTTCACAGGGCACCGGACACACCGTTGGTCCCTTCGTGTATGTGTGATAATGTGAAAAGGGCAGAGTCCCACGATCTTTTACTTATACACGAGGGCCGTGTATCAATGAGTGGACCCTATGTTAGTGTCGTCTAGGGAAAGGTAATGATCGGGTGCTTCCCTGAGTACTTGAGGTACTGCGGGATCGTGGTTGACATGAAAGCTTCCCGGATCTTGAGGGTAAAGTGCGCAACCTCTGCAGAGTGTCAAACTATTCGAATAGCCGTGTCCACGGTCATGGACAGTTGGGAGGTGCTACTTAAACTATGTCCAGAAATTTTACAATCTCGGTGCATGTGTGTGTGGAAGAGAGCTATTTGTGTCAAGGTGGTGACTTGACATGTTGAGTGAAATGGCATTGATCCAAACTCTATTTTTGTTGATATCTGTAACCTGTTCTCAAGGTTACCCTGTCCATTGATGCATATCTCACAAATTGATATGACTTCTCAACTAGCGTGAAGCTAGGTAGCTTACTTGTTGTACAATTGCATTGTTACTTTGAACCAAATCATGGGTTGCTTGCGGGTACATTCAAAGTACTCATTGGCTTGCCACTGGTTATTTTATTGGCCAGACATGAAAGAACAGGATGTGATGAAGAACATTTCGGTGACGAACATGCGATCTAGGACACCTTCCCGGTCAGAATGCCTGTAGGGTTAAGGCAGATGGCATGGGTCCAAGTTATTGATGAAGATTTCCGCTGCAATGTTATACTCAAGACTTGACCATAATGGTCATAATTTATGTAAGACGGTATGTATGGATGTAAGACTCTTGTCATTCAGCTTCTGTGTGTTCAGTGAGCATTGTTCTCTGGGATCACTGTACACGTGCATTTGGTGATCACGACTTATGAGGAGGGGTCCCCACACAACTGGTATCAGAGACATCCTGACTGTAGGAAGCCTTAGTTAGCATGGTCGTTAGTTATGGTAAAACTATTTCCAAAAACTATTACTAATTTTCATAACTATCTATACTTCTCTTCCCTTCTCAGTTTTTCGAAAACTAAGGTATACTTTCCTTATTGATCTCTTCCCCTTCAAAACTTTTGGTCGCTAGAATCCTTATGCCCCTGACCACGGGATCCCTTGTAATCCTCGTGGATAATCTGGAAGGAGGACGCCTTGCCAAACACTCACCCACCTCTTCTGAACACAAGATTGGCAACACCACAACAAGATGATGCCAACAGAAGGTACGCCTTCAAGGAATGAGGACATGAAGACCCAGAGGATGGTGACACCTTTGAAATTGCCCCAGGATTATGCAACCTTGGCCTATGATGACCAGGGCATAGGATATGCAAGATCATGATATACATCGCTAGTAGAGCAACCCTGTCCTTATCATTGTTGCATGGGCAACCACCGGTGGATGAGAACCTAGCCATTTGGTCCGCCTCACTATAGTGAGCTGGAAAACGGTTCTTGGCATCCCCCGCTCTCAGTGATGATACTATCAACAGTGTGTCTAGCAGATTGGACCTCTACTATGCCTTGTTGGTGTCATTATATAAAGGATTGCCTATCTGGTACCCTCGAAGCCTTAAAGGAAAAAAGAGATCGTCATGATTAAGAAGACAAGAGGAGACCTAGTCAATGCCAGCTACGAGGAGCCACCTTCACCCCATCACTACAACAGGCAAGAAATTGTTGAAGACTCTTCAAGTTCAACCGGGATCGTTTCATCGAACAACTACAGGAGACGTAGCGACACGTGAGGAAAACCCAGAATACTTCATGAGGCACGGAGCAAAGCACGACTACTGAATCCGAGAACCCCTAGCATAGGATGAGTCGTGTACCCCCTATGCACAGTCGAGTCCGTATGATGGTTCGAATAGAACCATGATTGTGTGTTGCTTGTTTTTATTGTTTGTGTTTGTGGTTTGATATAAGTCGCCCTTCCGCCCTAGGCAACAAGTACGTAACTATACCACCTTCCTTATCTTAATGCTTGTGTTTGGCCCTTTCGGCACTTGTTGTTTACACTTGCACTATAGAACCCCCTTTAGGCATCCCCCTCCTCTATGCTACTTTCCCCTCTCATCTCTCTCTCCTCAGCTGAAGGCCGGCAAGACAAGGTACACCAATGATTCTACTTTGGAACCAACTAGCACTGGGGACTTTCGCTTCAACCTCCTCGACCAAGCGCAACCCCGTAGAGTTATGTTTAGTCCTCCAGACTGGAAACCCATCCCTAGACCCTTCGAGTCTTCGCAACATACCCAACTCTAATCCTTGACCATGTGCTTAACCCACAGAATTGCAAGATAACCAGTTAAGCCTCCGTAACCTTGCACAACAATGGGTTCATTATGGAACTAGTGGACATAGTGAATGAGCACATTATCATCCTAAGATAGTACCAGAACTGACGAAGCCATAGGGAAGACCAATTTGAGGATACATGTATAGAGAACAGATAACTTGATGAGTTTATATTAGAAACCATGAGGAATTATTGAGACTTTTGGTGGATTGTGAGGCTTTCATGTTGGTAGATGAACTTGGTGGGATCAGATAATAGAGTGACATAACTCTCATTGCTCCTGAGTAAATTGGATTTAAATAGGTGATCCTAGTGGAGTATAGATGCTGAGTAAGTCCACATGGTTTGGAGTAAATTGGATTTAGACTGATGATCTCGATCATGATACCATGTTTCTCGGTCGACGATAAACTAGGAGGTTGGATTAATTGTCAGAGTTGATTTAGGGATCTATATAAGCTGACAATGGAAATTTTCAGATCACGACTATGGGAATTGGTGGACTGACTATAGTAAGGACAACTCTTTCAAGAACTTGGGGATTATAAGGTATCAGAAGATCGTGTGGAACACAATAGGCATTGGATTTGTAGAATAAATGGGTTGTGTAGTGATTTATGGAAATTAATGGGCTGTTGGAATTGATTCATAAGAAGGAAACAAGATCTTGGAGTGGCATACGACGTGTTTCCTTAGGATAGAAATGCACTATCTTGGACCTTGGAAGGATAGGCTGAGCACTTGGATTGTCATGATTAATTCAAGCTTGGGAGCTTGTATATTCTGCCCATAGAGTTTTGCATAGATATGAGTTTGGTGATGGTTAACATGTATGATTCTATTAGACCTCCTCGCGGAAGCCATGAGGATATAGAACAATTGGCATGTCAGAAACTGTGCTCAAGGATGGGATGATAAACATTCACTCGCACACTAGAATCCTTGAAACCCTTAAGCCCTACCAAGCCACAACATGGTCGGATCCTGACCTTGGGCTTTGGCTCTAGATCGATAAGGCCTTGGCCGATACTCAACCGTGACCACCACCAATTCCTCAGCCCGCTCTATGTTGTCGGATTTCAGGTTCCGGCAGACCCTCAAGGTTCGAACACTGGGGTGCACGCGGAGATCACACCTCCAGCCTACCCATGTCTCACCGCCTTGCCAGGATCTAAACTACACGAAGAACAACACAAGGGACACGAGATTTATACTGGTTCAGGCCACCATTGTGGTGTAATACCCTACTCCTGTTTGTGGTGTGTTGATTGCCTCTAGGGCTGATGAGGAACAGTACAAGGGAAGAACAGCCTCGCGAGGGTCAGTTCTTGGCTGGTGCGATGAACTGCTAAGGGGAGTTCATTCGCCTCTCTCTCTCTCTCTCTATGTCTCAGATGCCGGATCCAATCCTCTACCCTGTGGGTGGCTAGTCCTATTTATAGGCGAAGGCCCCGGGCCTCTTCCCAAATATTGAGCGGGAAGGGAACCAACAATTGGCCATTTTGAAGGGGAACATCTAGTAGACTTATCCTGACTAAAGTTGGTCCTCGCCTGCCAAAGACCCTGACGATGACGCGGGCTTGGGCTCCACGATGACCTCCGTTCTGCCGTCCTGCTGGTCTTGGTCTTGTTGCACCGAAATGGTTTCCTTTGCTTGATACCCTTGCCTGCACTTGCCCCCTTTACACAAAAGAGGAAACAAGGACTCTGCGCAGGCCGGCGCCCGCCTGGCGCCCGCCTGGCCTTGGTCGTCATGGCTTGCGTCATGGGCACCTCGTGAGGTACCCCGCCTTGATCTCTCCGCCTCCTCGCGAGCCAGCCTGACGAGGCCGTGCCTGAGGAAGCCTCCTATCATTCGCCCCGCGAGGCTTGGCCCCTCACGAGGGTCTTGAGCATGTGTTGACGAAGATGGGCTGTACTGGGCCTCTCCTTGAGCCACGCCGCAGGCCGTAGGCAGGCAAGTCTGGGTACCCCTGTTCCCACAACGTCGACAGTAGCCCCCGGGCCCAAGGCGCGCTTGGACTTGGCTTAGCAAAGAAGCGAAGGGGCAAGTGCGAAGCGCCGCGGGCCCCAATAGCCTGCGGTCTTGGGCGCCGCATGGCGGTTGATTGGATGTGGGCGTCCTGGCTCCCCCACGACGCCTCGGTAACTGCAAGAATTGACAAGTCCCTGCATGCAAAATGGGTCATGATTACCTGTGATCGTGGAGGCCATCGGTTGGCCTCCCTCGGCTATATGTACGGAACGGCGCGAGCCCCTCCAGTTCATCCCTCTTTGCTACTCTCCGTCTTCTTCTCGGCCGCTCGCCATCCCCATGGCCCCGCCGAAGAGGTTCTCGGCCGCGGAGAATGGAAAGGCTCGCCAGGAAGGGCCCGGCTCCCCTCCAGCCAAGCGTGGCCGGGGCCGCCCTCGCAAGCACCCCACGGCCCCTACTGCGGCCTCCCGTGGCCGTGGAAACAGCCCTCTGCGCAGCGGTGGGCGTCTGGCTACCATCGAGAGGTACGCTGGGGCTGAGCGACCCCCAAGGCCGCGCTTCCGCTCGGCGGAGGTGCTGCCGGAGTTCGTCGTGTGGTCGGCGGACCCGACCGGCACCTGGCTCCAGCTCCTCCGCTTCTTCATAGGTGAGCTTCCGGCTGGTGCCCCAGGCGGCCTTTGGCTTCAGGCAGACGGTTGCTGCAGCAGGGCCTCTTGGGCTACCCTAGAGGTCTCCACCACCGGGGAGGCAGCCTTGACCCGCGGCTGGCAAACATTTGCCCGCGCACGCGGCCTGTGCCGACGATCCACTCTGCACTTCAAGTTCGACGGCGACGCCACCCTCTACGTGAGGGTGTTCGGGGAAGACGGCTGCCGTGCCGGATGCTGCCCCGAGGACGATGACTGCGGCCGCGTGCCCTGCCCCGGCATTGGTCGGGGTGAAGGTGGCGAAGGGCGCGCGGGCAGCGGGGCCTGAGGCCCGCCAAGCTCTGGCGACTCCCCTTCGGATCTCAGCTCCTCCAGTGGTGGTCGCGACCAGCCCCCTCGTCATCGCGCTCGCCTGGGAGAGGGCAGCGGGTTGGCCCGACGCCACGCTCCGGTGAAGCAGGAGGCGGAATCCAGCTGAGCTCTGGAGGCAGTACGAGCTTCCGCTAAGAGTTGGCACAGGGCAATTCATCCCCCCTTTTGCTTTCCTTTCTCTCCTGCGCAAAAAGAATGTAATACGGTGCCCCACGGGGCATGCTGAACTGTTGCTGTTTTAGTTGGTGCACCGTTTCTACTGTTTATGTGCTATGTTTTCATTTTGTGTGCCTATGCGTGGAAATCACTTATCTTGGGGGGGGGGGCTCGTCGCGGTCCTCGCCTCCCGAGGCTAGGGCCTCGTCCTGCGCCTTGTGTCTTATAGAGTTTAGTCAGCAGGGATAGTCTCTGGCCTTGGTAGCGAGGGGAACCAACCTAAGCCCCGTGACCGTGTCGCGATGCCCGTGGGGCATGGAATGGGAGGGGTGCTCTGAAAGCACAAGTGTTCCCTAGGTGGTTTTGGTAATTAATGTCAATATATCTCTTGTTGGACTAACACTTTTATCTAGTATATTTCAGATAAGTTCAACAATGGAGTGGCATGGACTAAAGGATGTGGGAACTCCTTCAAGGTGCTAAGGACAAAGGATTGGCTCAAGCTTCAAGCTCAAGACTCTTCATTTTACATTTTAGTGATCCAAGATCACATTGAGTCTATAGGAAAAGCCAATACTATCAAGAAGGGATGAGGTGTTGCTTAATGAGTTTCTTGCTCCACAGTGCTTAGTGATATGCTCCCTCAACTACTTTCCCACTTCCACACATATGACCTAAACCTAAAGTCAAACTCGGCCACACCGATTCTTTCTATCCGGCGCCACCGAGTTCAGATGTCATAGCCACTGCCACAAACCCTAGGCAAATCGGTCTCACCGATAGGGATCTCGATCTCACCGAGATGGGATTGTAATCTCTCTGTGTATGTCCATTACCAAAATCGGTTTCACCGAGTTTGAGCAATCGGTACTACCGAGACTACAATGCAAACTTCCTGGTTAACTCATTACCAAAATCGGTCCCACCGAGTTTGTGTAATCGGTCCAACCGAGTTTGCCTGACCAACTCTCCGGTTAGCTAATTACCAAAATCGGTGTCACCGAGTTTGTGTAATCGGTCTCACCGAGATTACGTTATGCCCTAACCCTAACCACATTGGTCCTACCGAGTTGCATGTCGGTCCCACCGAAAATCCTAACGGTCACCAGATTTGCTAAATCGGTCCGACCGAGTTTCTCAATTCGGTCCCACCGAGTTTGGTAAATTGTGTGTAACGGTTAGATTTTGTGTGGAGGCTATATATACCCCTCCACCTCCTCTTCATTCGTAGAGAGAGCCATCAGACTGAACCTACACTTCCAGCATACATTATCTGAGAGAGAAGTACCAACTCATGTGTTGAGGCCAAGATATTCCATTCCTACCATATGAATCTTGATCTCTAGACTTCCCCAAGTTGCTTTCCACTCAAATCTTCTTTCCACCAGATCCAAATCCCATGAGAGAGAGTTGAGTGTTGGGGAGACTATCATTTGAAGCACAAGAGCAAGGAGTTCATCATCAACGCACCATTTGTTACTTCTTGGAGAGTGGTGTCTCCTAGATTGGCTAGGTGTCACATGGGAGCCTCCGACAAGATTGTGGAGTTGAACCAAGGAGTTTGTAAGGGTAAGGAGATCGCCTACTTCATGAAGATCTACCGCTAGTGAGGCAAGTCCTTCGTGGGCGACAGCCATGGTGGGATAGACAAGGTTGCTTCTTCGTGGACCCTTCGTGGGTGGAGCCCTCCGTGGACTCGTGCAACCGTTACCCTTCGTGGGTTGAAGTCTCCATCAATGTGGATGTACGATAGCAACACCTATCGGAACCACGACAAAAACATCCGTGTCTCCAATTGCGTTTGAATCCTCCAAAACCCTTCCCTTTACATTCTTGCAAGTTGCATGCTTTACTTTCCGCTGCTCATATACTCTTTGCATGCTTGCTCGTTATGTATTGTGAATGTTAAACTTGTGCCTAAACTCCACTTAACCTTAAAGAAGTTAAAAACTGCAACTTTGATACTTAGTGTCTAATCGCCCCCCCTCTAGACACCTCTTCTCAAGGTCCTACAAGTGGTATCATAGCATTAGTCTCCATTGCCTTGGTTTAATCACCATTGGAGGAAGATGGATGTGTCTACTTTGGGGAGTCTTAGACACAGAGTGCCTATACTTGATGGAGAGTATTTTCATGAGTGGAAAAATGAGATGCTTGTAATTTTCAATCGATATCATTTGAACAAGTACATTGCTAGCCCTTGTGCACCTCATGTTGATCCTATGCATCCTACCCTTGATGATTCTATTGACATGATCCGCAATCTTAGAACTACCGAACTTATCATTAGAGGATTGCCTAGAAACTTGATCGGATGTTTGCCTACTCTTAAGTGTGCCTACACTATATGGAAATTTCTTGAGGAACGCTTTACAAATTATTCCTTGAAAAATCTAGATGAAATTCTCCATAAGTCTATTGCTTTGAGTAAGATGAATACTAGTGATCCTATGTTTGGTGATCATCTATTTGAGCTTACAAACCTTATGCGTGCCAAAGGAGATGTTGGAATTATTAGTGATATTATTTCCGAAGCTATAAAAATTCATAAGCAAGATCATTGTCAAACTCACTGTAACAAATTACCCTCTCTAGGATTTGATCCACCACATGACGATGTTGAAGATGGATACTATGATGAGGATGATGATAGTGACTTCGATCTTGATGATGCAATGAGACACTTTGGTCTTATGGCAAATCTTCGGGGATATATGTCAGGAGGAAAGGAATGGGTTCTTGATAGTGGATGTACCGATCAGATGACCGGAGATAAAGACATGTTTCGTGAGCTTGATGAAAATGATAGTCCTTGAAAGTATGTCACTTTCGGTGACAACTCAAAGGGTAAGGTGGTTGGCCTCGGTAAGGTGGCCATCGCACATGATAGCTCCATTCAGAATGTTATGCTCGTTGAATCTCTTGGCTACAACTTACTTTCAGTATCTAGACTTGCTGATTTCGGTTTCAATGTCCTATTTACTGAAGTAGATTGCCAAGTGTTTTGTAGAGATAATCATAAAATGGTCTTTACTGGTGTGCGTAGAGGTGATCTATACATTTTTGATTTCACTAAAAAGGCTCAACCTAAAACTTGCTTCATTGCTAAATCCTCAAAAGGTTGGTTATGGCATAGACGACTAGGTCACGTTGGCATGAGAAACCTTGACAAGCTTATTAAAGGAAATCATATCCTTGGTGTTAACGATGTCATATTTGATAAGGATAGACTTTGCAGCGCTTGTTAGGCAGGTAAACAGGTTGGAGGAAGGCATCCCATGAAGAACATCATGACCACAAGAAGGCCACTCGAGCTACTTCACATGGATCTTTTTGGTCCCAACTCTTACAAGAGTCTCGATGGAAATTCTTTTGGTCTAGTTATAGTTGATGATTTTTCAAGATTTACGTGGGTGTTCTTTCTCGATGATAAATTGCAGGTCCAAAAGATCTTCAAAACCTTCGCTAGGAAGGCCCAAAATCAATTTGAAGTGAAGATCAAGAAGGTTCGTAGCGACAACGGAACGGATTTCAAGAACGCAAATGCGGACACCTTTCTTGACAAAGAAGGGATTTCACATGAGTTCTCGGCTATGTACACACCTCAACAAAATGGAGTTGTTGAGAGGAAGAACCGGACGCTCATCAAAATGGGGAGAACGATGCTTGATGAGTACAAGACACTGAAGCACTTTTGGGCAAAAGCGGTTGAGACAGCTTGTCATGCAACAAATCGCTTGTATCTTCACAAGCTACTCGGCAAGACGGCATATGAGCTCCTCGCCGGTAACAAACCCCAAGTTGGATACTTTCGAGTATTCGGCTCAAAGTGCTACATTCTTGATAAGCATCATCATTCTAAATTTTCTCCTAAGTCACTTCCTACTAGGTTATGGCTCAAACTCTCACACTTACTGTGTCTAAAACAATTTCACCCGAAAGGTTGAAGAGACGGTAGATGTGAAGTTTGATGAATCTAACGGCTCGCAAGTAGAGCAATTGCCAGTTGATGTAGGAGACAAAGATCCTTCGGAAGCAATCCAAGACTTGTCTATTGGCAAGGTCCATCCAACGGAGGTGAAGGAGAGTGTCGGTGTCAAAACCGGCGGATCTCGGGTAGGGGGTCCCGAACTGTGCGTCTAGGCGGATGGTAACAGGAGACAAGGGACACGATGTTTTTACCCAGGTTCGGGCCCTCTCGATGGAGGTAAAACCCTACTCCTGCTTGATTAATATTGATGATATGGGTAGTACAAGAGTGGATCTACCACGAGATCAAGGAGGCTAAACCCTAGAAGCTAGCCTTTGGTATGATTGTTGTAATGGTTGTTCGTCCTACGGACTAAAACCCTCCGGTTTATATAGACACCGGAGAGGGCTAGGGTTACACAGAGTCGGTTACAATGGTAGGAGATCTACATATCTGCATTGCCAAGCTTGCCTTCCACGCCAAGGAAAGTCCCATCCGGACACGGGACGAAGTCTTCAATCTTGTATCTTCATAGTCTTGGAGTCCGGCCGATGATGATAGTCCGGCTATCCGGACACCCCCTAGTCCAGGACTCCCTCAGTAGCCCCTGAACCAGGCTTCAATGACGACGAGTCCGGCGCGCATATTGTCTTCTGCATTGCAAGGCGGGTTCCTCTTCCGAATAATTCATAGAAGATTGCGAACACCAGGATAGTGTCCGACTCTGCAAAATAAATTCCACATACCATCGTAGAGAGAATAATATGTACACAAGTTCAATCTGCTGACGTATTCTGTGGTGTGACGTCACACCACTACCAAGCCTTTACTTGAATCGTTTTTATTATACCACCTCAGCGTGTTTAGCGAAGCGGTTTCCTTGGCACATCTTGTCGAAGCAGAGATCGTGTTCCCCTTATTCCGGGATTCCCATCAATACGGACGTGGGTAACCCAACCGCGCCATTGATTGTGGCACTCGGGAGATAAGCGAGTTTTACCAGGCCGGTGGGGACGCATAGTCTTCGTCCGCCCATATATAAGGGGATAAGGATGCACCTTTTTTACCTACGCCTTCTTCCTCCTTTGCTTATCCATCTCCGCGCACTCGAGCTCCAGCGCCCAAGTCCGCAAATCTCGCCTCAACCTTCTCCAGCCATGTCCGGAGCGGGAGGCAAGTGGATGGCCTCCTCCGTTACGGAGGGGCACATCGAGAAGCTGCGCGGTGCCGGATACCTGTCCAGCGACATCGCGCACCGGCTGCCCGACGAGGGGCAGCTCATCCCCACCCCCAGGCCCCATGAGAGGGTCGTATTTCTTCCCCACTTCCTCCGCGGACTGGGCTTCCCACTTCACCCCTTCGCTCGGGGGCTCATGCACTACTACGGCCCGGACTTCCACGATCTGGCGCCGAACTTCATCCTCAACATCTCAGCGTTTATCGTCGTGTGCGAGGCCTTCCTCTGCATCTAGCCTCACTCCGGCTTGTGGCTAAAGACCTTCAATGTCAAGCCGAAGGTGGTGAAGGGCGTCCAAGCGGAGTGCGGAGGCGCCATGGTACGAAAAATGCCCAACGTCACCTGGCTCGAGGGCGCCTTCATGGAGCCCATCAAAGGGTGGCAATCGGGGTGGTTCTACATCACCGAGCCGCGTGACCCTAAATGGGCAGCGGCCCCCGAGTTCAGATCTGGTACCCCCATGCAGCTCACCCCCTGGAAAGAGAAGGGCTTGCTATGGGGTAGTTCAGAGGAGCTGACCGGACTCCAGTCCTGTCTCCAGACCCTGGTGAACAAGAAGCTTAAGCTTGTCAACGTGATCCAGGTCATGCTCGTCCGCTGGATTCTCCCCTGCCAGCAACGGGCCTTCAATCTGTGGGAGTTTGATCCGGCACAGCACCGGACCCTGAGAGGGCTCTTCGATACGATGTATGAAGCTGCCTGGAGGGTGCTGTTCAAGGGCGGAGAAGCCCCCGCATCCGCAACTGAAGATCGCGGATTCAGCACGCAGCGCCCGGCGGCGAAGTAAGCTATGTCATCCTTTATGGGACACTCATTTCTTTCATAGTTTGACTCTATGTGGGATCTAAAACTCCCAATGCCTTTAACAGGACTGGTAGAAGACGTCCGGACAGGTGAACTATCCGGCTCCCCTTCCAGAAGACCCGGCGGACACCCGTTTGACGGGGCTGCTGGTCCCGACAATTTACATGGTGCCGTAGAAGAAGGCCAAGAAGAAGGCCACGGGAACCCGAAGAAGTTCCCGGCGCCAAGTGGTATCGGACTAATCGTCCGATGACTCCGAGGCGGACTCCTCCCGCAAGGAGGAGGAGAAAGAGGCCTCTCCCCCAGCGGGGGGAGAGAAGAAGAGGAAGGCCTCCCCAACGGGGGCGGCCGAAGGGTCCAAGAAAGGACGGACCCTTCCTCCGGACTGCTCCGCCAACGCCGACGAGGGCGACGAGGAGTTGCCCTCAAGGGCCAAGCCCCCGGCAAGATCGTAAGTGTCCGAATTCCTGGATGATTTATAATTTCTCTTTTTGCCACGTGGTGTCCTTCTAATGCCGCATACAACCTGTAGTCCGGCCAAGGACGATCTTCCCGCTTCGTCGAGCGGGTCCTTGGCTACGTCGGATATGGATTCCCTTCCGACCACCTCCACCCCTCGTGACGCTGATGACGCTGAGGTGGGATCCCAGGAGGGGACACACTAGGAGGGAGAGGCTCCGGAGGTGCCACAGGGCAACCTCCCGGACTTCGTACCGGACTCCGCACCGGAACCTGCAGTGGTTCCGGAGTCCGGCGGGCGGCCCCTTCGTAAGAAGGGCAAGACTGTGACACCGGCAGCCGCCGTCCAACCGGAGGCGCCGGATAACTTGTTGGAGGCGCTCAACGATGCTTCCATCGAGGAAGAACACCGCACTATCATGTGTGCGGTGATTCAGAAGGTTCAGCTTGCCAAGAGTGGGCTGACCGAAGCCTGTAGCAGCCTTCTAACAGGCTTTGATGTAAGAAATTTAAAATATGTAATATAATACCACATAGACTGTAGCCCCCGATGCTCGGTTTGGTGTTCAGAAAGAAAAGCCGGACTGAGGATCTAAAAAGATATACGCAGGAGGTCTAAAAAATATGTCAATATGGGATTGCAGGTTGCGCTGCTGACCTCTGCCGCACTGACTGCGGAGGTCGATGCTTTGAAGTAGAACCTCGAGCGGTCTGAGAGCGAGCTCGGCCGTGCCAAGAAGCAACTCGAGGACAAGGAAGGTGAGTAACACCGTATTAAATTTGTACCTTACAAAAAAGGATTTTGGTTGCAAGAGAGATAACAAGGATAACATGGGTACTACAGGGGCCACGAACGAGGTGGCGACCCTGAAGGAGGCGGTGTTTGCGGCCGAACGCAATGCGGCCGCAGAGCGAGCCGAGCGGGAGAAGCAGGAGGCGCGGGTGGCAAAGGTGCAGCAAGAGTTCCAGGCTCTCATGGAAAGACATGAGGGTTTGGAGCGCGACTCAAGGACTCGAGAGTCCGAGCTTGCATCGGCTCTTGAGAGCGCCAAAGCCGCTAAGGCCGAAGCCCACAAGGCCCTCCAGGAGGTTGAGGATTTGAAGAAAATAGCAGCGGGTAAGGCATTTTTCATGCAAAGCAAGCATGTGAATGTGAATTACCTATTACTTACCAGAATTCGGAGCTCTCCAGGAGCATTCGCGGATCTGCCCCGCAGCGTGTCAGATGCTGCCGCTTTCTACCGGGCCGAGGAGAGGAGCTCGACGGAGAAGGTCTTCTGGTCTCAGTATGCTGAGGCCGGACATTCGGTGCCCCTTAGCGACCAGCTGAAGCAGCTGGTCGAGCTCCGCAAGGTAGCCGAACAGGCCATGAAGGGCCTCATAGTTCGGCTGTGGCCCAAGGAGGCCATGTCTGGGAGCTACTTCGGCCTGGTACGGCGGCTGGTGGACGCGTGTCCCTGGGTGGAGGTCGTCAAGCATTCCGCCTGCATTGAAGGTGCCCGTCGGGCCCTTGCTCGTGCAAAGGTGCACTGGGGCAGGATGGACGCTGAGAAGCTGCTGACGGACGCGCCGCCGGCGGGCAAGGAGTATCGTACGCCCGAAATGTATTATAAGAGTGTCCTAAAGGGTGCCCGCATGATTGCGGATGAGTGCTCCAAAGATGTAATATTTGAGTAGACTCGCATTTTGTTATCCTGTGCGCTGAAAACCTTGTTCATATGCGCTAAGCAACACTTTTTAATTTAAAATATTACCTTCTGTGCGGCCGTTTATCAAATATGAGAGATGGCAAGTCGTCGGCTTCAGCCCCCATGCCACTAGTGCTAGGGTGTTTGGGATAAACTTGAGCACTCTTGTTCCCATGTTTGGGTCCATCTAGGGAGGTGCTCAACACAACGAACGAGGCAACCGGACTTATAATGCTTGAACACTCTCACTTAGCCATAGAATTCTATAATTTTAAATTTCGGCGAAGCCCCTAGTGTTCGGAAGACCGAGTTCGGGGCGCTATCCACGCCTGGGCCGGACGAAGCCGGTTCCTCGCTCTAAGCGGCATAAGTCTTTAGGGACTCGAAAAAACCTCTCGAACAGCGACCAGCTCTCGCCTTATCATGACGGTCAGTTTTAGCTTTCTCCACTGAGACGCTCGCCCAGCTCAACCGGGGCGCAATCGCAGTGGTTCTCCCTGTGCTACCTTAGCCGATAAAACGGAACGTAAGGTACCAAAACATGGGAGCCGGGCAAACCCAACTATTGACCCAAGACATGATTCGGAGCCGATGCATATAATGCTATAAGTTCGGGGTGCCGCACTTATGAAAGTGTTCTGACTTATCACACCATAATGCGGGGAATTTAAGCCCCTGGTGTATTCGGTTGTACCAAAGTGTACGGATGCAAGATGTCATAAATGAACATATATATAAGAAAGAAATGCAATTATAAGCGAAAAGCGATGCATTGTTTATTCAAGGAATTCTGCGATGAATGCAGAACGATACAAATAGTGCGGTAAGCAAGGGGTAAGACTATTAAACATGTCCCCCTCCAGGGGTAGGCTGCGGATTGGTGTATGAAAACGGATTTAATACTCGTAATGGAGACCACCTGGATACTCGCCGTAGCCCTTCTTATCCCCTGGCTGTTGCATCGTGTGTTCGGCAGGTCTACTGCCGGACAGGGCTTCTGGTGAACGGAGTCCTAGCGTAAAAGAAGAAAAATAAAGAGAGTCACACACTTGGGAGCCCCTGGTGCGGTTAAGCCGCATTCTGGGCCTGTGGTGGCTGTGCCCCTCCCCCTATTCCCATGGTATCTCCAGTGCGTAATGATGTACGTGAAGGACCAGTCTTGCAACTTGGCAGGGGCTGGGGTTGGGGCCGCATTGCTACGCGTGCTCGGAATGTGCCAGGTGGTCTTGTTGTAGGTTACTCCGGGCGCGTTTGGCCGTGTCCGGTCGCTTAACCGCCGGACTCGAAAATTGCCTTAAGAGGCTGCTCTGTACTTCTGCCGCGAGAGCCGTTGTGTGTTCCTCCGTTCGGAGGGAGCGTTCAGTGTTTCCGTTGACCGTGATGACTCCTGAGGGCCTGGCACCTTGAGCTTGAGGTATGCGTAATGCGGCACCGCGTTGAACTTTGCAAACGCGGTCCGTCCAAGCAGAGCGTGATAGCCGATGCGGAACGGGACTATGTCGAAGATTAACTCCTCGCTTCGGAAGTTATCCGGGGATCCGAAGACCACTTCTAGTGTGACTGAGCCTGTACAATTGGCCTCTACACCTGGTATGACGCCTTTGAAGGTCGTCTTTGTAGGTTTAATCCTTGAGGGGTCTATGCCCATCTTGCGCACTGTGTCCTGATAAAGCAGGTTCAGGCTGCTGCCGCTGTCCATCAGGACTCTGGTGAGGTGAAATCCATCGATGATTGGGTCTAAAACCAATGCGGCGAATCTGCCATGGCGGATACTGGTGGGGTGGTCCCTTCGATCAAAATTTATCGGGCAAGAGGACCATGGATTGAACTTCGGGGCGACTGGCTCCATCGCATATACGTCCCTAAGTGCACGCTTCCGCTCCCTCTTGGGTATGTGGGTTGCGTATATCATGTTTACCGTCCGAACTTGTGGGGGGACACCCTTCTGTCCTCTATTGTTCGGCGGCCGGGTCTCTTCCTCGTCGTCGCTATGCAGCCCCTTGTCATTGTTTTCGGCGATTAACTTGCCTGCCTGCTTGAATACCCAGCAATCCCTGTTGGTGTGATTGGCTGGCTTTTCGGGGGTGCCGTGTATCTGGCACGAGCAGTTGAGTATTCGGTCCAAATTGGGCGGACCCGGAGTAGTTCTTTTGAATGGCTTTTTCCGCTGACCGGGTTAGAGCCTCTGAATCCGGCGTTGACTGCCGTATCCTTAATGTTATCGCCGTTAACGCGGCGTTTGTTTTTATTTCGACGCGACCTGCCAGAATTTTTGTTGAGGTTGTTACTGCGGGCTAGCCAGCTGTCCTCTCCCGCACAGAAGCGGGTCATGAGTGATGTGAGGGCTGCCATGGATTTTGGCTTTTTCTGTCCTAGGTGCCGGGCTAGCCACTCATCGCGGATGTTATGTTTGAAGGCTGCGAGGGCCTCTGCATCCGGACAGTCGATGATTTGATTTTTCTTTGTTAAGAACCGTGTCCAGAACTGTCTAGCCGATTCTTCTGGCTCCTGAATTATATGGCTTAGGTCATCGGCGTCTGGCGGTCGCACATATGTGCCCTGGAAGTTGTCAAGGAATGCGGCTTCCAGGTCCTCCCAACACCCAATTGACTCTGCTGGCAAGCTGTTAAGCCAATGCCGAGCTGGTCCTTTAAGCTTGAGTGGGAGATATTTGATGGCGTGAAGGTCGTCACCGCGGGCCATGTGGATATGAAGGAGATAGTCTTCGATCCAAACCGCGGGGTCTGTTGTGCCATCGTAGGATTCAAAGTTCACGGGTTTAAACCCTTCGGGGATTTGATGATCCACTACTTCATCTATGAACCATAGTGGGTGTGCGGCGCCTCTATATTGGGCAATATCACGACGTAGCTCAAGCGAGCTTTGTCTACTGTGTTCGGCCCGGCCGGAGTTGCTGTATCCGGCGCGACGGTAGTCGTCGCGCATCGTGGGGCGCCCACGTGATCCGTAGATCGATCTTGATTGTCTTGCCTTGTCCTCCAATATGTCTCGCAAGTCCGGCGCATTCCCCGGTGGCTTCGTACTTTTCGAGCAGTGTCGGGGTATGGTTCTGGTGGAGGGCCTAGATGCCTCTCTATCACGGCCACGAGGTGGTCGGTCTGACGTATTGTGCGCTGGTGATGAAGGTTTATATGCCTCCTCCTCTAATCGGGGGAGCAACTTGTGTTTTGTGTAACTTTTGGAGGGGCGTTCGAGTTCATGCTCCTCGGACGCGAGGACTTCGGTCCATCTGTCGGCTAGCAGGTCTTGATCAGCTCGGAGATGTTGCTGCTTTTTCTTTAGGCTGTTCACCGTGGCCATTAGCCTGCGTTTGAAACGCTCTTGTTCGACGGGATCCTCGGGCACGACGAATTCGTCGTCGTTGAGGCTTGCCTCGTCTCCGGAGGGAGGCATGTAATTATCATCCTCTACCTCTTCGTCTGCCGCTCTCTCGTGAGGGCTGGCTTCTCCATCCTCTTGTGCTGAATCTTGCTGGAGGGGGTTATCTTCGGCACTCTCTGGGGTGTTATTATCTCCGGTGCCGGAATCTCCATTCTTGCTGTGGCGAGATTTAGAGCGGCGCCGCTGACGCCAACGCTTGGGCTGTTTCTTGGAGGAGCCTTCCTCTGCTGCATCCTCGACGTTCCCATCCTTTGGGATGTCCACCATGTATATGTCGTATGATGAGGTGGTCTTCCAGTGCCCCGTAGGCGCTGGTTCTTGGTCGTCTCCGGCATCGCCGTCCATACCGTCGATGTCTCCGGAGTCGTAATCTAGCATGTCGGTTAGATCGTCGACAGTGGCTACAAAGTGGGTGGTGGGTGGGCTTTGAATTTCTTCGTCGTCCACATCCCAACCGTCCTGACCGCAGTCCGGCCAGGGCTCTCCTGATAACGAGAGATACTTTAGCGAATTCAGGATGTCGCCAAAGGGTGAGTGCTGAAAGATGTTCGCGGCGGTGAACTCCATGATCGGCGCCCAATCGGATTCGATTGGTAGGGGCGCAGGAGGTTCGGAGTCCGGCGAGGAGTCCGGCACCTCGGAGTCACGAGCTTTACAAGGGACAAGGTCAGTATTCGGCTCCATCGCCGTAGAGATTGCAGCCCCCGAGGCGGTGTCTAGCCACCCGTCCTCGATCTGCGCGGTCGGCTCCGAGCTAAGGGTCGGAGCGGACTCATGTGCGGCCTCAAGGGCACTGTCCGGCAGCAGAGCTAAATCATGCCCATCGTGACAGTGTGGCGCGCCCGGCTGTGGCTCGAATCCGTCGAAGGTCAAGTCTCCGTGGATGTCAGCCGTAAAGTTTAGACTTCCAAATCTGACCTTATGGCCAGTGGTGTAGCTTTCGATCTGCTCCAGATGGCCAAGCGAATTGGCCCGCAGTGCAAAGCCGCCGAATACGAAGATCTGTCCGGGGAGAAAAGTCTCACCCTGGACTGCGTCGCTATCGATGATCGAAGGAGCCATCAAGCCTACTAGTGATGACACAGAGGAACTCTCAATGAAAGCACCAATGTCGGTGTCAAAACCGGCGGATCTCGGGTAGGGGGTCCCGAACTGTGCGTCTAGGCGGATGGTAACAGGAGACAAGGGACACGATGTTTTTACCCAGGTTCGGGCCCTCTCGATGGAGGTAAAACCCTACTCCTGCTTGATTAATATTGATGATATGGGTAGTACAAGAGTGGATCTACCACGAGATCAAGGAGGTTAAACCCTAGAAGCTAGCCTATGGTATGATTGTTATAATGGTTGTTCGTCCTATGGACTAAAACCCTCCGGTTTATATAGACACAGGAGAGGGCTAGGGTTACACAGAGTCGGTTACAATGGTAGGAGATCTACATATCCGTATTGCCAAGCTTGCCGTCCACGCCAAGGAAAGTCCCATCCGGACGCGGGACGAAGTCTTCAATCTTGTATTTTCATAGTCTTGGATTCCGGCCGATGATGATAGTCCGGCTATCCGGACACCCCCTAGTCCAGGACTCCCTCATAGAGTACCTCATCCGTCCAAGTGGAAGCTTCTACTTCATGACAAGGTGAACCAAGAGTTGATACGGAAGCATCCACAAATGGGACATACCAAGATGAAGAAAACGAGGAAGTGCATCAAGATGAACGTCAACAACCTCCTTCTCCACCACGACAAGAGAATGACAATGTCAACAATGAAGAAGACCAAGAAGAAGAACAAGATGAAGAAGAAGTTCAACCAAGAACCAAGCAAAAGCTTTCACGAGTTCGAGCAAGAATTGCTAAAGACCATCCCGTCAAGCAAATCTACAATGATATTCAAACCGGGAGAATCACTCGCTCTAAAACTCGTTTAGATAACTTTTGTGAAAACTATTCTTTCATCTCTAGCATTGAACCTATGAAGGTCGAAGAAGCATTGGAAGATCCGGATTGGATAAATGCTATGCATGAAGAGCTACACAACTTTGAGAGGAAGCAAGTTTGGACATTGGTCGAGAAGCCCGACAACAACCACAACATCATCGGTACCAAATGGGTGTTTCGCAACAAGCAAGACGAAGATGGATAAGTAGTTTGCAACAAAGCATGTCTCATCGCCCAAGGCTACACACAAGTCGAAGGTATGGACTATGGTGAGACTTATTGATAGAGGCAAAGGTGTCCCGTCTTTCGATGAGATGATGGAAATCGCTTTGGTGGAAGTCGACTTTGATGATCCGACTACGAACGTGCGAGAACGTACGATCAACTTGACCACGAGGGTCTGTTTCCTACAAGCAAACGAAGAACAAGCAAGAAACTGAGATTGCAATCTGGATATTGCGAATATAAGATGAAAGCTTTATTGATCAAGGTGGGGTTCTGTGACGCCTTTGTCTGGTCGTTGAACACAAACGAAGTACGCGAAGTTGCAGCTATGGCGAACTTTTAATCTAAACAAAACCCAAAGTCTAAACGATGCCCTAAGGGCTGTATATATGGAGGAAGAGGGGGGAATTTCGTGGCCCTTGGTGGAGGGGTCCGAAATCAACCCTATCTCTTGTTTCCCCACACATACGGACTCTAAAAATAGCCTATACTTATGTATTTCGAAATTACATGGGCCTGGCCCAATAATAAGGTGACGCAGCACCTAAAATAGCCCCGGGACGAAATTTATGAAGTGGCATCTTGTATAATTCGTCCAAGGCTTCATGCACCCATTATGGTGGCTTCAAAGTCCTGAAATCATCACTTGTAACTCCGTTCTTGTTCCCCTTGCGCATGCCATCATCTCCATGCTTGTTCTTGCTCCAATGTTCATCCTTCTCCAAGCTAGGCCCTTCATTTGTAAGCAAAACAAATGTATCCAATTTAGGCAGCATCATATTCTCATGAACATTAGAATCATTACCAAGAAACGAAAGTACCTGGTAATTTAGTTGGCGTGCACGAGCTCTAGTAATTGGTCCAGTATGTATAGCAGCAGGGGCTGTGGGTGTAACAATTGTATTGATGTCCTCATCATCCTCCCCTTCTTGAAATGAAGTCGTCCTCGACGGAAGTTCATCTACCTCACCCAAATAAGGCTTCAAATCTGCAATGTTAAAAGTGGGACTAACCCCAAAATCTGCAGGCAGCTCAAGTTTATATGCATTATCATTTATTTTCTCTAACACCTTAAAGGGACCATCAGCACGTGGCATTAACTTTGATTTGCGCAAATCAGGAAATCTATCCTTACGCAAATGTAACCAAACAAGATCTCCAGGTGCAAACACAACATGTTTTCTACCCTTATCTCCAGCAAGTTTATATTTGGTTCCCTTATGTCATTAAACACAAGAAGGGAAAAGAAAATGTTATTGCTGATGCATTGTCTCGTCGCTATACTATGCTTTCACAACTTGACTTCAAAATATTTGGTTTGGAGACCATCAAAGATCAATATGTGCATGATGCTGATTTTAAAGATGTAATGCAGAATTGTAAAGAAGGAAGAATGTGGAACAAGTTTGTCGTTAACGATGGATTTGTGTTTCGTGCTAACAAGCTATGCATTCCAGCTAGCTCCGTTCGTCTTTTGTTGTTGCAGGAGGCGCATGGAGGAGGATTAATGGGACACTTTGGCGTGAAGAAGACGGAGGACGTACTTGCTACACATTTCTTTTGGCCAAAGATGAGACGGGATGTTGAGCGTTTTATTGCTCGATGCACTACATGTCAAAAAGCTAAGTCACGACTGAATCCTCATGGTTTATATATGCCTTTGCCTGTACCTAGTATTCCTTGGGAGGATATATCTATGGACTTTGTTTTAGGTTTACCTCGAACAAAGAAGGGGAGGGATAGCATATTTGTTGTTGTGGATAGATTCTCGAAAATGGCACACTTTATACCATGTCATACAAGCGATGATGCTGTTAATGTTGCTGATTTGTTCTTTCGTGAAATTATTTGCTTGCATGGTGTGCCAAATACTATTGTTTCAGATCGTGATACTAAATTTCTTAGCCACTTTTGGAGATGTTTATGGGCTAAGTTGGGGACTAAACTGCTTTTTAGTACTACTTGTCACCCCCAAACTGATGGACAAACTGAAGTAGTCAATAGAACGTTGTCTACTATGCTTAGGGCTGTTTTGAAGAATAATAAGAAAATGTGGGAGGAATGCTTGCCTCATATTGAATTTGCTTATAATCGTTCATTGCATTCTACTACTAAGATGTGCCCTTTTGAAGTTGTGTATGGTTTCCTACCTCGTGCACCTATTGATTTGTTGCCTCTTCCATCTTCGGAGAAGGTTAATTTTGATGCTAAACAACGTGCTGAATTGATTTTAAAAATGCATGAGTTAACTAAGGACAACATTGAGCGCATGAATGCTAAATATAAACTTGCTGGAGATAAGGGTAGAAAACATGTTGTGTTTGCACCTGGAGATCTTGTTTGGTTACATTTGCGTAAGGATAGATTTCCTGATTTGCCAAATCAAAGTTAATGCCACGTGCTGATGGTCCCTTTAAGGTGTTAGAGAAAATAAATGATAATGCATATAAACTTGAGCTGCCTGCAGATTTTGGGGTTAGTCCCACTTTTAACATTGCAGATTTGAAGCCTTATTTGGGTGAGGAAGATGAACTTCCGTCGAGGACGACTTCATTTCAAGAAGGGGAGGATGATGAGGACATCAATACAATTGTTACACCCACAGCCCCTGCTGCTATACATACTGGACCAATTACTAGAGCTCGTGCACGCCAACTAAATTACCAGGTACTTTCGTTTCTTGGTAATGATTCTAATGTTCATGAGAATATGATGCTGCCTAAATTGGATACATTTGTTTTGCTTACAAATGAAGGGCCTAGCTTGGAGAAGGATGAACATTGGAGCAAGAACAAGCATGGAGATGATGGCATGCTGATGAGGACATGACTACCTTGGATATGACCAAAAATATTGCATATATGCATATTTGTCAGGTGATTTCTAGTGCAAACTATTCAATAATCTATTTATGTTATCCAGAACAAAAATACTTCACACACTTTTGTGTTTTGTCTAATTGCAGGTGTATGGGACATTTGTACAATCCACATATGAAGATAAGGAAGAAAGAGATGTTTCTTTGCTGTCTAAAAAGTTCTCTCACGTCACTTTTGGCCCAAGAGAAGATAGAGTCCAAGTCTCTCACGTTCTGGATTCAGATTCGGACTGCACAGACATACCTGACTCAAAACGCACACAAGTTTTTCATACGGACTCCGAATTGGGTGATTCTTTTTTTGTTGGAAACTAGATTTCGTGCACTTTCCAACCCAATTGGAATCACCTTCAAATTCGTCCGGAGCGTTGAGTTGTGGACGAAACAATCTGATGCTGCAGCAGAATCCGAGTCAAACTACAAGTCCAAAGGTGTTACATCACCTCCACTTGGGCCCATTGGCCTTGTACGACCTAGATTTAGTTTTAGGCTGCCTTGGGACGTCCTCCCACCTCCTTGGCCGCCACCCCTTGCTCCTATATAAGTAGATCCATCTATTAGCTTTTCCTTGGGATTTGTTTAGTTAAAAGTTAGCCATTGCAACTTCGTGTGCTTCGTTTGTGTCCAACGACCAGACCAAGACCACTTTTCGGATCCCCACCATTATCAATACTTCATACATATTCGCGATATTCAGATTGCTTTTATCATATTCTTGCTTGTTCTTCGATTGCTTGCAGGAATAGACCTTCGTGGTCAGGTTGATCGTGCTCCGGCGTGGTCAATAACCTCTCGGAGTTGGTTTAGCGATTGCTAAGGCACAACGTCGTTGCACGTTTGTAGTCGGATCGTCAAAGTCGTCTCCACCAAATCGATAGTTATCATCTCATCGAAAGATCGGGACACCCTCGCCTCTATCATTAGTTAACTCATGCATTTTTAAAATCAATTCAGCACGTTGTTTAGCATCAAAATTAACCTTCTCCGAAGATGGAAGAGGCAACAAATCAATAGGTGCACGAGGTAGGAAACCATACACAACTTCAAAAGGGCACATCTTAGTAGTAGAATGCAATGAACGATTATAAGCAAATTCAATATGAGGCAAGCATTCCTCCCACATTTTCTTATTATTCTTCAAAACAGCCCTAAGCATAGTAGACAACGTTCTATTGACTACTTCAGTTTGTCCATCAGTTTGGGGGTGACAAGTAGTACTAAAAAGCAGTTTAGTCCCCAACTTATCCCATAAACATCTCCAAAAGTGGCTAAGAAATTTAGTATCACGATCTGAAACAATAGTATTTGGCACACCATGCAAGCGAATAATTTCACGAAAGAACAAATCAGCAACATTAACAGCATCATCGCTTTTATGACATGGTATAAAGTGTGCCATTTTCGAGAATCTATCCACGACAACAAATATGCTATCCCTCCCCTTCTTTGTTCGAGGTAAACCTAAAACAAAGTCAATAGATATATCCTCCCAAGGAACACTAGGTACAGGCAAAGGCATATATAAACCATGAGGATTGAGTCGTGACTTAGCTTTGTGACATGTAGTACATCGAGCAATAAAACGCTCAACATCCCGTCTCATCTTTGGCCAAAAGAAATGTGTAGCAAGTACGTCCTCCGTCTTCTTCACGCCAAAGTGTCCCATTAATCCTCCTCCATGCGCCTCCTGCAACAACAAAAGACGAACGGAGCTAGCTGGAATGCATAGCTTGTTAGCATGAAACACAAATCCATCGTTAACGACAAACTTGTTCCACATTCTTCCTTCTTTACAATTCTGCATTACATCTTTAAAATCAGCATCATGCACATATTGATCTTTGATGGTCTCCAAACCAAATATTTTGAAGTCAAGTTGTGAAAGCATAGTATAGCGACGAGACAATGCACCAGCAATAACATTTTCTTTTCCCTTCTTGTGTTTAATGACATAAGGGAAAGTCTCAATGAATTCAACCCATTTAGCATGTCTACGATTCAGTTTAGCTTGACTTTTAATATGTTTCAAAGATTCATGATCAGAATGTATAACAAATTCTTTGGGCCATAAATAATGTTGCCATGTTTCTAAAGTCCGAACAAGAGCATATAATTCTTTATCATAAGTAGAATAATTCAGACTAGGCCCACTCAATTTTTCAGAAAAGTATGCAACAGGTTTGCCATCTTGTAATAACACACCTCCTAATCCAATTCCACTAGCACCACATTCAAGCTCAAAAGTCTTATTAAAATTAGGAAGTTGGAGTAAAGGAGCATGTGTCAACTTATCTTTCAATACCGTGAAGGCTTCTTCCTGTGCGGTACCCCAAACAAAAGGCACATCCTTCTTTGTAAGCTCGTTGAGAGGTGCAGCAATGGTGCTGAAATCTCTCACAAAACGCCTATAGAATCCAGCGAGGCCAAGAAAACTCCTCACCTGTGTGACCGTTTTGGGCTGCGGCCAACTCTCAATAGCTTCAATCTTGGCTTTGTCAACTTCAATTCCCTGTGGAGTAACAACATAGCCAAGAAAAGATACTCGGTCGGTGCAAAAGGTGCACTTCCCAAGGTTACCAAACAAACGTGCATCACGTAGAGCAATAAAAACAGCACGTAAATGTTCCAAATGTTCTTCCAAAGATCTGCTATAAATCAGTATATCATCAAAATAGACTACCACAAATTGTCCAATGAAAGCACGTAAAACTTCGTTCATTAATCTCATGAAAGTACTAGGTGCATTAGTTAACCCAAAAGGCATGACTAACCACTCATATAATCCAAACTTAGTTTTAAATGCTGTTTTCCATTCATCTCCCAATTTCATACGAATTTGATGGTAGCCACTACGCAAATCAACTTTGGAGAATATTGTAGAGCCACTCAATTCATCAAGCATATCATCTAGCCTAGGAATAGGATGACGATAACGAATAGTAATATTATTAATGCCTCTACAATCAACACACATACGTGATGTACCATCCTTTTTAGGCACTAGAATAATAGGAACAGCACAAGGACTAAGGGATTCGCGTATATAACCTTTGTCGAGAAGCTCTTGTACTTGACGCATAATCTCCTTCGTCTCCTCTGGATTGGTACGGTATGGTGCACGGTTTGGCAGTGAAGCACCGGGAATTAAGTCAATCTGATGCTCAATCCCTCGAATAGGCGGTAATCCCGGTGGCACGTCTTGTGGAAAGACATCAGCGAACTCCTGCAAAATGTTAGTGACAGCAGGAGGCAAAGAGGAAGGCACGTCCTCGAATGAAAATAATGCCTCTATGCACACAAAAGCATAGCAAACAGATTTGCTGAAATCTAGCTCATCAATATCAGATTTGGTGGCAAATAAACATGCACTTTTCAATTTAATTTCAGAAGCAACACTAGATGGTTTATTATTAGGCTTCATTTGTTGCTCAAATTCTTTTGCCGCAATCTGATTTGCACTCTTATTCGTCTCCTGTTTTGCTTTATTAGCTCTATTAATATCATCTTTCAAAATGGAATCAGGAGTCATAGGAAGCAAAGTAATATTTTTATCCTTATGAACAAGAGTATAGTGATTGTTTCTACCATGGTGTACAGAATTTTTATCAAATTGCCATGGTCTACCAAGTAATAAGGAACATGCTTGCATAGGTACCACATCACAATCAACATAATCAGCATATGTAGAGATACTAAAATGCACACGAACAGTACGTGTTACCTTAACCTTGCCGCTGTTGTTGAACCATTGGATGTAGTAAGGATGTGGATGTGGTCTTGTGGTGAGAGAAAGCTTCTCCACCATCTCCATGCTAGCCAAGTTGTTGCAGCTCCCTCCGTCTATGATGACGCGCACAGAACGTTCCTTCACAACTCCCTTGGTATGGAACAAATTGTGCCTCTGATTTTGCTCAGCTTGTGTGACCTGCACACTCAAAACATGTTGAGCAACTAAACATTCATACCTGTCAGCGTCTTCAGGAGCCATGTATTGCGTCTCATGATCAGAATCATCTCCACCATGTTCTTCACGTGTAATAAGAGCCAAAGTCTCCTCATCATAGTCACTAGCGACCTCATATCCACCATCCGCGGTAGCAATCATCACACGCGGAGATTTGCATTCTCTCGCATAATGACCTCCTCCCTTACAACGACGACAAATAATATCACTTGTGTGCCCTGTTGATCCCATGGAAGAAGAAGAACGCTGTGCAGGCCCCGCAGGTGCGCTCTTGGCAGATAATGGTGGTTGTGCCTATTTTCTTGTATCACGGCTGGAGGTGGCACCGGATGGAGGTGCTGGTGCAGTTGAAGTAGAAGATGCACGTGGTGTCCATGATGAAGGTCGGCCTGCAGAAAAGTTAGTTCGCCCCAATGCTTGTCGATCCTGCACTTCACGTTCAGCTTTACAAGCAAGATGGAATAAACGAGTGATATTAGTATACTCCTTATAGTCTAGAATGGTCTGAATCTCTCTATTTAATCCACCCAGAAAACGTGCAAGCATAGCTTCATTCTCCTCAACAATACCACATCTAATCATGCCAGTTTGTAATTCCTGATAATATTCTTCTACAGAATTTTTCCCTTGTCCTAAACGCTGCAATTTTTGAAGCAATTCACGTTGATAATATGGTGGAACCCAACGCGTACGCATAGCAGTTTTCAAAGCAGCCCAAGTAGTTGGAATAGGATATAATCTACAATGTTCAGACCACCATACACATGCAAAACTAGTGAAAGCACAAACAGCAGCAGCAACTCGTCTCTCCTCAGGATATTGTAAACATGTAAATCGTTGTTCAGTTTCTAACTCCCAAGTAAGATATATATCAGGAACATATCTACCCTCAAATGGTGGAATATTCAATTTCAGTTTAGGAATGTGGACATCATCTCGTACCTGAGGTGGTGGTGCAGGCCTACCATTACGAATATATACCTGAGGTCGACCTGCTGGTGGTTGTGCTGGTGGCTGCTCGTAGATCTGATTTTGATCAACCTCATCCTCATAATCGCCCGCATACTCATCATCCTCCTGGGTACCAGCAGCAGCAGTAGCAGGAGCCAAAGAAGCACCAACAGTAGTAGCAGCGTGATGAGGACATCAATACAATTGTTACACCCACAGCCCCTGCTGCTATACATACTGGACCAATTACTAGAGCTCGTGCACGCCAACTAAATTACCAGGTACTTTCGTTTCTTGGTAATGATTCTAATGTTCATGAGAATATGATGCTGCCTAAATTGGATACATTTGTTTTGCTTACAAATGAAGGGCCTAGCTTGGAGAAGGATGAACATTGGAGCAAGAACAAGCATGGAGATGATGGCATGCGCAAGGGAAACAAGAACGGAGTTACAAGTGATGATTTCAGGACTTTGAAGCCACCATAATGGGTGCATGAAGCCTTGGACGAAATATACAAGATGCCACTTCATAAATTTCGTCCCGAGGCTATTTTAGGTGCTGCGTCACCTTATTATTGGGCCAGGCCCATGTAATTTCGAAATACATAAGTATAGGCTATTTCTAGAGTCCGTATGTGTGGGGAAACAAGAGATAGGGTTGATTTCGGACCCCTCCACCAAGGGCCACGAAATTCCCCCCTCTTCCTCCATATATACAGCCCTTAGGGCATCGTTTAGACTTTGGGTTTTGTTTAGATTAAAAGTTCGCCATAGCTGCAACTTCGCGTACTTCGTTTGTGTTCAACGACCAGACAAAGGCGTCACAGAACCCCACCTTGATCAATAAAGCTTTCATCTTATATTCGCAATATCCAGATTGCAATCTCAGTTTCTTGCTTGTTCTTCGTTTGCTTGCAGGAAACAGACCCTCGTGGTCAGGTTGATCGTGCTCCGGCGTGGTCAATAACCTCTCGGAGTTGGTTTAGCGATTGCTAAGGCGCGACGTCCTCGCACGTTCGTAGTCGGATCGTCAAAGTCGACTTCCACCAAAGTGATTTCCATCATCTCATCGAAAGACGGGACACCTTTGCCTCTATCAAGTGGTATCAGATTTCCAGGTTGCTCGGTGAGATTTTACAGTTTTTCGTAGTTTAGATCGAGTCTGTTCTTCATACCTACAGTCCACGAAAAAGCCAAAAAAAATTAGGGTTAGTTCATCATATCCGAACCAATCTGAGCCTTTGCATAATCTTTTTAGGGTTTTGCTTTGTTGAATTTGCGGTTGCATCGTCGTTTCTAGTTGCTGGTCTTAGAGTCTAGTCTTTTAGAGTTTCGAGTTCTGGTCATAAGTTGTCACGCCGCCGCCGCACCATCATCATCGCCCCTGCCATCTACCACCACCGTTTATCCGCCACCGCTTCGAATCCGTATCCATATACCACCACAGCTGTCATATACCACCACCGCTGCCATCTACCACCATACATCCACCACCAATCCGAGTTCTTGTCATATTAGGTTTGTTTTCGAGATCCATCTAGATTCCGATCCGTGTTTCCTTGCCGGAGTAGGTTTCGGAAGAAAAAAAGAGTCGGGTAGCCACGCTCCGTTTAGGCCCAAAATTTTTCGAAAACTCATTTTTCGAAAAAAATTCTGGCTATCCTATTTTTAGGTGTTTCTGAGTGTTTTGAGACAGGTGCCATTATAGGAAGTTTTTTTTGACCCGTTTCCAGTTTTTGGGTCCGGGCAGTCAAAAAAAAAATTGGTCGAAAAAGTTTCGTGCCCATCCTGTTAGTTTGAGCTAAGAAGAGTTTTGAGACACTCGCCATTATAGTGATTTTTCGAAAAAAAAGCAGCGCAAAAAAAAAGAGCGAAAAAAAAATTTCCAGAGTGTGCTTTTCCCTTGTTTACGTGCCGCGCCGTGATTTTGTTAGTGTTCTAGGCTCGCGTCTCTAGCACAGTCTAGCCTAGGACCAGCACAGTACCGTCGTTGAGCGTTTATTCAACTTTGCATCTCTGAATTGATTATTGCTGATCCTTTTTGCTACCATATTATAAGCCTTCCCAGCTCCACATACATCTACGTCGTGCGTTTGACTCTCCCTGGTAATCGCTCTATCCAAGCTTTGAGAGTTTTTGACTACAACGGTTGCCGATCACCGCCTGCTGCTGGGTAAGAACTGGTAAGAATTTGAGATTTGCTTGACGGATTTGTGACACCCAGCACCACCACTTGTTCGTAGTCTGTAGGATCATATTCTTCTGTGTTTCTATTGCTGCTAACCATGCCAGGATCACAAGCCGACGAGATTGACTGGGAGAATTTATCGAACAAGGAGCTTCATGATAAGTTTCAGCAAATGATGACTGAACAGGTGCAAGATGTGCTGAACAATTTTGAAGAGGCCATGGAGAAGATCACTGGCCTTGAGAAGACGTTCGAAACAAAGCTCGATAACAAGTTTAATGAATTGCTCGCGCGTCTTCCACCACCACCACCCGCTGCACCTAACGCACCTCTCCAACAACAACAACAACGACTACCTCCACGTCGCGAAGCAGACCTCCGCCGAGCAAGCCGTGTTCCTCTTGCGTTTGGCCAAACTGTTGGTGCTGCTGTTGATACTTCTGTGGCTCCTGCTGCTGATGCGGAGGAGGATGATTATGTGGGAGATTATGAGGATGAGGTTGATCAAAATCAACACTACGTGCAGCCACCTGTACCACCACCAGCAGGTCGACCTCAGGTACATATTCGTAATGGTAGGCTTGCACCACTACCTCAGGTACGAGATGATGTCCATATTCCTAAACTGAAATTGAATATTCCACCATTTGAGGGTAGATATGTTCCTGATATATATCTTAATTGGGAGTTAGAAACTGAACAACGATTTACATGTTTACAATATCCTGAGGAGAGACGAGTTGCTGCTGCCGTTTGTGCTTTCACTAGTTTTGCATGTGTATGGTGGTCTGAACATTGTAGATTATATCCTATTCCAACTACTTGGGCTGCTTTGAAAACTGCTATGCGTACGCGTTGGGTTCCACCATATTATCAACGTGAATTGCTTCAAAAATTGCAGCGTTTAAGACAAGGGAAAAATTCTGTAGAAGAATATTATCAGGAATTACAAACTGGCATGATTAGATGTGGTATTGTTGAGGAGAATGAAGCTATGCTTGCACGTTTTCTGGGTGGATTAAATAGAGAGATTCAGACCATTCTAGACTATAAGGAGTATACTAATATCACTCGTTTATTCCATCTTGCTTGTAAAGCTGAACGTGAAGTGCAGGATCGACAAGCATTGGGGCGAGCTAACTTTTCTGCAGGCCGACCTTCATCATGGACACCACGTGCATCTTCTACTTCAACTGCACCAGTACCTCCATCCGGTGCCACCTCCAGCCGTGATACAAGAAAACAGGCACAACCACCATTATCTGCCAAGAGCGCACCTGTGGGGCCTGCACAGCGTTCTTCTTCTTCCATGGCATCAACAGGGCACACAAGTGATATTATTTGTCATCGTTGTAAGGGAGGAGGTCATTATGCGAGAGAATGCAAATCTCCGCGTGTGATGATTGCTACCGCGGACGGTGGATATGAGTCCGCTAGTGACTATGATGAGGAGACTTTGGCTCTTATTACATGTGAAGAACATGGTGGAGATGATTCTGATCATGAGACGCAATACATGGCTCCTGAAGACGCTGACAGGTATGAATGTTTAGTTGCTCAACGTGTTTTGAGTGTGCAGGTCACACAAGCTGAGCAAAATCAGAGGCACAATTTGTTCCATACCAAGGAAGTTGTGTGATAGAGGCAAAGGTGTCCCGTCTTTCGATGAGATGATGGATATCGCTTTGGTGGAAGTCGACTTTGACGATCCGACTACGAACGTGCGAGGACGTCGCGCCTTAGCAATCGCTAAACCAACTCCGAGAGGTTATTGACCACGCCGGAGCACGATCAACCTGACCACGAGGGTCTGTTTCCTGCGAGCAAACGAAGAACAAGCAAGAAACTAAGATTGCAATCTGGATATTGCGAATATAAGATGGAAGCTTTATTGATCAAGGTGGGGTTCTGTGACGCCTTTGTCTGGTCGTTGAACACAAACGAAGTACGCGAAGTTGCAGCTATGGCGAACTTTTAATCTAAACAAAACCCAAAGTCTAAACGATGCCCTAAGGGCTGTATATATGGAGGAAGAGGGGGGAATTTTGTGGCCCTTGGTGGAGGGGTCCGAAATCAACCCTATCTCTTGTTTCCCCACACATACGGACTCTAAAAATAGCCTATACTTATGTATTTCGAAATTACATGGGCCTGGCCCAATAATAAGGTGACGCAGCACCTAAAATAGCCTCGGGACGAAATTTAGGAAGTGGCATCTTGTATATTTCGTCCAAGGCTTCATGCACCCATTATGGTGGCTTCAAAGTCCTGAAATCATCACTTGTAACTCCGTTCTTGTTCCCCTTGCGCATGCCATCATCTCCATGCTTGTTCTTGCTCCAATGTTCATCCTTCTCCAAGCTAGGCCCTTCATTTGTAAGCAAAACAAATGTATCCAATTTAGGCAGCATCATATTCTCATGAACATTAGAATCATTACCAAGAAACGAAAGTACCTGGTAATTTAGTTGGCGTGCACGAGCTCTAGTAATTGGTCCAGTATGTATAGCAGCAGGGGCTGTGGGTGTAACAATTGTATTGATGTCCTCATCACTTATGCTCCCGTTGGTAGACTTGAGTCCATTCGCATCTTACTTGCCTATGCTAATCACCATGATATCACCTTGTACCAAATGGACATTAACAGTGCTTTTCTAAATGCTGAAATAGAGGAGGAAGTTTATGTTAAGCAACCTCCCGGCTTTGTCAATCCTAAGAAACCAAATCATGTTTACAAACTTCACAAAGCCCTTTATGGTCTTAAACAAGCTCCTAGAGCATGGTATAAATGCTTGGACAAGTTCCTTATTGAAAAAGGCTTTGAAATTGGGAAAATTGATTCCACACTTTTTACTAAAAGGGTTAATGGAGAACTATTTGTATGCCAAATCTATGTTGATGATATTATATTTGGTTCAACTAACCCTCATTTTAGTGAAAAGTTTGGGAATGTAATGTCAGAGAAGTTTGAGATGTCTATGATGAGTGAACTCAAATTCTTTCTTGGGTTGCAAATCAAGCAAACTAAGGAAGGTACTTTTGTTTCTCAAATGAAGTACACCAAGGACTTATTCAAGAAGTTTAATATGCAAGAATGCAAAGTATGACTACACCCATGCCTACTAGCGGACATCTTGACTTAACCAAAGATGGTGAACCGGTTGATCAAAAGGTTTATCGCTCTATGATTGGTTCATTATTATATCTATGTGCTTCTCGTCCCGATATAATGCTAAGTGTGTGCATGTGATAGAGGCAAAGGTGTCCCGTCTTTCGATGAGATGATGGATATCGCTTTGGTGGAAGTCGACTTTGACGATCCGACTATGAACGTGCGAGGACGTCGCGCCTTAGCAATCGCTAAACCAACTCCGAGAGGTTATTGACCACGCCGGAGCACGATCAACCTGACCACGAGGGTCTGTTTCCTGCGAGCAAACGAAGAACAAGCAAGAAACTGAGATTGCAATCTGGATATTGCGAATATAAGATGAAAGCTTTATTGATCAAGGTGGGGTTCTGTGACGCCTTTATCTGGTCGTTGAACACAAACGAAGTACGCGAAGTTGCAGCTATGGCGAACTTTTAATCTAAACAAAACCCAAAGTCTAAACGATGCCCTAAGGGCTGTATATATGGAGGAAGAGGGGGGAATTTCGTGGCCCTTGGTGGAGGGGTCCGAAATCAACCCTATCTCTTGTTTCCCCACACATACGGACTCTAAAAATAGCCTATACTGATGTATTTCGAAATTACATGGGCCTGGCCCAATAATAAGGTGACGCAGCACCTAAAATAGCCTCGGGACGAAATTTATGAAGTGGCGTCTTGTATATTTCGTCCAAGGCTTCATGCACCCATTATGGTGGCTTCAAAGTCCTGAAATCATCACTTGTAACTCCGTTCTTGTTTCCCTTGCGCATGCCATCATCTCCATGCTTGTTCTTGCTACAATGTTCATCCTTCTCCAAGCTAGGCCCTTCATTTGTAAGCAAAACAAGTGTATCCAATTTAGGCAGCATCATATTCTCATGAACATTAGAATCATTACCAAGAAACGAAAGTACCTGGTAATTTAGTTGGCGTGCACGAGCTCTAGTAATTGGTCCAGTATGTATAGCAGCAGGGGCTGTGGGTGTAACAATTGTATTGATGTCCTCATCATCCTCCCCTTCTTGAAATGAAGTCGTCCTCGACGGAAGTTCATCTTCCTCACCCAAATAAGGCTTCAAATCTGCAATGTTAAAAGTGGGACTAACCCCAAAATCTGCAGGCAGCTCAAGTTTATATGCATTATCATTTATTTTCTCTAACACCTTAAAGGGACCATCAGCACGTGGCATTAACTTTGATTTGCGCAAATCAGGAAATCTATCCTTACGCAAATGTAACCAAACAAGATCTCCAGGTGCAAACACAACATGTTTTCTACCCTTATCTCCAGCAACTTTATATTTAGCATTCATGCGCTCAATGTTTTCCTTAGTTAACTCATGCATTTTTAAAATCAATTCAGCACGTTGTTTAGCATCAAAATTAACCTTCTCCGAAGATGGAAGAGGCAACAAATCAATAGGTGCACGAGGTAGGAAACCATACACAACTTCAAAAGGGCACATCTTAGTAGTAGAATGCAATGAACGATTATAAGCAAATTCAATATGAGGCAAGCATTCCTCCCACATTTTCTTATTATTCTTCAAAACAGCCCTAAGCATAGTAGACAACGTTCTATTGACTACTTCAGTTTGTCCATCAGTTTGGGGGTGACAAGTAGTACTAAAAAGCAGTTTAGTCCCCAACTTAGCCCATAAACATCTCCAAAAGTGGCTAAGAAATTTAGTATCACGATCTGAAACAATAGTATTTGGCACACCATGCAAGCAAATAATTTCACGAAAGAACAAATCAGCAACATTAACAGCATCATCGCTTGTATGACATGGTATAAAGTGTGCCATTTTCGAGAATCTATCCACAACAACAAATATGCTATCCCTCCCCTTCTTTGTTCGAGGTAAACCTAAAACAAAGTCCATAGATATATCCTCCCAAGGAATACTAGGTACAGGCAAAGGCATATATAAACCATGAGGATTCAGTCGTGACTTAGCTTTTTGACATGTAGTGCATCGAGCAATAAAACGCTCAACATCCCGTCTCATCTTTGGCCAAAAGAAATGTGTAGCAAGTACGTCCTCCGTCTTCTTCACGCCAAAGTGTCCCATTAATCCTCCTCCATGCGCCTCCTGCAACAACAAAAGACGAACGGAGCTAGCTGGAATGCATAGCTTGTTAGCACGAAACACAAATCCATCGTTAACGACAAACTTGTTCCACATTCTTCCTTCTTTACAATTCTGCATTACATCTTTAAAATCAGCATCATGCACATATTGATCTTTGATGGTCTCCAAACCAAATATTTTGAAGTCAAGTTGTGAAAGCATAGTATAGCGACGAGACAATGCATCAGCAATAACATTTTCTTTTCCCTTCTTGTGTTTAATGACATAAGAGAAAGTCTCAATGAATTCAACCCATTTAGCATGTCTACGATTCAGTTTAGCTTGACTTTTAATATGTTTCAAAGTGACGAGGACATCAATACAATTGTTACACCCACAGCCCCTGCTGCTATACATACTGGACCAATTACTAGAGCTCGTGCACGCCAACTAAATTACCAGGTACTTTCGTTTCTTGGTAATGATTCTAATGTTCATGAGAATATGATGCTGCCTAAATTGGATACATTTGTTTTGCTTACAAATGAAGGGCCTAGCTTGGAGAAGGATGAACATTGCAGCAAGAACAAGCATGGAGATGATGGCATGCGCAAGGGGAACAAGAACGGAGTTACAAGTGATGATTTCAGGACTTTGAAGCCACCATAATGGGTGCATGAAGCCTTGGACGAAATATACAAGATGCCACTTCATAAATTTCGTCCCGAGGCTATTTTAGGTGCTGCGTCACCTTATTATTGGGCCAGGCCCATGTAATTTCGAAATACATAAGTATAGGCTATTTTTAGAGTCCGTATGTGTGGGGAAACAAGAGATAGGGTTGATTTCGGACCCCTCCCCCAAGGGCCACGAAATTCCCCCCTCTTCCTCCATATATACAGCCCTTAGGGCATCGTTTAGACTTTGGGTTTTGTTTAGATTAAAAGTTCGCCATAGCTGCAACTTCGCGTACTTCGTTTGTGTTCAACGACCAGACAAAGACGTCACAGAACCCCACCTTGATCAATAAAGCTTTCATCTTATATTCGCAATATCCAGATTGCAATCTCAGTTTCTTGCTTGTTCTTCGTTTGCTCGCAGGAAACAGACCCTCGTGGTCAGGTTGATCGTGCTCCGGCGTGGTCAATAACCTCTCGGAGTTGGTTTAGCGATTGCTAAGGCGCGACGTCCTAGCACGTTCGTAGTCGGATCGTCAAAGTCGACTTCCACCAAAGCGAAATCCATCATCTCATCGAAAGACGGGACACCTCCGCCTCTATCAATTTGGAACATTTACGTGCTGTTTTTATTGCTCTACGTGATGCACGTTTGTTTGGTAACCTTGGGAAGTGCACCTTTTGCACCGACCGAGTATCTTTTCTTGGCTATGTTGTTACTCCACAGGGAATTGAAGTTGACAAAGCCAAGATTGAAGCTATTGAGAGTTGGCCGCAGCCCAAAACGGTCACACAAGTGAGGAGTTTTCTTGGCCTCGCTGGATTCTATAGGCGTTTTGTGAGAGATTTCAGCACCATTGCTGCACCTCTCAACGAGCTTACAAAGAAGGATGTGCCTTTTGTTTGGGGTACCGCACAGGAAGAAGCCTTCACGGTATTGAAAGATAAGTTGACACATGCTCCTTTACTCCAACTTCCTGATTTTAATAAGACTTTTGAGCTTGAATGTGATGCTAGTGGAATTGGATTAGGAGGTGTGTTATTACAAGATGGCAAACCTGTTGCATACTTTTCTGAAAAATTGAGTGGGCCTAGTCTGAATTATATGCTCTTGTTCGGACTTTAGAAACATGGCAACATTATTTATGGCCCAAAGAGTTTGTTATACATTCTGATCATGAATCTTTGAAACATATTAAAAGTCAAGCTAAACTAAATCGTAGACATGCTAAATGGGTTGAATTCATTGAGACTTTCCCTTATGTCATTAAACACAAGAAGGGAAAAGAAAATGTTATTGCTGATGCATTGTCTCGTCGCTATACTATGCTTTCACAACTTGACTTCAAAATATTTGGTTTGGAGACCATCAAAGATCAATATGTGCATGATGCTGATTTTAAAGATGTAATGCAGAATTGTAAAGAAGGAAGAATGTGGAACAAGTTTGTCGTTAACGATGGATTTGTGTTTCGTGCTAACAAGCTATGCATTCCAGCTAGCTCCGTTCGTCTTTTGTTGTTGCAGGAGGCGCATGGAGGAGGATTAATGGGACACTTTGGCGTGAAGAAGACGGAGGACGTACTTGCTACACATTTCTTTTGGCCAAAGATGAGACGGGATGTTGAGCGTTTTATTGCTCGATGCACTACATGTCAAAAAGCTAAGTCACGACTGAATCCTCATGGTTTATATATGCCTTTGCCTGTACCTAGTATTCCTTGGGAGGATATATCTATGGACTTTGTTTTAGGTTTACCTCGAACAAAGAAGGGGAGGGATAGCATATTTGTTGTTGTGGATAGATTCTCGAAAATGGCACACTTTATACCATGTCATACAAGCGATGATGCTGTTAATGTTGCTGATTTGTTCTTTCGTGAAATTATTTGCTTGCATGGTGTGCCAAATACTATTGTTTCAGATCGTGATACTAAATTTCTTAGCCACTTTTGGAGATGTTTATGGGCTAAGTTGGGGACTAAACTGCTTTTTAGTACTACTTGTCACCCCCAAACTGATGGACAAACTGAAGTAGTCAATAGAACGTTGTCTACTATGCTTAGGGCTGTTTTGAAGAATAATAAGAAAATGTGGGAGGAATGCTTGCCTCATATTGAATTTGCTTATAATCGTTCATTGCATTCTACTACTAAGATGTGCCCTTTTGAAGTTGTGTATGGTTTCCTACCTCGTGCACCTATTGATTTGTTGCCTCTTCCATCTTCGGAGAAGGTTAATTTTGATGCTAAACAACGTGCTGAATTGATTTTAAAAATGCATGAGTTAACTAAGGAAAACATTGAGCGTATGAATGCTAAATATAAACTTGCTGGAGATAAGGGTAGAAAACATGTTGTGTTTGCACCTGGAGATCTTGTTTGGTTACATTTGCGTAAGGATAGATTTCCTGATTTGCGCAAATCAAAGCTAATGCCACGTGCTGATGGTCCCTTTAAGGTGTTGATAGAGGCGGGGTGTCCCGATCTTTCGATGAGATGATAACTACCGATTTGGTGGAGACGACTTTGACGATCCGACTACAAACGTGCACAACGTTGCGCCTTAGCAATCGCTAAACCAACTCCGAGAGGTTATTGACCACGCCGGAGCACGATCAACCTGACCACGAAGGTCTATTCCTGCAAGCAATCGAAGAACGAGCAAGAATATGATAAAGCAATCTGGATATTGCAAATATATATGAAGTATTGATAATGGTGGGGATCCGTAAGCGGTCTTGGTCTGGTCGTTGGACACAAACGAAGTACACGAAGTTGCAATGGCTAACTTTTAACTAAACAAATCCCCAGGAAAAGCTACTAGATGGATCTACTTATATAGGAGCAAGGGGTGGCGGCCAAGGAGGTGGGAGGACGTCCCAAGGCAGCCTAAAACTAAATCTAGGTCGTACAAGGCCAATGGGCCCAAGTGGAGGTGATGTAACACCTTTGGACTTGTAGTTTGACTCGGATTCTGCTGCAGCATCAGATTGTTTCGTCCACAACTCAACGCTCCGGACGAATTTGAAGGTGATTCCAATTGGGTTGGAAAGTGCACGAAATCTAGTTTCCAACAAAAAAAGAATCACCCAATTCGGAGTCCGTATGAAAAACTTGTGTGCGTTTTGAGTCAGGTATGTGTGTGTAGTCCGAATCTGAATCCAGAACGTGAGAGACTTGGACTCTATCTTCTCTTGGGCCAAAAGTGACGTGAGAGAACTTTTTGGACAGCAAATAAACATCTCTTTCTTCCTTATCTTCATATGTGGATTGTACAAATGTCCCATACACCTGCAATTAGACAAAACACAAAAGTGTGTGAAGTATTTTTGTTCTGGATAACATAAATAGATTATTGAATAGTTTGCACTAGAAATCACCTGACAAATATGCATATATGCAATATTTTTGGTCATATCCAAGGTAGTCATGTCCTCATCAGTACCACATCACAATCAACATAATCAGCATATGTAGAGATACTAAAATGCACACGAACAGTACGTGTTACCTTAACCTTGCCGCTGTTGTTGAACCATTGGATGTAGTAAGGATGTGGATGTGGTCTTGTGGTGAGAGAAAGCTTCTCCACCATCTCCATGCTAGCCAAGTTGTTGCAGCTCCCTCCGTCTATTATGACGCGCACAGAACGTTCCTTCACAACTCCCTTGGTATGGAACAAATTGTGCCTCTGATTTTGCTCAGCTTGTGTGACCTGCACACTCAAAACACGTTGAGCAACTAAACATTCATACCTGTCAGCGTCTTCAGGAGCCATGTATTGCGTCTCATGATCAGAATCATCTCCACCATGTTCTTCACTTGTAATAAGAGCCAATGTCTCCTCATCATAGTCACTAGCGGACTCATATCCACCATCCGCAGTAGCAATCATCACACGCGGAGATTTGCATTCCCTCGCATAATGACCTCCTCCCTTACAACGACGACACATAATATCACTTGTGTGCCCTGTTGATGCCATGGAAGAAGAAGAACGCTGTGCAGGCCGCGCAGGTGCGCTCTTGGCAGATAATGGTGGTTGTGCCTGTTTTCTTGTATCACGGCTGGAGGTGGCACCAGATGGAGGTGCTGGTGCAGTTGAAGTAGAAGATGCACGTGGTGTCCATGATGAAGGTCGGCCTGCAGAAAAGTTCGTTCGCCCCAATGCTTGTCGATCCTGCACTTCACGTTCAGCTTTACAAGCAAGATGGAATAAACGAGTGATATTAGTATACTCCTTATAGTCTAAAATGGTCTGAATCTCTCTATTTAATCCACCCAGAAAACGTGCAAGCATAGCTTCATTCTCCTCAACAATACCACATCTAATCATGCCAGTTTGTAATTCCTGATAATATTCTTCTACAGAATTTTTTCCTTGTCTTAAACGCTGCAATTTTTGAAGCAATTCACGTTGATAATATGGTGGAACCCAACGCGTACGCAGAGCAGTTTTCAAAGCAACCCAAGTAGTTGGAATAGGATATAATCTACAATGTTCAGACCACCATACACATGCAAAACTAGTGAAAGCACAAACAGCAGCAGCAACTCGTCTCTCCTCAGGATATTGTAAACATGTAAATCGTTGTTCAGTTTCTAACTCCCAAGTAAGATATATATCAGGAACATATCTACCCTCAAATGGTGGAATATTCAATTTCAGTTTAGGAATATGGACATCATCTCGTACCTGAGGTGGTGGTGGTGCAGGCCTACCATTACGAATATATACCTGAGGTCGACCTGCTGGTGGTGGTGTTGGTGGCTGCTCGTAGATCTGATTTTGATCAACCTCATCCTCATAATCGCCCGCATACTCATCATCCTCCTGGGTACCAGCAACAGCAGTAGCAGGAGCCACAGAAGTATCAACAGCAGCACCAACAGTTTGGCCAAACGCAAGAGGAACACGGCTCGCTCGGCGAAGGTCTATTTCGCGACGTGGAGGTAGTCGTTGTTGTTGTTGTTGGAGAGGTGCATTAGGTGCAGCGGGTGGTGGTGGTGGAAGACGCGCGAGCAATTCATTAAATCTGTTATCGAGCTTTGTTTCGAACGTCTTCTCAAGGCCAGTGATCTTCTCCATGGCCTCTTCAAAATTGTTCAGCACATCTTGCACCTGTTCAGTCATCATTTGCTGAAACTTATCATGAAGCTCCTTGTTCGATAAATTCTCCCAGTCAATCTCGTCGGCTTGTGATCCTGGCATGGTTAGCAGCAATAGAAACACACAAGAATATGATCCTACAGACTACGAACAAGTGGTGGTGGTGGGTGTCACAAATCCGTCAAGCAAAACTCAAATTCTTACCAGTTCTTACCCAGCAGCAGGCGGTGATCGGCAACCGTTGTAGTCAAAAACTCTCAAAGATGTATGTGGAGCTGGGAAGGCTTATAGTATGGTAGCGAAAAGGGTCAGCAATAATCAATTCAGAGATGCAAAGTTGAATAAACGCTCAACGACGGTACTGTGCTGGTCCTAGGCTAGACTGTGCTAGAGACGCGAGCCTAGAACACCAACAAAATCACGGCGCGGCACGTAAACAAGGGAAAAGCACACTCTGAAATTTTTTTTTTCGCTCTTTTTTTTTGCGCTCTTTTTTTTTGCGCTGCTTTTTTTTGCGAAAAATCACTATAATGGCGAGTGTCTCAAAACTCTTCCTAGCTCAAACGGACAGGATGGGCACGAAATTTTTTCGACCAATTTTTTTTTTTCGACTGCCCGGACCCAAAAACTGGAAACGGGTCAAAAAAAACTTCCTATAATGGCACCTGTCTCAAAACACTCAGAAACACCTAAAAATAGGATAGCCAGAATTTTTTTCGAAAAATGCGTTTTCGAAAAATTTTGGGCCTAAACGGAGCGTGGCTACCCGACTCCGGCAAGGAAACACGAATCGGAATCTAGATGGATCTCGAAAACAAACCTAATATGCAAGGAACTCGGATTGGTGGTGGATATATGGTGGTGGTATATGGCAGCGGTGGTGGTAGCGGTGGTAGTATATGGATATGGATCGGTGGTGGTATATGGACACGGACTGGTGGTAGTATATGGATACGGATTCGGAGCGGTGGCGGATAAGCGGTGGTGGTAGATGGCAGGGGCGATGATGATGGTGCGGCGGCGGCGTGACAACTTATGACCAGAACTCGAAACTCTAAAAGACTAGACTCTAAGACCAGCAACTAGACACGACGATGCAACCGCAAATTCAACAAAGCAAAACCCTAAAAAGATTATGCAAAGGCTCAGATTGGTTCGGATATGATGAACTAACCCTAATTTTTTTGTGGCTTTTTCGTGGACTGTAGGTATGAAGAACAGACTCGATCTAAACTACGAAAAACTGTAAAATCTCACCGAGCAACCTGGAAATCTGATACCACTTGATAGAGGCAAAGGTGTCCCGTCTTTCGATGAGATGATGGATATCGCTTTGGTGGAAGTCGACTTTGACGATCCGACTACGAACGTGCGAGGACGTCGCGCCTTAGCAATCGCTAAACCAACTCCGAGAGGTTATTGACCACGCCGGAGCACGATCAACCTGACCACGAGGGTCTATTTCCTGCGAGCAAACGAAGAACAAGTAAGAAACTAAGATTGCAATCTGGATATTGCGAATATAAGATGAAAGCTTTATTGATCAAGGTGGGGTTCTGTGACGCCTTTGTCTGGTCGTTGAACACAAACGAAGTACGCGAAGTTGCAGCTATGGCAAACTTTTAATCTAAACAAAACCCAAAGTCTAAACGATGCCCTAAGGGCTGTATATATGGAGGAAGAGGGGGGGAATTTCGTGGCCCTTGGTGGAGGGGTCCGAAATCAACCCTATCTCTTGTTTCCCCACACATACGGACTCTCAAAATAGCCTATACTTATGTATTTCGAAATTACATGGGCCTGGCCCAATAATAAGGTGACGCAGCACCTAAAATAGCCTCGGGACGAAATTTATGAAGTGGCATCTTGTATATTTCGTCCAAGGCTTCATGCACCCATTATGGTGGCTTCAAAGTCCTGAAATCATCACTTGTAACTCCGTTCTTGTTTCCCTTGCGCATGCCATCATCTCCATGCTTGTTCTTGCTCCAATGTTCATCCTTCTCCAAGCTAGGCCCTTCATTTGTAAGCAAAACAAATGTATCCAATTTAGGCAGCATCATATTCTCATGAACATTAGAATCATTACCAAGAAACGAAAGTACCTGGTAATTTAGTTGGCGTGCACGAGCTCTAGTAATTGGTCCAGTATGTATAGCAGCAGGGGCTGTGGGTGTAACAATTGTATTGATGTCCTCATCATCCTCCCCTTCTTGAAATGAAGTCGTCCTCGACGGAAGTTCATCTTCCTCACCCAAATAAGGCTTCAAATCTGCAATGTTAAAAGTGAGACTAACCCCAAAATCTGCAGGCAGCTCAACTTTATATGCATTATCATTTATTTTCTCTAACACCTTAAAGGGACCATCAGCACGTGGCATTAACTTTGATTTGCGCAAATCAGGAAATCTATCCTTACGCAAATGTAACCAAACAAGATCTCCAGGTGCAAACACAACATGTTTTCTACCCTTATCTCCAGCAAGTTTATATTTAGCATTCATACGCTCAATGTTTTCCTTAGTTAACTCATGCATTTTTAAAATCAATTCAGCATGTTGTTTAGCATCAAAATTAACCTTCTCCGAAGATGGAAGAGGCAACAAATCAATAGGTGCACGAGGTAGGAAACCATACACAACTTCAAAAGGGCACATCTTAGTAGTAGAATGCAATGAACGATTATAAGCAAATTCAATATGAGGCAAGCATTCCTCCCACATTTTCTTATTATTCTTCAAAACAGCCCTAAGCATAGTAGACAACGTTCTATTGACTACTTCAGTTTGTCCATCAGTTTGGGGGTGACAAGTAGTACTAAAAAGCAGTTTAGTCCCCAACTTAGCCCATAAACATCTCCAAAAGTGGCTAAGAAATTTAGTATCACGATCTGAAACAATAGTATTTGGCACACCATGCAAGCAAATAATTTCACGAAAGAACAAATCAGCAACATTAACAGCATCATCGCTTGTATGACATGGTATAAAGTGTGCCATTTTCGAGAATCTATCCACAACAACAAATATGCTATCCCTCCCCTTCTTTGTTCGAGGTAAACCTAAAACAAAGTCCATAGATATATCCTCCCAAGGAATACTAGGTACAGGCAAAGGCATATATAAACCATGAGGATTCAGTCGTGACTTAGCTTTTTGACATGTAGTGCATCGAGCAATAAAACGCTCAACATCCCGTCTCATCTTTGGCCAAAAGAAATGTGTAGCAAGTACGTCCTCCGTCTTCTTCACGCCAAAGTGTCCCATTAATCCTCCTCCATGCGCCTCCTGCAACAACAAAAGACGAACGGAGCTAGCTGGAATGCATAGCTTGTTAGCACGAAACACAAATCCATCGTTAACGACAAACTTGTTCCACATTCTTCCTTCTTTACAATTCTGCATTACATCTTTAAAATCAGCATCATGCACATATTGATCTTTGATGGTCTCCAAACCAAATATTTTGAAGTCAAGTTGTGAAAGCATAGTATAGCGACGAGACAATGCATCAGCAATAACATTTTCTTTTCCCTTCTTGTGTTTAATGACATAAGGGAAAGTCTCAATGAATTCAACCCATTTAGCATGTCTACGATTCTGTTTAGCTTGACTTTTAATATGTTTCAAAGATTCATGATCAGAATGTATAACAAACTCTTTGGGCCATAAATAATGTTGCCATGTTTCTGATGAGGACATCAATACAATTGTTACACCCACAGCCCCTGCTGCTATACATACTGGACCAATTACTAGAGCTCGTGCACGCCAACTAAATTACCAGGTACTTTCGTTTCTTGGTAATGATTCTAATGTTCATGAGAATATGATGCTGCCTAAATTGGATACATTTGTTTTGCTTACAAATGAAGGGCCTAGCTTGGAGAAGGATGAACATTGGAGCAAGAACAAGCATGGAGATGATGGCATGCGCAAGGGAAACAAGAACGGAGTTACAAGTGATGATTTCAGGACTTTGAAGCCACCATAATGGGTGCATGAAGCCTTGGACGAAATATACAAGATGCCACTTCATAAATTTCGTCCCGAGGCTATTTTAGGTGCTGCGTCACCTTATTATTGGGCCAGGCCCATGTAATTTCGAAATACATAAGTATAGGCTATTTTTAGAGTCAGTATGTGTGGGGAAACAAGAGATAGGGTTGATTTCGGACCCCTCCACCAAGGGCCACGAAATTCCGCCCCTTTTCCTCCATATATACAGCCCTTAGGGCATCATTTAGACTTTGGGTTTTGTTTAGATTAAAAGTTCGCCATAGCTGCAACTTCGCGTACTTCGTTTGTGTTCAACGACCAGACAAAGACGTCACAGAACCCCACCTTGATCAATAAAGCTTTCATCTTATATTCGCAATCTGGATATTGCGAATATAAGATGAAAGCTTTATTGATAAAGGTGGGGTTCTGTGACGCCTTTGTCTGGTCGTTGAACACAAACGAAGTACGCGAAGTTGCAGCTATGGTGAACTTTTAATCTAAACAAAACCCAAAGTCTAAACGATGCCCTAAGGGCTGTATATATGGAGGAAGAGGGGGGGGATTTCGTGGCCCTTGGTGGAGGGGTCCGAAATCAACCCTATCTCTTGTTTCCCCACACATACGGACTCTAAAAATAGCCTATACTTATGTATTTCGAAATTACATGGGCCTGGCCCAATAATAAGGTGACGCAGCACCTAAAATAGCCTCGGGACGAAATTTATGAAGTGGCATCTTGTATATTTCGTCCAAGGCTTCATGCACCCATTATGGTGGCTTCAAAGTCCTGAAATCATCACTTGTAACTCCGTTCTTGTTCCCCTTGCGCATGCCATCATCTCCATGCTTGTTCTTGCTCCAATGTTCATCCTTCTCCAAGCTAGGCCCTTCATTTGTAAGCAAAACAAATGTATCCAATTTAGGCAGCATCATATTCTCATGAACATTAGAATCATTACCAAGAAACGAAAGTACCTGGTAATTTAGTTGGCGTGCACGAGCTCTAGTAATTGGTCCAGTATGTATAGCAGCAGGGGCTGTTGGTGTAACAATTGTATTGATGTCCTCATCAGCATGTGTGCATGATATCAAGCTGCTCCTAAAGAATGTCATCTTAAGGCCGTTGAAAGGATAGTGAGATACTTAATCCATACACCAAATTTTGGCATTTGGTATCCTAAAAGGGCCTCTTTCGATCTTGTTGGCTACTCCGACTCGGACTATGCCGGAGACAACGTTGATATAAAATCCACTTCGGGTACTTGTCAATTTCTTGGTAGATCTCTTGTGTCTTGGTCCTCCAAGAAACAAAACTCGGTATCCTTATCCACCGCCGAAGCGGAATACATTGCTGCTACTTCATGTTGTGCTCAATTACTTTGGATGACCCAAACTCTTAAAGATTATGGGATATATGTGAAACATGTTCCATTGCTTTGTGACAATGAAAGTGCTATCAAAATTGGTCATAATCCCGTACAACATTCTCGAACTAAGCATATTGAAGTTCGTCATCATTTCATTCGAGATCATGTTGCTAAGGGTGACATTAATCTTGAGCATGTTCGCACCGAAAAGCAATTAGCAGATATATTCACTAAATCTCTTGATGAGAAAGTGTTTTGCAGGTTAAGAGGAGAATTGAATATCATTGATGCTTCAAACTTGGAGTAGAAACTCCATTGGATACATGCAAGACATGAGCTTATGACTAATCCTTAATATTTCTATTATGATGAAAATCTTATATCTTGGATATATTTGCATCTTGCATGTTATCTAACCCATGTAGGTACTTGGATGAATCTAATTCCAAGAGATTGTAATCTACTCACATCTTGAGCAATCTCTACATCACCAAGTCTCTACACGATGGTGGTTGAAGACAAGGAATCACGAAACCATTCAAACATATCCTTTAACAAATTCTATGTTGAGCTTCATGATTGTCATTTTTGGATACACAAGTGCTCTTCCTTGCAAGAACTAACCCATGAGGTAGATGGACTCAAATTCCAAGTGGTGCTCCCAACTCTTGATGAACTACATCAACCTTGAGCAACCCACACAAGTTCAACTACATGGACAACACCACCAACCAAGGTATGTTATTCCATCTTAGAGAAGATTTATTCCAAGTCATGAGCTAAAGCAACTCGACAAGATGTGAATACATCAAGATGCTTAAACGAAAAACGGAAACCCCATTTTGATCTTAAACGATGAGTATGACCTATGATCAAGTGATCTCACTTGACTCCTAAGTCAATATACTCTAACATAGGTGACTTTGTCGCCGACCATCTCTAGATGAAGTTCTCTTGTGTTCTTTTCTGTGTTTTTGCATTTGTCTCATGCATATTTGTTTCCCCTTTCAAAAAAAACTTCATCTAGGTTTCTTTATGTTTGGTCTGCATTTTCTGCATCCAATTCATTGCATATCATTCAGTAAATTCCTTGCAAATCTTTGTGAGATCTTACTAGTCCAGTGAGCTGAGGTGACAAGTGTTTTCTCTGCGATGAACTCGGTTTCACCGATTTGTTGTTTTCGGTCCAACCGAATCCTTTCGGTACAACCGAAGCATACCACTCGGTGCCAGCGATTTTACAACAAGAAAAATAGTTTGCCACTTATTCTGTGTTTTCTTCTGATCCAGCTCCACTCAATGAATCTTGTCCTCTACAAGCATCCCATTTTTAAATGCTTTGGGCTGTGACTCAAGGATCAAACCCTTCTTGGAAATTGATGTCAAAGGGGGAGAGAGATCACATCAAAGCTTATCACTTAGAGAGATCACATCAGAGGAAGAGAGCATTACTTCCACAGGGGGAGAAAAAGATCTCCAGGGGGAGAGAATACTCAAGTTGAAAGTATTTCTCAAGGATCCTAGATGCTTGGTGTTCAAGAGGAGAGATGCCACATGTCTTCTTGAGGGGAAAGACATGTTCATATGTGCTTATTTGCATTAGCTCTGTTCATTTATATCTTTCAGCTCTGATTTTCTGTTCCCTATCTTCTCCCAGTATCCCATGCTAGATTTAGGGGGAGCAAGACATCTAAAGGAAAGAAATCAGTCAAATTCATTGCATATCTTTACTTTTGGGGACATGTCTAATCCAATGTGGTACTTAGTACTCACTCTCTACATGTCATCACAGTCTTGGTATTCTTGTCGTTTCTTCTGTTTGCTCTGGCTAGTAGATGTACCTGTGTTATCTAACCTTGTTTGCGCAGGTTCGTTCCATCCTAAGCCAACTCAAGACTACAAGGTAAGTATATGCATCACAATCATGTGTATGAGGAATTCTTGCTGATGTACATACTGTTTGCAAGAAGGACTCATGGGCATGAAGGTATTCTCTTTAATATTCTTTGCTCTGATGCATATGGCCAAGATACATGTTATGCTCTATCATGGTTATGCTCTCACATTGCCTGCTCTATCATCATTATGCTCTCACATGCTTCTATATTCCATATTCATATGATTGCACACATGTAGGGGGAGCCTATGCTTGTTACATGTCTTTCCGAAGCTTTACTTGCTACTCTTTATATCTTTATCTAAAGCTTTGATGTATGTTGTCATCAATTACCAAAAAGGGGGAGATTGAAAGCACAAGTGCTCCCTAGGTGGTTTTGGTAATTAATGTCAACATATCTCTTGCTGGACTAACACTTTTATCTAGTATATTTCAGATAAGTTAAACAATGGAGTGGCATGGACTAAAGACAAAGGATTGGCTCAAGCTTCAAGCTCAAGACTCTTCATTTTACATTTTAGTGATCCAAGATCACATTGAGTCTATAGGAAAAGCCAATACTATCAAGAAGGGATGAAGTGTTGCTTAATGAGTTTCTAGCTCCATAGTGCTTAGTGATATGCTCCAAAACCCTCAACTACTTTCCCACTTCCACACATATGACCTAAACCTAAAGTCAAACTCGGCCACACCGATTCTTCCTATCCGACGCCACCGAGTTCAGATGTTATAGCCACTGTGATGAGGACATCAATACAATTGTTACACCCACAGCCCCTGCTGCTATACATACTGGACCAATTACTAGAGCTCGTGCACGCCAACTAAATTACCAGGTACTTTCGTTTCTTGGTAATGATTCTAATGTTCATGAGAATATGATGCTGCCTAAATTGGATACATTTGTTTTGCTTACAAATGAAGGGCCTAGCTTGGAGAAGGATGAACATTGGAGCAAGAACAAGCATGGAGATGATGGCATGCGCAAGGGGAACAAGAATGGAGTTACAAGTGATGATTTCAGGACTTTGAAGCCACCATAATGGGTGCATGAAGCCTTGGACGAAATATACAAGATGCCACTTCATAAATTTCGTCCCGAGGCTATTTTAGGTGCTGCGTCACCTTATTATTGGGCCAGGCCCATGTAATTTCGAAATACATAAGTATAGGCTATTTTTAGAGTCCGTATGTGTGGGGAAACAAGAGATAGGGTTGATTTCGGACTCCTCCACCAAGGGCCACGAAATTCCCCCCTCTTCCTCCATATATACAGCCCTTAGGGCATCGTTTAGACTTTGGGGGGTTTTGTTTAGATTAAAAGTTCGCCATAGCTGCAACTTCGCGTACTTCGTTTGTGTTCAACGACCAGACAAAGACGTCACAGAACCCCACCTTGATCAATAAAGCTTTCATCTTATATTCGCAATATCCAGATTGCAATCTTAGTTTCTTGCTTGTTCTTCGTTTGCTCGCAGGAAACAGACCCTCGTGGTCAGGTTGATCGTGCTCCGGCGTGGTCAATAACCTCTCGGAGTTGGTTTAGCGATTGCTAAGGCGCGACGTCCTCGCACGTTCGTAGTCGGATCGTCAAAGTCGACTTCCACCAAAGCGAAATCCACCATCTCATCGAAAGACGGGACACCTTTGCCTCTATCAAGATGATGAGGACATCAATACAATTGTTACACCCACAACCCCTGCTGCTATACATACTGGACCAATTACTAGAGCTCGTGCACGCCAACTAAATTACCAGGTACTTTCGTTTCTTGGTAATGATTCTAATGTTCATGAGAATATGATGCTGCCTAAATTGGATACATTTGTTTTGCTTACAAATGAAGGGCCTAGCTTGGAGAAGGATGAACATTGGAGCAAGAACAAGCATGGAGATGATGGCATGCGCAAGGGGAACAAGAACGGAGTTACAAGTGATGATTTCAGGACTTTGAAGCCACCATAATGGGTGCATGAAGCCTTGGACGAAATATACAAGATGCCACTTCATAAATTTCGTCCCGAGGCTATTTTAGGTGTTGCGTCACCTTATTATTGGGCCAGGCCCATGTAAATTCGAAATACATAAGTATAGGCTATTTTTAGAGTCCGTATGTGTGGGGAAACAAGAGATAGGGTTGATTTCGGACCCCTCCACCAAGGGCCACGAAATTCCCCCCTCTTCCTCCATATATACAGCCCTTAGGGCATCGTTTAGACTTTGGGTTTTGTTTAGATTAAAAGTTTGCCATAGCTGCAACTTCGCGTACTTCGTTTGTGTTCAACGACCAGACAAAGGCGTCACAGAACCCCACCTTGATCAATAAAGCTTTCATCTTATATTCGCAATATCCAGATTGCAATCTTAGTTTCTTGCTTGTTCTTCGTTTGCTCGCAGGAAACAGACCCTCGTGGTCAGGTTGATCGTGCTCCGGCGTGGTCAATAACCTCTCGGAGTTGGTTTAGCGATTGCTAAGGCGCGACGTCCACGCACGTTCGTAGTCGGATCGTCAAAGTCGACTGCCACCAAAGCGATATCCAACATCTCATCGAAAGACGGGACACCTTTGCCTCTATCAAGTGGTATCAGATTTCCAGGTTGCTCGGTGAGATTTTACAGTTTTTCGTAGTTTAGATCGAGTCTGTTCTTCATACCTACAGTCCACGAAAAAGCCACAAAAAAAATTTAGGGTTAGTTCATCATATCCGAACCAATCTGAGCCTTTGCATAATCTTTTTAGGGTTTTTGCTTTGTTGAATTTGCGGTTGCATCGTCGGTCTAGTTGCTGGTCTTAGAGTCTAGTCTTTTAGAGTTTCGAGTTCTGGTCATAAGTTGTCACGCCGCCGCCGCACCATCATCATCGCCCCTGCCATCTACCACCACCGCTTATCCGCCACCGCTCCGAATCAGTATCCATATACCACCACCAATCCGTGTCCATATACCACCACCGATCCATATCCATATACTACCACCACTACCACCACCGCTGCCATATACCACCACCATATATCTACCACCAATCCGAGTTCCTTGCTTATTAGGTTTGTTTCCGAGATCCATCTAGTTTCCGATTCGTGTTTCCTTGCCGGAGTAGGTTTCGGAAAAAAAAAAGTCGGGTAGCCACGCTCCGTTTAGGCCCAAAATTTTTCGAAAACGCATTTTTCGAAAAAATTTATGGCTATCCTATTTTTAGGTGTTTCTGAGTGTTTTGAGACAGGTGCCATTATAGGAAGTTTTTTTTGACCCGTTTCCAATTTTTGGGTCCGGGCAGTCGAAAAAAAAAAATTTGGTCGAAAAAAAAATTTCGTGCCCATCCTGTCAGTTTGACCTAGGAAGAGTTTTGAGACACTCGCCATTATAGTGATTTTTCGCAAAAAAAAAAGAGCGACAAAAAAAAATTCAGAGTGTGCTTTTCCCTTGTTTACGTGTCGCGCCGTGATTTTGTTGGTGTTCTAGGCTCGCGTCTCTAGCACAGTCTAGCCTAGGACCAGCACAGTACCGTCGTTGAGCGTTTATTCAACTTTGCATCTCTGAATTGATTATTGCTGACCCTTTTTGCTACCATACTATAAGCCTTCCCAGCTCTACATACATCTACGTCGTGTGTTTGACTCTCCCTGGTAATCGCTCTATCCAAGCTTTGAGAGTTTTTGACTACAACGGTTGCCGATCACCGCCTGCTGCTGAGTAAGAACTGGTAAGAATTTGAGATTTGCTTGACGGATTTGTGATACACCACCACCACTTCTTAGTAGTCTGTAGGATCATATTCTTGTCTGTTTCTATTGCTGCTAACCATGCCAGGATCACAAGCCGACGAGATTGACTGGGAGAACTTATCGAACAAGGAGCTTCATGATAAGTTCCAGCAAATGATGACTGAACAGGTAGAAGATGTGCTGAACAATTTTGAAGAGGCCATGGAGAAGATCACTGGCCTTGAGAAGACGTTCGAAACAAAGCTCGATAACAGATTTAATGAACTGCTTGCGCGTCTTCCACCACCGGCTGCACCTGTCGTACCTCTGCAACAACAACAACTACGCCCCCTTCCGAATCAGTATGGACGAGCACAGCGTGTTCCTATTGAGCTAGGACAAAATTCTGGTGCCGCTGTTACTGCTGTTGGTGCTTCTTTGGCTCCTGCTACTGCTCCTGCTGGTACCCAGGAGGATGATGAGTATGCGGGCAATTATGAGGATGAGGTTGATCAAAATCAGATCTACGAGCAGCCACCAGCACCACCACCAGCAGGTCGACCTCAGGTATATATTCGTAATGGTAGGCCTGCACCACCACCTCAGGTACGAGATGATGTCCATATTCCTAAACTGAAATTGAATATTCCACCATTTGAGGGTAGATATGTTCCTGATATCTATCTTACTTGGGAGTTAGAAACTGAACAACGATTTACATGTTTACAATATCCTGAGGAGAGACGAGTTGCTGCTGCTGTTTGTGCTTTCACTAGTTTTGCATGTGTATGGTGGTCTGAACATTGTAGATTATATCCTACTCCAACTACTTGGGCTGCTTTGAAAACTGCTATGCGTACACGTTGGGTTCCACCATATTATCAACGTGAATTGCTTTAAAAATTGCAGCGTTTAAGACAAGGGAAAAATTCTGTAGAAGAATATTATCAGGAATTACAAACTGGCATGATTAGATGTGGTATTGTTGAGGAGAATGAAGCTATGCTTGCACGTTTTCTGGGTGGATTAAATAGAGAGATTCAGACCATTCTAGACTATAAGGAGTATACTAATATCACTCGTTTATTCCATCTTGCTTGTAAAGCTGAACGTGAAGTGCAGGAACGACAAGCATTGGGGCGAACTAACTTTTCTGCAGGCCGACCTTCATCATGGACACCACGTGCATCTTCTACTTCAACTGCACCAGCACCTCCATCCGGTGCCACCTCCAGCCGTGATACAAGAAAACAGGCACAACCACCATTATCTGCCAAGAGCGCACCTGCGGGGCCTGCACAGCGTTCTTCTTCTTCCATGGCATCAACAGGGCACACAAGTGATATTATTTGTCGTCGTTGTAAGGGAGGAGGTCATTATGCGAGGGAATGCAAATCTCCGCGTGTGATGATTGCTACCGCGGATGGTGGATATGAGTCCGCTAGTGACTATGATGAGGAGACATTGGCTCTTATTACACGTGAAGAACATGGTGGAGATGATTCTGATCATGAGACGCAATACATGGCTCCTGAAGACGCTGACAGGTATGAATGTTTAGTTGCTCAACGTGTTTCGAGTGTGCAGGTCACACAAGCTGAGCAAAATCAGAGGCACAATTTGTTCCATACCAAGGGAGTTGTGAAGGAACGTTCTGTGCGCGTCATAATAGACGGAGGGAGCTGCAACAACTTGGCTAGCATGGAGATGGTGGAGAAGCTTTCTCTCACCACAAGACCACATCCACATCCTTACTACATCCAATGGTTCAACAACAGCGGCAAGGTTAAGGTAACACGTACTGTTCGTGTGCATTTTAGTATCTCTACATATGCTGATTATGTTGATTGTGATGTGGTACCTATGCAAGCATGTTCCTTATTACTTGGTAGACCATGGCAATTTGATAAAAATTCTGTACACCATGGTAGAAACAATCACTATACTCTTGTTCATAAGGATAAAAATATTACTTTCTTCCTATGACTCCTGATTCCATTTTGAAAGATGATATTAATAGAGCTAATAAAGCACAACAGGAGAAGAATAAGAGTGAAAATCAGATTGTGGCAAAAGAATTTGAGCAACAAATGAAGCCTAATAATAAACCATCTAGTGTTGCTTCTGAAATTAAATTGAAAAGTACATGTTTATTTGCCACCAAATCTGATATTGATGAGCTAGATTTCAGCAAATCTGTTTGCTATGCTTTTGTGTGCAAAGAGGCATTATTTTCATTCGAGGATGTGCCTTCCTCTTTGCCTCCTGCTGTCACTAACATTTTGCAGGAGTTCGCTGACGTCTTTCCACAAGACGTGCCACCGGGATTACCGCCTATTCGAGGGATTGAGCATCAGATTGACTTAATTCCCGGTGCTTCACTGCCAAACCGTGCACCATACCGTACCAATCCAGAGGAGACGAAGGAGATTATGCGTCAAGTACAAGAGCTTCTCGACAAAGGTTATATACGCGAATCCCTTAGTCCTTGTGCTGTTCCTATTATTCTAGTGCCGAAAAAGGATGGTACATCACGTATGTGTGTTGATTGTAGAGGCATTAATAATATTACTATTCGTTATCGTCATCCTATTCCTAGGCTAGATGATATGCTTGATGAATTGAGTGGCTCTACAATATTCTCCAAAGTTGATTTGCGTAGTGGCTACCATCAAATTCGTATGAAATTGGGAGATGAATGGAAAACAGCATTTAAAACTAAGTTTGGATTATATCAGTGGTTAGTCATGCCTTTTGGGTTAACTAATGCACCTAGTACTTTCATGAGATTAATGAACGAAGTTTTACGTGCTTTCATTGGACGATTTGTGGTAGTTTACTTTGATGACATATTGATTTATAGCAGATCTTTGGAAGAACATTTGGAACATTTACGTGATGTTTTTATTGCTCTACGTGATGCACGTTTGTTCGGTAACCTTGGGAAGTGCACCTTTTGCACCGACCGAGTATCTTTTCTTGGCTATGTTGTTACTCCACAGGGAATTGAAGTTGATAAAGCCAAGATTGAAGCTATTGAGAGTTGGCCGCAGCCCAAAATGGTCACACAAGTGAGGAGTTTTCTTGGCCTCGCTGGATTCTATAGGCGTTTTGTGAGAGATTTTAGCACCATTGCTGCACCTCTCAATGAGCTTACAAAGAAAGATGTGCCTTTTCTTTGGGGTACCGCACAGGAAGAAGCCTTCACGGTATTGAAAGATAAGTTGACACATGCTCCTTTACTCCAACTTCCTGATTTTAATAAGACTTTTGAGCTTGAATGTGATGCCAGTGGAATTGGATTAGGAGGTGTGTTATTACAAGATGGCAAACCTGTTGCATACTTTTCTGAAAAATTGAGTGGGCCTAGTCTGAATTATTCTACTTATGATAAAGAATTATATGCTCTTGTTCGGACTTTAGAAACATGGCAACATTATTTATGGCCCAAAGAATTTGTTATACATTCTGATCATGAATCTTTGAAACATATTAAAAGTCAAGCTAAACTGAATCGTAGACATGCTAAATGGGTTGAATTCATTGAGACTTTCCCTTATGTCATTAAACACAAGAAGGGAAAAGAAAATGTTATTGCTGATGCATTGTCTCGTCGCTATACTATGCTTTCACAACTTGACTTCAAAATATTTGGTTTGGAGACCATCAAAGATCAATATGTGCATGATGCCGATTTTAAAGATGTAATGCAGAATTGTAAAGAAGGAAGAATGTGGAACAAGTTTGTTGTTAACGATGGATTTGTGTTTCGTGCTAACAAGCTATGCATTCCAGCTAGCTCCGTTCGTCTTTTGTTGTTGCAGGAGGCGCATGGAGGAGGATTAATGGGACACTTTGGCGTGAAGAAGAAGGAGGACGTACTTGCTACACATTTCTTTTGGCCAAAGATGAGACGGGATGTTGAGCGTTTTATTGCTCGCTGCACTACATGTCAAAAAGCTAAGTCACGACTCAATCCTCATGGTTTATATATGCCGTTGCCTGTACCTAGTGTTCCTTGGGAGGATATATCTATGGACTTTGTTTTAGGTTTACCTCGAACAAAGAAGGGGAGGGATAGCATATTTGTTGTCGTGGATAGATTCTCGAAAATGGCACACTTTATACCATGTCATAAAAGCGATGATGCTGTTAATGTTGCTGATTTGTTCTTTCGTGAAATTATTCGCTTGCATGGTGTGCCAAATACTATTGTTTCAGATCGTGATACTAAATTTCTTAGCCACTTTTGGAGATGTTTATGGGCTAAGTTGGGGACTAAACTGCTTTTTAGTACTACTTGTCACCCCCAAACTGATGGACAAACTGAAGTAGTCAATAAAACATTGTCTACTATGCTTAGGGCTGTTTTGAAGAATAATAAGAAAATGTGGGAGGAATGCTTGCCTCATATTGAATTTGCTTATAATCGTTCATTGCATTCTACTACTAAGATGTGCCCTTTTGAAGTTGTGTATGGTTTCCTACCTCATGCACCTATTGATTTGTTGCCTCTTCCATGTTCAGAGAAGGTTAATTTTGATGCTAAACAACATGCTGAATTGATTTTAAAAATGCATGAGTTAACTAAGGAAAACATTGAGCGCATGAATGCTAAATATAAACTTGCTGGAGATAAGGGTAGAAAACATGTTGTGTTTGCACCTGGAGATCTTGTTTGGTTACATTTGCGTAAGGATAGATTTCATGATTTGCGCAAATCAAAGTTAATGCCACGTGCTGATGGTCCCTTTAAGGTGTTAGAGAAAATAAATGATAATGCATATAAACTTGAGCTGCCTGCAGATTTTGGGGTTAGTCCCACTTTTAACATTGCAGATTTGAAGCCTTATTTGGGTGAGGAAGATGAACTTCCGTCGAGGACGACTTCATTTCAAGAAGGGGAGGATGATGAGGACATCAATACAATTGTTACACCCACAGCCCCTGCTGCTATACATACTGGACCAATTACTAGAGCTCGTGCACGCCAACTAAATTACCAGGTACTTTCGTTTCTTGGTAATGATTCTAATGTTCATGAGAATATGATGCTGCCTAAATTGGATACATTTGTTTTGCTTACAAATGAAGGGCCTAGCTTGGAGAAGGATGAACATTGGAGCAAGAACAAGCATGGAGATGATGGCATGCGCAAGGGAAACAAGAACGGAGTTACAAGTGATGATTTCAGGACTTTGAAGCCACCATAATGGGTGCATGAAGCCCTGGACGAAATATACAAGACGCCACTTCATAAATTTCGTCCCGAGGCTATTTTAGGTGCTGCGTCACCTTATTATTGGGCCAGGCCCATGTAATTTCGAAATACATAAGTATAGGCTATTTTTAGAGTCCGTATGTGTGGGGAAACAAGAGATAGGGTTGATTTCGGACCCCTCCACCAAGGGCCACGAAATTCCCCCCCTCTTCCTCCATATATACAGCCCTTAAGGCATCGTTTAGACTTTGGGTTTTGTTTAGATTAAAAGTTCGCCATAGCTGCAACTTCGCGTACTTCGTTTGTGTTCAACGACCAGACAAAGGCGTCACAGAACCCCACCTTGATCAATAAAGCTTTCATCTTATATTCGCAATATCCAGATTGCAATCTCAGTTTCTTGCTTGTTCTTCGTTTGCTCGCAGGAAACAGACCCTCGTGGTCAGGTTGATCGTGCTCCGGCGTGGTCAATAACCTCTCGGAGTTGGTTTAGCGATTGCTAAGGTGCGACGTCCTCGCACGTTCGTAGTCGGATCATCAAAGTCGACTTCCACCAAAGCGAAATCCATCATCTCATCGAAAGACGGGACACCTCCGCCTCTATCATTACTTTGATGACATATTGATTTATAGCAGATCTTTGGAAGAACATTTGGAACATTTACGTGCTATTTTTATTACTCTACGTGATGCACGTTTGTTTGGTAACCTTGAGAAGTGCACCTTTTGCACCGACCGAGTATCTTTTCTTGGCTATGTTGTTACTCCACAGGGAATTGAAGTTGATAAAGCCAAGATTGAAGCTATTGAGAGTTGGCCGCAGCCCAAAACGGTCACACAAGTGAGGAGTTTTCTTGGCCTCGCTGGATTCTATAGGCGTTTTGTGAGAGATTTCAGCACCATTGCTGCACCTCTCAATGAGCTTACAAAGAAAGATGTGCCTTTTCTTTGGGGTACCGCACAGGAAGAAGCCTTCACGGTATTGAAAGATAAGTTGACACATGCTCCTTTACTCCAACTTCCTGATTTTAATAAGACTTTTGAGCTTGAATGTGATGCTAGTGGAATTGGATTAGGAGGTGTGTTATTACAAGATGGCAAACTTGTTGCATACTTTTCTGAAAAATTGAGTGGGCCTAGTCTGAATTATTCTACTTATGATAAAGAATTATATGCTCTTGTTCGGACTTTAGAAACATGGCAACATTATTTATGGCCCAAAGAATTTGTTATACATTCTGATCATGAATCTTTGAAACATATTAAAAGTCAAGCTAAACTGAATCGTAGACATGCTAAATGGGTTGAATTCATTGAGACTTTCCCTTATGTCATTAAACACAAGAAGGGAAAAGAAAATGTTATTGCTGATGCATTGTCTCGTCTCTATACTATGCTTTCACAACTTGACTTCAAAATATTTGGTTTGGAGACCATCAAAGATCAATATGTGCATGATGCTGATTTTAAAGATGTAATGTAGAATTGTAAAGAAGGAAGAATGTGGAACAAGTTTGTTGTTAACGATGGATTTGTGTTTTGTGCTAACAAGCTATGCATTCCAGCTAGCTCCGTTCGTCTTTTATTGTTGCAGGAGGCGCATGGAGGAGGATTAATGGGACACTTTGGCGTGAAGAAGACGGAGGACGTACTTGCTACACATTTCTTTTGGCCAAAGATGAGACGGGATGTTGAGCGTTTTATTGCTCGCTGCACTACATGTCAAAAAGCTAAGTCACGACTCAATCCTCATGGTTTATATATGCCTTTGCCTGTACCTAGTGTTCCTTGGGAGGATATATCTATGGACTTTGTTTTAGGTTTACCTCGAACAAAGAAGGGGAGGGATAGCATATTTGTTGTCGTGGATAGATTCTCGAAAATGGCACACTTTATACCATGTCATAAAAGCGATGATGCTGTTAATGTTGCTGATTTGTTCTTTCGTGAAATTATTCGCTTGCATGGTGTGCCAAATACTATTGTTTCAGATCGTGATACTAAATTTCTTAGCCACTTTTGGAGATGTTTATGGGCTAAGTTCGGGACTAAACTGCTTTTTAGTACTACTTGTCACCCCCAAACTGATGGACAAACTGAAGTAGTCAATAGAATGTTGTCTACTATGCTTAGGGCTGTTTTGAAGAATAATAAGAAAATGTGGGAGGAATGCTTGCCTCATATTGAATTTGCTTATAATCGTTCATTGCATTCTACTACTAAGATGTGCCCTTTTGAAGTTGTGTATGGTTTCCTACCTCGTGCACCTATTGATTTGTTGCCTCTTCCATCTTCGGAGAAGGTTAATTTTGATGCTAAACAACGTGCTGAATTGATTTTAAAAATGCATGAGTTAACTAAGGAAAACATTGAGCGTATGAATGCTAAATATAAACTTGCTGGAGATAAGGGTAGAAAACATGTTGTGTTTGCACCTGGAGATCTTGTTTGGTTACATTTGCGTAAGGATAGATTTCCTCATTTGCGCAAATCGAAGCTAATGCCACGTGCTGATGGTCCCTTTAAGGTGTTAGAGAAAATAAATGATAATGCATATAAACTTGAGCTGCCTGCAGATTTTGTGGTTAGTCCCACTTTTAACATTGCAGATTTGAAGCCTTATTTGGGTGAGGAAGATGAACTTCCGTCGAGGACGACTTCATTTCAAGAAGGGGAGGATGATGAGGACATCAATACAATTGTTACACCCACAGCCCCTGCTGCTATACATACTGGACCAATTACTAGAGCTCGTGCACGCCAACTAAATTACCAGGTACTTTCGTTTCTTGGTAATGATTCTAATGTTCATGAGAATATGATGCTGCCTAAATTGGATACATTTGTTTTGCTTACAAATGAAGGGCCTAGCTTGGAGAAGGATGAACATTGGAGCAAGAACAAGCATGGAGATGATGGCATGCGCAAGGGGAACAAGAACGGAGTTACAAGTGATGATTTCAGGACTTTGAAGCCACCATAATGGGTGCATGAAGGCTTGGACGAAATATACAAGATGCCACTTCCTAAATTTCGTCCCGAGGCTATTTTAGGTGCTGCGTCACCTTATTATTGGGCCAGGCCCATGTAATTTCGAAATACATAAGTATAGGCTATTTTTAGAGTCCGTATGTGTGGGGAAACAAGAGATAGGGTTGATTTCGGACCCCTCCACCAAGGGCCACGAAATTCCCCCCTCTTCCTCCATATATACAGCCCTTAGGGCATCGTTTAGACTTTGGGTTTTGTTTAGATTAAAAGTTTGCCATAGCTGCAACTTCGCGTACTTCGTTTGTGTTCAACGACCAGACAAAGGCGTCACAGAACCCCACCTTGATCAATAAAGCTTTCATCTTATATTCGCAATATCCAGATTGCAATCTTAGTTTCTTGCTTGTTCTTCGTTTGCTCGCAGGAAACAGACCCTCGTGGTCAGGTTGATCGTGCTCCGGCGTGGTCAATAACCTCTCGGAGTTGGTTTAGCGATTGCTAAGGCGCGACGTCCACGCACGTTCGTAGTCGGATCGTCAAAGTCGACTCCCACCAAAGCGATATCCAACATCTCATCGAAAGACGGGACACCTTTGCCTCTATCACACTGCCACAAACCCTAGGCAAATCGGTCTCATTGATAGGTATCCCGGTCTCACCGAAATGGGATTGTAATCTCTCTATGTATGTCCATTACCAAAATCGATTTCACCGAGTTTGAGCAATCGGTACTACCGAGACTACAATGCAAACTTCCTGGTTAACTCATTACCAAAATCGGTCCCATCGAGTTTGTGTAATTGGTCCAACCGAGTTTGCCTGACCAACTCTCTGGTTAGCTAATTACCAAAATCGGTCTCACCGAGTTTGTGTAATTGGTCTCACTGAGATTACGTTATGCGCTAACCCTAACCATATCGGTCCTACCGAGTTGCATGTCCGTCCCACCGAAAATCCTAACGGTCACTAGGTTTGCTAAATTGGTCCGACCGAGTTTCTCGATTCTGTCCCACCGAGTTTGGTAAATTGTGTGTAATGGTTAGATTTTGTGTGGAGGCTATATATACCCCTCCACCTCCTCTTCATTCGTAGAGAGAGCCATCAGACTGAACCTAAAATTCCAGCATACATTTTTTGAGAGAGAACTACCTACTCATGTGTCGAGGCCAAGATATTCCATTCCTACCATATGAATCTTGATCTCTAGCCTTCCCCAAGTTGCTTTCCACTCAAATCTTCTTTCCACCAGATCGAAATCCCATGAGAGAGAGTTGAGTGTTGGAGAGACTATCATTTGAAGCACAAGAGCAAGGAGTTCATCATCAACGCACCATTTGTTACTTCTTGGAGAGTGGTGTCTCCTAGATTGGCTAGGTGTCACTTGGAAGCCTCCGACAAGATTGTGGAGTTGAACCATGGAGTTTGTAAGGGCAAGGAGATCGCCTACTTCGTGAAGATCTACCGCTAGTGAGGCAAGTCCTTCGTGGGCAATGGCCATGGTGGGATATACAAGGTTGCTTCTTCGTGGACCCTTCGTGGTTGGAGCCCTCCGTGGACTCGCGCAACCGTTACCCTTCGTGGGTTGAAGTCTCCATCAACGTGGATGTACGATAGCACCACCTATCGGAACCACGACAAAAACATCCGTGTCTCCAATTGCGTTTGAATCCTCCAAAACTCTTCCCTTTACATTCTTGCAAGTTGCATGCTTTACTTTCCGCTGCTCATATACACTTTGCATGCTTGCTCGTTATGTATTGTGAATGTTAAACTTGTGCCTAAACTCCACTTAACCTTAAAGAAGTTAAAAACTGCAACTTTGATACTTAGTGTCTAATCACCCACCCCTCTAGACACCTCTTCTCAAGGTCCTACATGCTCCGGCAGCAGACTCGAATAGGGAAGTCCCAAATTACTGGGCAGAAAAACCCTCGCAAGGGTGCCCATGCTCCTCCCTCGTGAGACTTTGTGCGGAAGAAAACGAAACAAACAAGTGAAATGGATGAAGGGTCGCAAGCTCGAAATGGCAACAACTTCAGAAAAACTTCAAATAGGAACAAACAAGCCAACTGCAGAAAGCAAATGAAAGAAGCCGTTTCCGGCACCTATTCTAGTCTTCGACGTCTTCTCACCAGCACGGAGCTAAGTGCTGCCACTGGGCGTGGGCGGGAGCCCCCGAGGCCCGAGGGCGGCACTCCGGAGACTCTGGGGCGTGTACAGCCCCACTCATTATTACGTGAGAGTGTCACGGGCGGTGAGATTCATAGGCACCGGGCCTTTTCCCAAAACACAGCTACTTCACAGGCGTTCGCCTTCTTCACAGGCACCGGGCCTTTTCCCAAAACACTGCAACTTCACAGGCGTTCGCCTTCTTCACAGGCACCGGGCCTTTTCCCAAAACACTGCAACTTCACAGGCGTTCGCCTTCTTCACAGGCACCCGGCCTTTTCCCAAAACACTGCAACTTCACAGGCGTTCGCCTTCTTCATAGGCACCAGGCCTTTTTCAGGGGTAAAACCTTCAGAGATGTTGGATGTTCGACGCGTTCTGGATGGGCACCCCCTCCTGGGTCTCCAAGCGTGCGGAGCCGGGCCTGGAAACATGAACAACCTTAAACGGGCCCTCCCACATGGGAGAGAGCTTATGCAGCCCCTCCCTGGAGAGAACCCGTCTGAACACGAGGTGCCCTACCTCGAGAGTCCTGGGGCGGATGTTGCGGCAGTGGTATCACCGTAGTACTTGTTGGTACCTTACTGCCCGCAGCGCGGCTTCTCGGCGATGCTCCTCCCCCAGCAAGAGATCCGTCCCCCGCATGGCGTCCTGCTGCGCTTCGTCGAACGCCAGGACCCGCGCGGAACGTCGTCTGGCCTCGTGAGGGCAAACGGCTTCAGCTCCATAAACCAGAAAGAACGGGGTCTCGCTAGTAGGCTTGGTTGCGGTCGTGCGGATTGACCACAGCACGGACTGGAGCTCGTCGTACCAGCCCCTGCCGCAGGCCTCCAGCTTCTTCTTGAAGGTCCTGGTCTTGAGGCCCCTCAGGACCTCTGCGTTGGCTCGCTCGGCCTGCCCATTGCTTCGCGGGTGCGCCACCAAAGCATAGCATATCTGCGTTCCAAGGTTAGCACAGTATGTTTTGAAGAGCTTACTGGTGAACTGCGAACCGTTGTCGGTGATGATGCGGTTCGGCACCCCAAATCGGCTCACGAGGCCCTTGATGAACTTGACCGCGAAGCCTGCGGGGATGGTACGGACAGCTTCCACCTCAGCCCACTTGGTGAATTTGTCCACGGCAACGCAGAGGTAGGGTAGCCCCCTGGCGCCCGAGGGAACGGGCCCAGGATATCCAGTCCCCAGACTGCGAAGGGCCATGAGAGGGGTATAGTCTGCAGACCTCCCGCCAGCTGATGGATCTGCTTGGCATGGAACTGACAGTCCTCGCAAGCTTTCACCAGTTCCACAGCGTCATTGAGTGCCGTGGGAAAATAGAACCCACTGCGGAACGCCTTGCCAACGAGAGTTCGTGACGACGAGTGATGCCCACAGTCGCCACCGTGTATGTCTGCCAGTAGCTCCTTCCCTTGCTCCCTGGAAATGAAACGTAGGGACACATCATTCGGTCGTCTTCGGTAGAGTTCCCCATCCTTAAGGCAGTACAATGTGGCCTGTCGTGCCACACGCTCCACTTCCTCCTCCTTTTCCGGCAACGTGCCTCGCGTCAGGTAACTCCTGAGCTCCGTGATCCAGCACCCCTCCTGAGGTTCCAGCACCAGGAGCAGGCGCACTCCTGATGTCGGGCCGCAGACCGGGGCTCCCGAGGCAGGCGGCTGGGGGATCTCCCCCCGAGGCTGCACCGTGCTTGACAGTGATGGCGTCGCCGAGGGTTTGAAGAGCCGCTCCTAGAAGACGCCGGGCTACTAAGGTAGCCGCCTGGATGCCCTTTTTGCGATTTCATCAGCCTCTTGATTGGTGCCGCGAGGCACATGCTGCAACTCCAGCCCCCAAAACTGCTTCTCCATCCTGCGGACCTCCGCGAGGTAGGCTTCCATGTGCTTGTCCTTTGGTTCATATACTTTGTTGGAGAAGTTGACAAGGAGCTGCGAATCACCCTTGATGGTGAGGCGCTTCACCCCCAGGGCGACTGCAGCCTTCAGGCCTGCTATCAGGCCTTCGTATTCTGCTATGTTGTTGGAGACCTTTTCCCCATGCTGAAAACAGAGTTGCACGGCATAGTAGAGCTTGTCTTGAGTGGGGGATACGAGTACCGCACCAGCCCCTGCGCCGTGTCGGGAGAACGCCCCGTCGAAGTAGATGACCCATCCGTTCGGTGCCTCGCTCCCTAGGGAGAGCGATCGATCCTCGCCAGCCTCGAGGCCTGGCGCCTCTGCCCATTCCGCCACGAAGTCCGCAAGTGCGGCACCCTTGATGACTCTGGTTGTGCTGAATTCTATCTGAAATGCTTGCAGCTCGATGTTCCACTCAGCGACTCTTCCAGCTGAGTTCGGGCTCCTGAGCACCATTTCGAAGGGGTATGCTGAGACAACCTTGATGGGATGGCCTTGGAAATAGTGCCGCAGCTTGCGCGAGGCCACCAATAGCGCGAGGAGGAGTTTCTGAGGCATGGGGTACCGCGCCTTTGCGTCCCGTAACACCGTGCTGACGAAGTACACAGGGTGCTCGACTAGGTTGGGAGTGCTGGTGCCGCTAGTGTCCTCCGGAGGCCGGGGCGCCTCCTGAGACAATGGAGCCCCCAGCGACTGGTCTCTTGGAGGAGGGGCCTCCTCTATTTCGGGTGTGCTTCCCTTCTGTGGCTGGTCCTTCTCGGCTGCAGCCGTGGTCTCTGTGAGGCCCTCTTGGCCCTGCTTTGCTTTAACCCGGTCGGTTGCTGCGGACTTGGTCCTACGCTCCTCCCTAACGGCCACCAGGGCTGCGCTGGCAGAGTAGGGGGTGGCCGCAAGGTAGAGCACCAGGGGCTCCTGAGGGCGTGGAGCCACCATCACCGGGGGGCTGGTCAAGTACCTCTGGAGATCCTGGAACGCTTTGTCGGCCTCTTCAGTCCATTCAAAGGGGCCCTTCTTCTTCATTAGCTTGCAGAAGGGCAGCGCTCGTTCCCCCAGCTTGGAGATGAAACGCCCTAGTGCGGTCACGCGCCCGGTGAACTTCTGCATCTCTCTGAGGGTCTTCGGCGGGCTCATGTCCTCGACTGCTTTTACCTTTTCTAGGTTGGCCTCGATGCCCCGGTGGGATACTAGGAAACCCAGGAGCTTGCTCGAGGGGACTCCAAACACACACTTCTCCGGGTTGAGCCGCAGGTCCACTTCGTTAAGGCTCGCGAAGGTTTCCTCCAAGTCCTGTATCAGGGTTTTTGCCTCCCGAGACTTCACCACAATGTCATCAACATAAGCCTCAGCATTCCTCCCGAGCTGCCGACCCAAGGCGATGTGCATCAGCCGCCGAAAGGTTGCACCGGCATTGCGCAACCCGAACGGCATGCACGTATAGCAATATACTCCACACGGGGTCAGGAAGGCCGTCTTTTTTCACATCTTCTACTACCATCTTTATCTAGTGGTAGCCGGAGAAGGCATCCAGGAAACACAACAAGTCGCACTCAGCGGTGGAGTCGACGATCTGGTTGATGCGAGGGAGCGGGAATGGATCCTGTGGGCAGGCCTTGTTGAGGTTGCTGAAGTCGACACACATGTGTTCCTTTCCCCCCTTCTTCGGCACGACAACAGGGTTAGCCAGCCAATCTGGGTAGCGGACCTCGCGAATGACCCCTGCCGCCTCCAACTTGCGGGTCTCTTGGACGATGAAAGCTTGCTTCTTAGTGGACTACCGCCTCCCCTTCTGCTTCACCGGGCGCACATTGAGGCACACATTGAGGTGATGCTCGATTACGCCCCTCGGGACCCATGCTAGCTGATCAGGTTCCCACGCGAATACCTTCTTGTTTGCGCGCAGGAATTTTACCAAGGCTTCCTCCTGTTCGGGCTCGAGGTTGGTGCCTATGGTGAAGGTGGCACTGGTAGATCTGTCCTCATCGACCAGTACCTGCTTGGTTTCCGCCTTGTCCTGAGTGAATAGCTGCTTCTTCTTGGCCGATGCAGCCCCCTTGGGTTCAGAGGCGTCTGAGTCGGCGGGCTGCGCCACCGCCGCGGCCTTGAAATCGAGCTTGAGTGCTTGCAACGCATCCCCGGTGTATCCAGACACGGTGAGGACGCCGCTACTCCCGGGCATCTTCATGAGGTTGTACGCTGGGTGAGTTGCGGCCATGAACCGGGCTAGTGCCTGGTAGCCAAGGATGGCGTTGTATGGGAGGCCGATGGGGGCGATGTTGAAGTTGAATAGCTCCGTGCGGAAGTTTTCGTTGGTGCCGAAAGTCATCGGAAGGCGGATCTGCCCTAGGGAGCCGGTGGAGCCGCCTCCGACGCCCAAGAAGGGCCTATTGGGCTGCAGCCGCTCCAGCAGTACGTGGAGAAGGCTGAAGGCCTCCACTGAGAGCACGCCGAGGCCAGCACCGCCGTCGATGAGGGTCTTGGTGACTACCACGTTGCAGATGGTGGGGGTGCATAGCATTGGGAGCGCGCCCGAGCAGGCCGAGTTGGAGGGGTGATCATCTGAGCTGAAGGCCAGATTGGCTTTAGGTGCCGCCCGACCCGGAGGCGCACCGCGCGGCACGGAAGCGGCACCGATCTAGCGGACGAATGACTTGTTGTGGTGGCCTGAAGGTGGTGCCTGCGAGCCGCCTAGGAGAGCTGCGACGACTGGGTGCGCTGGTGCAGCGTACTGGGCGAAGAAAAGACCGAGCAGCTCCCCCAGGAGGCCACGAAAGCCGTTGGCAGGTGGAGCAGCCACATGCGCGGGACATCAGTAAGGGCCATGGGAAACCAGTTGGCCATGACCCTGTCGTCGCCCCCGGCCTCGAGGACGGCCTCCTCGTATGCCAGCAGGAAAGCCAACGGATCGGCCGCGCCATTGTAGCATGGTGGCATCTTCAGCTTGAACTTGTTCGGCCATTGCACCTGCCGCAAGGCGGGGGCCAAGGCTCGGAGCCCCCCGACCCCCATGCTGGCGCCGACGACCAGAGCGGGCGGCGCGTGGCCCATCATGAGGGCGAACCGCGGTGTTGACGGAGAGAAGATTGGTGGAAGGGAAAGCTCCGGCGCACCCCCTACCTGGCGCGCCAAATGTCGGATTTCGGGTTCTGGCAGAGCCTCAAGGTTTGAACACTGGGGTGCACGCGGAGATCACACCTCCAGCCTACCCATGTCTCACCGCCTTGCCAGGATCTAAGCTACACGAAGAAGAACACAGGCGACACGAGATTTATACTGGTTCAGGCCACCATTGTGGTGTAATACCCTACTCCAGTTTGTGGTGTGTGGATTGCCTCTGGGGCTAATGAGGAACAGTACAAGGGAAGAACAGCCTAGCGAGGGTCTGTTCTTGGCTGGTGCGATGAACTACTAAGGGGAGTTCACTCGCCTCTCTCTCTCTCTATGTCTCAGATGCCGTATCTGATCCTCTACCCTGTGGGTGGCTAGTCCTATTTATAGGCGAAGGCCCCGGGCCTCTTCCCAAATATTGAGCGGGAAGGGCGCCAACAATTGGCCATTTTGAAGGGGAACATCTAGTACACTTATCCTGACTAAAGTTGGTCCTCGCCTGCCAAAGACCCTGACGATGACGCCGGCTTGGGCTCCACGATGAACTCCGTTCTGCTGTCCTGCTGGTCTTGGTCTTGTTGAACTGAAATGGTTGCCTTTGCTTGATACCCTTGCCTGCGCTTGCCCCCTTTGCACCAAAGAGGAAACAAGGACTCTGCGCAAGCTGGCGCCCGCCTGGCGCCCGCCTGGCCTTGGTCCGCATGGCTTGCGTCATGGGCACCTCGTGAGGTACCCCGCCTTGATCTCTCCACCTCCTCACGAGCCAGCCTGACGAGGCCGTGCCTGAGGAAGCCTACTGTCATCCGCCCCGCGAGGCTTGGCCCCTCGTGAGGGGCTTAAGCATGTGTTGATGAAGATGGGTCGTACCGGGCCTCTCCTTGAGCCATGCCGCAGGCCGCAGGCAGGCATGTCTGGGTACCCCCGTTCCCAGAACGCCGACATACGTACCCCATATACTTCATAGAGTACTTGGGCAAGTTAGTTATCATCCTTATTTGAGGACATGCATGTCCACATGAAGACGGAAGAAGAGTTGTTCAGCTGGTTAGGGAACATCTGAAGACCGCCATGTCAAGGAGGAAGAGCTATACCAACCACCATCTTCAAGAAGTGAACTTCCTCGTCGAAGACCGTGCGTATCTGCAAACCACTCCTATTGAAGAAGCCGAGCATTTCCATGTCAAAAGGAAGCTCACACCAAGATTCATCTGCCCTCTTCGAGATCTCTCCAAGATTTACCTAATGTGCACAACGTTTACCAGCTGGAGTTGCCACCTCATTTACCTAATGTGCACAACGTTTTCCATGCATCACAACCCTACAAGTGTTTCCAACTTCTTGATAATCCTGATCTCTCCAAGAACATCGATCGTCAAGCCACCGACCTCCAGCCCAACCTGGCATATGCGAGAAACCCCTTAGCAACCCGGATCAAGCAAAATGTCATACAAAAAGCCACACCGTTGAGTACTTCAATGTTCAATGGGGCACCACTCAGAAGCAGAAGTAGTATGAGGACGTGAAGACTACCCCAAATCCAAGTTTCCATACTCCTTTCCGCGCCTAGTTTGGGAATCTCGGGGACGAGATTCTTGTAAGGGGGAGTAGGTCTGTCACACCCTGATTTTCATGCCACAACACTTAAGCTAATAAAACATAATAAATTGTGGTTGACAAAAACTTTTGAGTGCTTCGGACCTTCCTTGATTTGATTTTTGTGTGTTGGTTGCAAGTGCTCTAAAAATCAAATGAATCCTCCAACACTTATACTCCTTCTCCTTGATCCAAAACCTTGCCCAATGATCATGCCATGTGTATAGTACATCATAGAATTTTCTTACAAAAATATTTTGGCCAAATAGTATTTTCAAAAATTACTTTCCAAAAACCCCTGAATTGAGGTTTGCACTGCAAGTACTTAATTAAGGGTGTGAAAAATCTATCAAAAATTATATTTGACTCCTATTAGATATAGGACACCCAGAAACCACAAAAATAATTTTGAAGGTAACTTTCCTATTTTATTTAAAGGCTTTTCCTTTAGGCCAGAAATGGTCTTTAATAGGTTAAAATTATTTAAAAGCTTCAAAAATATTTGAGAAAAATCAGGGAAACTCAGTGGACATACATTTTCCATATATAAGAGTTTCAGAACATGGTCATGTTCAAAATATTGGACAAAAACTCCCAAACCCATTTCTGCCCATTTCAAGGATTTGAAATATTTCTACAGGAAATAATTTCATAAAAATCCAAGAAAATTCCATCATGTCACAAATGCCCTATTTGGTGATCTTGCCAAGTGTCATGTCTTGGAGAACAATATAACATCATCAAATACCCTCAAAACCATTTTTGTCCATTTTGAAGTTTGAGCAACTTTACATTGCCAAACATGTCCAAATGTTCTCAAACCTTGTGAACATGCTAACATGGTCTAATCATTCATCTAGACTAAATGGAACAAGTTGGAGAAAATGTTATCTTGATCAAAGTGCCCCAAAACCCTTCCTGTCCAGAACCAAATTTGAACAACTCTACATTAGCAACTTTCTCCTTTTGATCTCACTTTTGTGGACATGTTCAGAACCTCAAATAATGACACTACACCAAGTGGTGCATCAAGGAGAATAGATATGCATGGCTAGATCTTGGAAAGTCCATTTCTGTTGATTTCTAGTGTTTACCAAAGTTGCATTGTCAACTTTCTTCAAATGAGCTCCAACTTGGTGAACAGCACCATTTCTATATGCCACTTGATCCTGTTAATCTTCATATCATTTGGAATCCATTTTCTTGCCCAAACCACCATCAAACACCTTCTGGCAGAAATTTAAAATGCATGTTTTGTCCATTTCCACTAATCTCCATGAGCACAACCTTTTCCCACAGCCTCATATGCTCCCCCTCTACCTCCTGCATGCTTGGCTGCCTAAGGAGCAATGATTAAGGGGGCAGATACCCATTTTTTCCTCTCTGGACAGCCACTTCCCCCTCCATTTCTCACCTCTCACTCGCTCCTAGCAAGTTCCAGAGCATCCAAGGCCTCCATCCCTCTTGTTTATTTCTCCAGGAGACGCCAGACACAAGTGGGCGCGTGAGGACGCGAGAAAAAGCCGCGGGTGCCGGCCATTTGCGTGCTCTGGAGCACGTCAGCGTGCTCCCGACCGTTGACGCCGCGTCCCCCAACCACCTCGAGCCTCCCCCTTGCGCCAGTCGAGGTGCCTAGACATCTCCAACACACCACCGTGTTGGCCCCCTTCTCTCCCCTTCTCTCTCTCACCCAGCCGCGCGTGCCCGACGCCGCCCGGCTCGGCCAATGCATGTCCCCGCACGCGCGAGCACCAGGGCCCTGCCGTCTCTCCTCTCTCTCTTCCCAGCGACATACTCTGCCCCCACGAACGCCGAAGACAAACCCTCGCTCTCTTGCCTTGCCGCCCAAGCCGTTGCCACGGCCACCCGTGTGCCGCGTCTGTCGAATTTCGGGTTCCGGCAGACCCTTGAGGTTTGAACACTAGGGTGCGCAGAGATTTCGCCCTCTACCTACCTGCTCCTTGCCGAATCGCTAGGATCTAAACTACGAAAAGAACAACACAAGAGACACAGGGTTTATACTGGTTCAGGCCACCATTGTGGTGTAGTACCCTACTCCAGTGTGTGGTGTGGTGGATTACCCCTTGGGATGATGATGAACAATACAAGGAAGAACAGCCTCGCGAGGGTCTGTTATTGGCTGGTGCGATGAACTACTAGGAGGAGTTCAGTCGCTCTCTCTCTCTCTATTCTAGATGTATGCCAGATACTCGATCCAGCCCCCTACCCTGGGGGTGGCTAGTCCTATTTATAGGCAAAGGCCCTTGGCCTCTCCCCAAATATTGAGCGGGAAGGGCACGAACAATTGGCCATTTTGAAGGGGAACAACGGGTACACTTATCCTGACTAAAGTTGGTCCTCGCCTGTCAAAGGCTCTGGCGGTGACGCCTGCTTGGGCTCCATGATGACTTCCTCCCTGCCGTTGGGCTGGTCTTGGTCTTGTTGCATCGAAACGGATGCCTTTGCTTGATGCTCTCGCCTGCGCTTGCTCCCTTTGCACCAAAGAGGAAAGGAGGACACTGTGCGGGCTGGTGCCCGACTGGCGCCCTTGGTCGTCATGGCTTGCGTCATGGGCATCTCGTGAGGTACCCTGCCTTGAACTCTCCGCCTCCTCGTGAGCCAGCCTGATGAGGCCGTGCCTGAGGAAGCTCCTTGTCGTCCGCCCCGCGAGGCTTGGCCCCTCGCGAGGGTCTTGAGCTTGTGTTGATGAAGATGGGCCGCGCTGGGCCCCCTTTGAGCCACGCCGCAGGCCGTAGGCAGGCAAGTCTGGGGACCCCCGTTCCCAGAACGCCGACAGTAGCCCCCGGGCCCAAGGCGCGCCCGGACTTGGCCGAGCAGAGAGGCGAAAGGGCAAGTGCGAAGCGTCGCAGGCCCTAACAGCCTACGGCCTTGGGCACCACATGGCGGTTGATTGGACGTGGGCGCCTCCGCTTCCCCACGACGCCTCGGCAAATGCACGGATTCAACAAGTCCCTACATGCAAAGCGGGTCATGATTACCTGCGATCGTGGAGGTCGACGGTTGGCGTCCGCCGGTTATAAGTACGGAACGACGCGTGGCCTTCTAGTCTATCCCCTCTTGCTTCTCCTTCTTCTTCATGGCTCCGCCAAGGAAGTTCTCGGCCGCAGAGAAAGGAAAGGCTCACCAGGTCGAGTCTGCCTCTCCCCCGCCCAAGCGCGGTTGAGGCCACCCTCGCAAACACCCTGTGGCCTCCATGGCGGCTCTCCGCGGTCACGGAGGTGACTTCTCACGCGGTGACGGGTGGCTGGCCATGGCCGGGGGGCGTGCTTCAGCCGTGCGACCCCCTAGGCCGCGCTTCCACTCTGCGGAGGTGCTGCCGGAGTTCGTTGTGCGGGCGGCGGAGCCGACCAGTGCCCGGCTCCAGTTCCCTCGCTTCCTCCTAGGTGAGCTCCCGGCTGGCGCCCCGGGCGGCCTTTGGCTCCAGGCAGATGGCTGTTGCAGCCGGGCCTTATGGGCTTCGCTGGAGGTCTCCGCAGCCAGGAGCCTGGCCTTGACCCGCGGCTGGCAGACGTTTGCCCGCGCGCGTGGCCTGAGCCGTCGGTGCACCCTGCACTTCAAGTTTGACGGCGATGCCACCCTCTATGTGAGGGTGTTTGGGGAAGATGGTCGTCGCGCAGGGTGCTGCCCTGAAGACGATGACCGCGGCCGGGGACCCAGCCCCGGCGAGGACGGAGAGGACAGTGCGCGCATGGTTGGCGGCGCCCAGGACTCCTCAAGCTTCACCAGCTCTTCTTCGGGCAGTGACTCTTCCAGTAGCGGCCGCGGTCAACTTCCACGCCGTCGTGCCTTCCTGGAGGGTGGTAGCGGGTTTGCCCGCCGTCGCGCCTCGGTGAAGCGCGAGAGGGAGTCCGCCTGAGCTCCGGAGGCGGGTCGAGTCTTCCCTGAGGGCCGGCGCCGGGCGAGCTTCGCGAGATTTGCCCTTTCTTTTCCTTTTTCCTGTGCATAAAGACAGTAGTGTGGGGCCCCGTGGGGGCGTGTTTGGGTTGCCGTTGTTAATCATCGTACTGTTCCCGTTATTTTGGTGTTGTTCTGTCCGACCGCACGTCCGCGCATAGGTAATCCCTTGCCTCAGCCGTGGGGGCAACCGACCCAGGCCCTGTATTCGTGTCGTGATGCCCGTGAGGCACGGACCGGAGGGGTGCTCCTGTAGTGAACCTGGGTTGTGAAACTTCGAACGATAAGGGCAGAGAAACACTCGCGAGGGAGTTCGGGCTGCTCCCTCGCGAGACCTCGCGCGAGAGAAATCGGGGTAGGAGAGCGAAAATTCGAAGAGCCAAAACTCAAAGGCAACAGCTTCAAATAAACTTCAAATAAGAACGAACAAGCCAACTGCAGAAAGCAAATGAAAAAGCCGTGTCCGGCACCTAATCTAGTCTTCGACGTCTTCTCACCAGCACGGAGCTAAGTGCTGCAACTAGGCGTGGGAGGGAGCCCCAGGGCCTGAGGCCGGCGCTCCTGAGATTCCGGGGCGTGTACAACCCCAACTCATTATTACGTGAGAGTGTCACGGGCGGCGAGTTCACAGGCATTGGCCTTCTTCACAGGCTCCAGGCCTTTCTTGGGGGAAACAAGCTTCACGGGCATTGGCCCTCTTCACAGGCTCCGGGCCTTTTCCAAAACGCATCAGCTTCACAGGCATTCGCCTTCTTCACAGGCTCTGGGCCTTTTCCAAAAGGATGAGCTTCACAGGCATTCGCCTTCTTCATAGGCTCTGGGCCTTTTCCAAAAAGATGCGCTTGACAGGCATTCGCCTTCTTCACAGGCTCTGGGCCTTTTCCAAAAAGATGAGCTTCACAGGCATTCGCATTCTTCATAGGCTCTGGGCCTTTTTAGGGGTAAAACCTCTGGAGGTGCTGGATGTTCCACGCGTTCTGGACAGGTACTCCCTCCTGAGTCTCCAAGTGCGCGGAGCCAGGCCTGGAAACATGAACAACCTTGAACGGGCCCTCCCACATGGGAGAGAGCTTATGCAGTCCCTCCCTAGAGAGAACCCGCCGGAGCACGAGGTACCCTACCTCGAGAGTTCTGGGGCGGATGTTGCGGCAGTGTTATCGCCGCAGTGCTTGTTGGTACCTTGCCGCTTGCAGCGCGGCTTCTCGATGACGCTCCTCCCCCAGCACGAGGTCCATCCCCCGCATGGCGTCCTGCTGCGTCTCATCGAACACCAGGACCCACGCGGAACGACGCCTGACCTTGTGAGGGAGGACCTCTTCGGCTCCATAGACCAGGAAGAAGGGGGTCTCCCCAGTCGGCTTGGTCGCGGTTGTGCGGATGGACCACAACACGGACTGAAGCTCATCGTGCCAACCTCTGCCATAGGTCTCCAGTTTCTTCTTGAATGTTCTGGTCTTGAGGCCCCTCAGGACTTCTGCATTGGCCCGCTCGGCCTGGCCGTTGCTTCGGGGGTGCCCCAACGAAGCGTAGCATATCTGCATTCCAAGGTTAGCACAGTATGTTTTGAAGAGGTTACTGGTGAACTGCGAACCGTTGTCAGTGATGATGCGGTTCGGCACCCCGAACTGGCTCATGATGCCCTTGATGAATTTGACCGCAGAACCAGCAGGGATGGTGCGGACGGCCTCGACTTCAGCCCACTTGGTGAGCTTGTCCACGACGACGTAGAGGTAGCGATAGCCCCCTGGCGCCCGAGGAATTCCAGCCCCCAGACTACGAACGGCCACGTGAGGGGTATGGTTTGTAGACCTCCTGCCGGCTGATGGATCTGCTTGGCATGGAATTGGCAAGCCTTCACTAGTTCGGCAGCGTCATTGAGCGCAGTAGGCCAATAGAAACCGCTGCGGAACGCCTTGCCGACGAGGGTCCGTGACGACGAATGATGCCCACAGTCTCCACCGTGTATATCTGCCAGCAGTTCCTTCCCTTCCTCCCTGGTGAAGCAGCGCAGGGACACATCGTTTGGTCGTTTCCGGTAGAGCTCTCCATCCCTGATGCAGTATGCTGTAGCTTGCCGCACCACACGCTCTGCTTCCTCCTCCTTCTCCGGCAGGGTCCCTTGTGTTAAGTAGCTCCGGAGCTCTGTGATCCAGCACCCCTCCTGAGGCTCCATCGTCAGGAGCAGGCGTGCTCCTGAGGCTGGGCCGCAGGCTGGGGCTCCCGAGGCAGGTGGCTGGGGGAGCTCCTCCCGAGGCTGTGCGGTGTTCGATAATGATGGCAGGGCCGAAGGCTTGAAGAGCCGTTCCTCGAAAACGCCCGGCTCCTGGGGCAACCGCCTGGAGGCTCGTTTGGCGATGTCGTCGGCCTCTTGATTAGTGCCGCGGGGCACATGCTGTAGCTCCAACCCCCAGAACTGCTTCTCCATCCTGCGGACCTCCGCAAGGTAGGCTTCCATGTGCTCATCTCTTGGCTCATATACCTTGTTGGAGAAATTGACGAGGAGCTGCGAATCGCCCTTGATAGTAAGGCGCTTCACCCCTAGGGCAGCGGCGGCCTTCAAGCCCGCTATCAGTCCTTCAAACTCCGCTATATTGTTGGAGACCTTTTCACCCTGCTGGACACAGAGCTGCACGGCATAGTAAAGCTTGTCCTGAGTGGGAGATATGAGCACCGCCCCAGCCCCAGCGCCATGCCTGGAGAACGCCCCGTCGAAGTACATGAACCAGCCTTCTGGCGCCTCGCTTCCCGGGGAGAGGGATCGATCCTCGTCGTCCTTGAGGTCCGGTGCCTCCGTCCATTCGGCCACGAAATCTGCTAGCGCGGCTCCCTTGATGACCCAGGTCGTGCTAAATTCGAGCTGAAATGCTTGCAGTTCAATGTTCCACTCAGCGACCCTTCCGGCTGAGTTAGGGCTCCTGAGCACCCTTTCCAAGGGGTATGCTGAGACAACCTTGATCGGGTGACCCTGGAAGTAGGTCCGCAGCTTGCGCGAGGCTACCAGTAGCGTGAGGAGGAGCTTCTGTGGCATGGGGTACCGTGCCCTCACATCCCGCAACACCGTGCTGATGAAGTACACCGGGTGCTCGACGAGGCTTGAAGCGTCGGTGCTGGTGGCGTCCTCCGGAGGCCGTGGCGCCTCCTGAGGCGATGGAGCCTCCAGAAGCTAGTTGCCCGGGGGAGGGGCCTCCTCCGTTCCCGGCGCGCTCCCCTGCGGCGGCTGATCCTCCTCAGCTGTGGTAGTGATCTCTGTGAGTCCTTCTTGGTCCTGCTTTGCCTTGGCACGGGTAGCTGCTGAGGCTTTGGTCCGGCGCTCCTCCCTAACCGCCACCAGAGCCGCGCTGGCGGAGTAAGGAGTGGCAGCGAGGTAGAGTACCAAGGGCTCTTGAGGGCGTGGGGCCACCATCACTGGAGGGCTGGTTAGGTATCTCTTGAGATCTTGGAACGCCTTGTCAGCCTCTTCAGTCCATTCAAAGGGCCCCTTTTTCTTCATCAGCTGGAAGAAGGGCAGCGCTCGCTCCCCTAACCTGGAGATGAAGCGCCCTGGCGCAGTCACGCGCCCAGTGAGCTTCTGCATCTCTCTGAGGGTCTTTGGCGGGCTCATGTCCTCGACGGCCTTGAACTTTCCTGGGTTGGCCTCGATGACTCGGTGGGACACGAGGAAGCCCAAGAGCTTGCCCGAGGGGACTCCAAACACACACTTCCCCGGGTTGAGCCGCAGGTTCACGACATTGAGGCTCGCGAAGGTTTCCTCCAGGTCTTGTATCAGGGTCTTGGCCTCGTGAGACTTCACCACAATGTCATCGACGTAAGCTTCCACATTCTTCCCAAGCTGCGGGCCCAAGGTGATGTGCATGAGCCGCTGAAAGGTTGCGCCCGCATTGCGTAGTCCAAACGGCATGCGGGTATAGCAGTACACCCCACACGGGGTCAGGAAGGCCGTCTTTTCCACGTCTTCCACCGCCATCTTGATCTGATGATACCCGGAGAAGGCATCCAAGAAGCATAACAGGTCACACTCGGCGGTGGAATCGACGATCTGATCGATGCGAGGGAGCGGGAACGGATCTTGCGGGCACGCCTTGTTGAGGTTGGTGAAGTCAACACACATGCGCTCTTTCCCTCCCTTCTTCGGCAGAACAACCGGATTGGCCAACCAATCTGGATACCGGACCTCGTGAATGACCCCAGCTGCTTCTAGCTTGCGAGTCTCCTGGACGATGAAGGCCTGCTTTTCGGTGGACTGCCGCCTTGCTTTCTGCTTCACGGGGCGCACGTTGGGGCACACGTTGAGGTGATGCTCGATCACGCCCCTAGGGATCCCCGCCAACTGATCAGGCTCCCAAGCGAATACCTTCTTGTGTGCGCGTAGGAACCTGACCAGGGCTTCCTCCTGCTCGGGCTCAAGGTTGGCGCCTATGGTGAAAGTGGCGTTAGTGGACCCGTCCTCGTCGACAGGTATCTGCTTGGTCTCTGCCTTGTCTTGTGTGAACAACTGCTTCTTCTTGGTTGGTGCAGCCCCCTTGGGCTTGGGGGTTTCTGCGTCGGCGGGCCGTGCTACCGCCGCCGTCTTGAGGGCGAGCTTGAGTACTCGCAGCGCATCTCCGGTGTCCCCGGGCACAGTGAGGACACCGTTGCTCCCGGGCATCTTCATGAGGTTGTACGCCGGGTGAGTCGCGGCCATGAATTGGGCCAGTCCTGGATAGCCGAGGATGGCGTTGTAGGGGAGGCCGATGGGGGCGATGTCGAAATCGACCAGCTCCGTGCAGAAATTGTCGTAGGTGCCGAAAGTTACTGGGAGCCGGATCTGTCCCAAGGAGCTAACCCCCAACGCCCAAGAAGGGTCGGCTGGGCTGCAGCCGCTCCCGGGGTATGCAGAGAAGGTTGAAGGCCTCAACTAAGAGCACGCTGAGGCCCGCGCCACCGTCGATGAGAGTCCTGGTGACAGCTACCTGACAGATGGTGGGAGTGCAGAGCATAGGGAGCACACCCGAGCAGGCCGAGTTGGAGGGGTGGTACTCTGAGCTGAAGGCCAGCCTGGCCGATGGCCCCGACCGGTCCGGGGGAGCCCCCTGCTGCGTGGAGGCGGCGCCGACCCGGCGGACGAATGGCTTGACATGGTGGCTAGAGGGCGGCGCGTGCGAGCTGCCCAGGAGGGCCGCGACAACCGAGGGAGCCGGCGCAACGTGGTGGGTGAGGAAGAGGCCACGTGGCTCTTCCCAAGAGGCCACGAAGGGATGCTGGGACGATGCTTGCTGCTCGTTCCACGCCGGACCAGTGGCGGCGTTGAAGGCGGGTGACGGGGAACGACGAGGGCGCCCGCCGACAGGAGTCGTCTGGGCGACGCGGGAAGCGAGGGCGGCTCGGCGCTCGGCGCGGGCCCAACGAGCGTCAGACATGGATGCGATGGTCCGAGAAGAACAAGACGACAGAAGGCGAATTCCGGCGCACCCCTACCTGGCGTGCCAAATGTCGGATTTCGGGTTCCAGCAGACCCTTGAGGTTTGAACACTGGGGTGCGCGTGGAGATTTCGCCCTCTACCTACCTGCTCCTCGCCGAATCGCTAGGATCTAAACTACGAAAAGAACAACACAAGAGACATAGGGTTTATACTGGTTCAGGCCACCATTTTGGTGTAATACCCTACTCCAGTGTGTGGTGTGGTGCATTGCCCCTTGGGCTGATGATGAACAATACAAGGAAGAACAGCCTCGCGAGGGTCTGTTCTTGGCTGGTGCGATGAACTGTTAGGAGGAGTTCAGTCGCTCTCTCTCTCTCTCTATTGTAGATGTATGCCAGATACTCGATCCAGCCCCCCTACCGTGGGGGTGGCTAGTCCTATTTATAGGCAAAGGCCCTGGGCCTCTCCCCAAATATTGAGCGGGAAGGGCGCCAACAATTGGCCATTTTGAAGGGGAACAGCGGGTACACTGATCCTGACTAAAGTTGGTCCTCGCCTGTCAAAGGCTCTGGCAGTGACGCCTGCTTGGGCTCCACGATGACTTCCTCCCTGCCGTTGGGCTGGTCTTGGTCTTGTTGCATCGAAACAGATGCCTTTGCTTGATGCTCTCGCCTGCGCTTGCTCCCTTTGCACCAAAGAGGAAAGGAGGACATTGCGCGGGCTGGCGCCCGACTGGCGCCCTTGGTCGTCATGGCTTGCGTCATGGGCACCTCGCGAGGTACCCCGCCTTGAACTCTCCGCCTCCTCGTGAGCCAGCATGATGAGGCCGTGCCTGAGGAAGCTCCTTGTCGTCCGCCCCGTGAGGCTTGGCCCCTCGCGAGGGTCTTGAGCTTGTGTTCATGAAGATGGGCCGCGCTGGGCGCCCTTTGAGCCACGCCGCAGGCCGTAGGCAGGCAAGTCTGGGGACCCCCTGTCGGTGTCAAAACCGGCGGATCTCGGGTAGGGGGTCCCGAACTATGCGTCTAGGCAGATGGTAACAGGAGACAAGGGACACAATGTTTTTACCCAAGTTCGGGCCCTCTCGATGGAGGTAAAACCCTACTCCTGCTTGATTGATATTGATGATATGGGTAGTACAAGAGTGGATCTACCACGAGATCAAGGAGGCTAAACCCTAGAAGCTAGCCTATGGTATGATTGTTGTAATGGTTGTTCGTCCTACGGACTAAAACCCTCCGGTTTATATAGACACCGGAGAGGGCTAGGGTTACACAGAGTCGGTTACAACGGTAGGAGATCTACATATCCATATTTGCCAAGCTTGCCTTCCACGCCAAGGAAAGTCCCATCCGGACACTGGACGAAGTCTTCAATCTTGTATCTTCATAGTCTTGGAGTTCGGCCGATGATGATAGTCCGGCTATCCGGACACCCCCTAGTCCAGGACTCCCTCAGTAGCCCCCGAACCAGGCTTCAATGACGACACGTCCAGTGCGTATATTGTCTTCGGCGTTGCAAGGCGGGTTCTCCTCCAAATTCCATGTGCTTGCCGAATAGTGTCCGGCTTCCTTACAAATGTTGCGCTCCTTGGCTTCCATGCCTAATAATGGCCCTCTTCCATGTGTCGCACGAATGCAAAAGGCTAGGGTATTTTTATATTTTACCCCCTAGCTGCGCAAATAATCTGCCTATAAGAGAGGCAAGAATCCAGATCCAAATCACACCATCTTCCTTCCGCGAGTACTCATCGGAGCGCTTCTGAACCAAAAATCCATTCTATCATGGACCATCGACGCGGCTCCTCCTCTCGCGCTCCCAGACCTCCGCCAGGAGATTGCAGGATATGTTCAGTTCCGCACAACGAGCTGGTGACGCTCCAAGCGGAGGGATACCTTCCCCCGGCCTTTATGGTCCCGGTTCGAGCCGGGCTGGCCACCTACAAAGGTGGAAAGCAAGCGGAGGCCACCCCTAGTCCCTCCAAAGGGGAGCGGGTGTGCTTCGTCCCTTATCTAATAAGGGGGCTCGGATTTCCCATACATCCGTTTCTCCGGGGGCTCCTGGAGTTCTACGGATTCCTGCTTCATCACCTCACGCCCGCCTCTATTCTGCACACATCGCGGGTTTCGTAGCTCTTTGCGAGCTGTTCCTGGGCATCGAGCCCCATTTTGCGTTGTGGAAGAGACTGTTTTGCCTCGTACCCCGTTCTCACAAGGGGTCAATATATCAAGTGGGCGGAGCCGAAATATGGCGCATCGCCGGGACCGGATATCTATCCGGAACCCCGAAGAAGGCGTCCGAAGATTGGCCCTCGGAATGGTTTTATGTAGAAGATGCTCCACTGCCGGACCCAGTTTGGATCGGCCTCCCGGAGTTCAGCAAGGCTCCTCTGAAGAAACGCCTAAGTTGGCGCCCGCGGAGCCCTCATCAGGAGGAATACAGGAGCGTCCATTATTTGATGGGCCGTATTAGGTTGCTGGCCCATTCCGGATTGACCATGACCGGAGTCATGACCACGTGCATCATGCGAGGGGTGCAGCCGCTCCAATATAGAGGCCACCCATGTGGGACTTCAACGGGGAGAATGATGCCACCCGTCATGGCCGTAAGGGGTCGGGATCGGCCACAGATCTGGTGAAGATTCTGTCCGGCCTGTACAAGGGGGAGAAGGAGGACTTCCTCCGGACGAGCCCATTGAATGGGTTCTCCATGAATAACCTTCGGAGCTGGGTAAGCGGACATTTATTTATCCGGCCCATGCTTTCAAAGTTAAGTACCTTACTTTATGATTTTGACGTAGGAACTGCGTCGGGATGTGGAGGACATACACAGTCCGGCTCCACAACCCGAGGATCCGGGAAGATCCCTTGATCCGGCTTCCGAAGAGGATCCGGACATAAAGGTGGAGCTAATTGACGGGGTGTTCCACCAACTCAGCATGGACAATGCTCTAGTCGCCATTACGGCTGACTACCCCGGCTTATCTCCGGCTTCCCAGGTAATTATGATCGAAGTCCTGACACCATTATTTCCTCCTTGCGTATTTCTGACCACCGTATACAACGGTGTCTCACATGAGGTGCCTTCAAGGCGGGAAGCCGAACCCGCGGCGGCTGACCAACAAGGGTCAGTCCGGCCCAGCAAGCGGAAGAGGGGTGCGGTGCGAATCGAAACGTCGCCGCAATGGTATAGCTCGCGACCGCTATTTAGGGAAAAGATTCCTAGGAGGTGTATTGATTCTCATGACTTTTCGAGGAGGAAGAGCGCTCGCCGGACTATGCCCGAAGAGGTTGCCAACCAAGCCTCCGCCAGCCAGGCTCCACCACCTGGTCCGGAGGGGGAGGCGAGCGCAAGGCGCGAGCCGGGTACTCCTCCAACGGAGGATGCCGACAGGCTGTCCGCCACCAGGTCTGAGGTGGAGAGCGCCATGAATCATAGGCGCCGCCGGACAGTACTGCGTGACGCGTGTTTCTCCCCAGAGGCGTTGAATGCCTTTAACGCAGGAGACGCGCAGCTCCGTGCCGCTCAAGATGGTTTAACCAGAGCCACAGAGTAGTATGTAAAAGACATACGGGTAAGAGATTTTAATAGTTGTATATGCCAGTAGCCCCCGAGACTTAAAGTAGTTAAAATAACTGATTTAAGGATCATTTGATATGCAGGATCTTACGGAGAAGAATACCCAATTGTCCCAGGAGCTACAAGAGTGCAAGGCCCAACTTGAGGCCGCACTAGCTGCCGCAGGAGGAGACACAGAGACCCCCTCCGGTAACATATTATTTCAAAAAGATAAGCAGTGTGCGGCGTGCGTATAAGTCTGACAATGATATTGCAGATGTTGCCGGACTTGATCCGGACAAGCAACAGCTACTGCGCCAGCTGAAGGCTAGCGAGAGGGTGCTTATGAAGGTGCAGCAAGAGAGGAACAAACTCCAGGATGACCACACCTAGCTTGGAGAAGAGCTAAAAGGTGTTCGGGCCGAGCTGTCTGGCTCCGTGAAGGAGAATCATCGGCTTCGTCGCGGCATCTATAATGAGTGCTTGAGCAAACTCTTTTGAAAAGAAGAGTTCGGCGAGGAAGTCAATTGACAGAAATATGTCTGTAGGTGTGCTCACAGGTCGTCCTGCGGAGGAAATGCCCGGTTCAACGGGTGACCAACTTCCCGAGATGATACAACTGCTCGAACGTGTTCAGCAGGCGATGAGTGGCGTCGTCCAGGCCTTATGGCTGTCCGTCTCACTACCCGAGGGCCTTGGAGAGCTTGCGGAGAAGCTTCAGGGAGCACGGCAGCGCTTCCGTTTATGGAAGATATTGGCCTGCCATCAAGGTGCCAGGGAGGCCTGGGCCATGGTGAAGACGCCGTACAAGAAGGCGGATCCAAACCACATGGCCGAGGTCGGACCTGTGGGGCCCGATGGGAAGGAGATCCCTGTGAGCTTAGTGTACGGCCAAGTAGAGTTGGCGCTAAGTATTCCCAACGGGACTGTAAATTAGACATCCTGTTAGACGGGATTGAGGAGGAGTACAGTCAGTCGATTTGACGATGTATTTAAAATGACATGTAAAATGCCTTCTAGCCGGATTGTAGATCGTTTGTCTTTGCCGACCTTTTCGCTTCAACCTCGGGACCCTAGAGTCCGGAGTGTGTCTGAATACCTTCTCGGTTATGAAAAAACCGGGGTATGCATGGAGACCAGGCGTAGGGGTCATTAGTGCTTTATCAGACAAGTGCCGAACTAGTTATGTTATATTACATGGTTAGTAAGAAACATCTTCCAGGGAGAATAGTTCCGTTAGGGGTTCCTTTCCCTAGGAGGCATGCCCTAAAGTGCATGTCCGGACAGCGAAAAGAGCAGGAAAACATCTGGGGGCAGATAAATAAATAGGTAAAAAATCATCTTTTAAGTCACCGACCGAATATTCCCTTAAGAACACTAGCTTTCGGCTTCACCCAGTCTGAGGTACACATCCGGCTGACCCGGTAGTAACAATCACAGAGGTGCTCCCTTTACCTCCTAGCCGAACAATCGGGAACATAGGGGTAAGCACAGGAGCCAGGCAACCCAGCTTGGCCAAAACTTAAGTCATATCGATGCATATAATGGTGAATAAAAGGTACAGGCGGAAGTTTGACACATGTGTTGGGCATGAAGCCCGTATAAGTAAGCTTCTGTTAAAGAAGCCCCCAGGTATAATGAGTGCGGGTAGCACATCAAGTATGTGCGAACAATGCGCAAATTGGCCCTCAAGGGCTTTATGAAAAAAGTGGGATAAAAGAGAGAAACAAAAGGCAACTGAAGTATAAAATGTGGACGGGGGAAGGAGACAAACTCTGAGTCCGGCGCTAGGCGTAGAATCTTCGGAGGCGGACTGCGTTCCATGGGTTTGGCTCGAGTCGGTTGTCCGATGCGTTTCGCAGACAGTATGCTCCGCCGGTCAGGACTTGGTCGATGATGAAGGGACCTTCCCATTTGGGCTTGAGTTTGTCCTTTTTTTTGTCTGGCAGGCGTAGAACTAGTTCGCCAACATTCTAAGTTTTAGCCCGTACTTCTCTGCTTTGATATCTTCGAGCCTGCTGTTGATAGAATGCGGAACGAGCCTTTGCCACGTCGCGCTCCTCCTCTAATGCGTCCAAGCTGTCCTGCCGATCCAACTCGGCTTCTCTTTCTTCGTACATGCACACTCGAGGTGAGTCATGAATTATGTCGCAGGGCAAGACTGCCTGTGCCCCGTATACCATAAAGAATGGTGTGAATCCGGTAGTACGGTTTGGCGTGGTCCGCAGCCCCCAGAGTACAGAGTCGAGCTCCTCTACCCAGTGCGTGTTAGATTCCGTAAGGGACCGCACTAGTCTGGGTTTGATGCCGCTCATTATTAGACCATTTGCTCGTTCAACTTGACCGTTGGTTTGAGGATGATAGACTGACGCGTAGTCGAGCTTAATGCCCATATTTTTGCACCAGAGTTTAACCTCGTCGGCCCTGAAGTTTGTGCCGTTATCGGTGATGATGCTTTGGGGGACGCCATAACAGTGTACTACCCCGGATATGAAGTCTATCACTGGTTCAAATTCGGCCGTTTTAACTGGCTTGGCCTCTATCCATTTGGTGAATTTGTCCACCATGACCAATAGGTAATTTTGCTTGTGGGTTCCCCCTTTAAGGGGTCCAACCATGTCAAGCCCCCAGACCGCGAACGGCCAGGTGATGGGTATAGTTTTGAGGGCGGTGGGTGGCATGTGGCTCTGATTAGCAAAGAGCTGACAACCGAGGCATCGTTGGACTAAGTCCTGAGCATCTGCCCGGGCCGTCGGCCAATAAAATCCTGTACGGAAGGCCTTGCCTCCGAGGGCCCGGGCAGCAGTGTGGTGTCCGCCTAGTCCGGCGTGAATTTCAGCCAGAAGGTTTCGCCCTTCCTCTTCGGAAATGCACCTTTGAAGGACTCAAGTTGTGCTTTTCTTATAAAGTTCTCCCTCATGGACCTTGTAGGCTTTAGATCGCCGAACTATGCAGCGGGCCTCATTTTGGTCTTCGGGAAGTTCCTGCCTAATTAAGTAGGCTAGGAATGGTTTTGTCCACAGGGAAATTACCGCCATTATTTCGTGGGCTGAAGGTGTTATTTCATCGGCTGAGCCGCCGATTATGTCAGATTGTTCTGTGTTGGGTGGTGCGGTTGCTTCCGGGTTGTTATTTCCGGACTCCTCTTCCCATAGTACGGATGGCTTAAAGAGACGCTCCAGGAAGATGTTTGGAGGGACAGCATCGCGTTTTGCGCCGATGCGTGCCAACACGTCGGCTGCTTGGTTATTATCCCAGGCTACATGGTGGAATTCGAGTCCTTCGAACCGAGATGACATTTTTAGGACAGCGTTACGATAGGCTGCCATTTTCGGATCCTTGGCGTCAAAGTCTCCATTTACTTGGGATATTGCAAGGTTTGAATCCCCGCGCACCTCTAGGCGTTGAATACCCATGGAGATTGCCATCCGAAGACCATGTTGGAGGGCCTCGTATTCAGCTGCATTGTTGGAGTCCGTGTACATTATCTGAAGTACGTATTGGACTGTGTCTCTGGTTGGGGACGTCAATACGACGCCAGCCCCCAAGCCGGCCAACATTTTGGAGCCGTTGAAATGCATAATCCAATTGGAGTATGCGCCGTACTCTTTAGGGAGTTCGGCTTCGGTCCATTCAGTGATGAAGTCTGCTAAAACTTGCGACTTTATAGCTCGCCGTGGTTTATAGGTTATGTCGAATGGTAAGAGCTCGATGGCCCATTTTGCAATCCTGCCCGTCGCGTCGCAGTTGTTTATAATGTCGTTGAGGGGTACTTCGGAGGCCACTGTTATCGAACACTCTTGAAAGTAGTGTCGCAGCTTCCGAGATGCCATGAACACCGTGTATGCTATCTTTTGATAATGCGGGTACCGGGACTTGCAGGGAGTTAAGACAGTGGATACGTAGTACACTGGTTTTTGAAGAGGGAATTTATGCCCTTCTGTTTCTCGCTCGACGACGAGCACCGCGCTTACTACTTGATGTGTTGCCGCGATATATAACAACATTGGTTCGCCCAGGTTAGGCGCGGCCAGGACCGGATTTGTTGCCAATATGGCTTTTATTTCTTTGAGTCCGGCAGTGGCAGCATCCGTCCATTCAAAGTGTTCGGTGCGCCTGAGGAGGCGATAGAGGGGTAATGCCTTTTCTCCCAAACGGGAGATGAAGCGGCTTAGAGCCGCCACACATCCAGTCAATTTTTGTATTTGTTTGAGGTCTTTTGGAATATCCAGCTGTGACAGAGCTCGGATCTTGGCTGGATTTGCTTCAATTCCACTACCGGATACAATGAAGCCCAGGAGCTTTCCGGCTGGTACGCCGAAAACGCATTTTTTCGGGTTCAACTTAATATCATATGCTCGGGGGTTGTCGAATGTGAGCCTCAAATCGTCTATTAGAGTTTCGACGTGTTTGGTTTTGACGACCACGTCATCTACGTATGCCACTACTGTTTTGCCGATCTAGGTAGCCAGACACGTCTGAATCATGCGCTGATATGTTGCGTCGGCGTTTTTGAGTCCGAAGGGCATCATGTTGAAGCAGAATGGTCCGTATGGTGATGAGGACATCAATACAATTGTTACACCCACAGCCCCTGCTGCCATACATACTGGACCAATTACTAGAGCTCGTGCACGCCAACTAAATTACCAGGTACTTTCGTTTCTTGGTAATGATTCTAATGTTCATGAGAATATGATGCTGCCTAAATTGGATACATTTGTTTTGCTTACAAATGAAGGGCCTAGCTTGGAGAAGGATGAACATTGGAGCAAGAACAAGCATGGAGATGATGGCATGCGCAAGGGGAACAAGAACGGAGTTACAAGTGATGATTTCAGGACTTTGAAGCCACCATAATGGGTGCATGAAGCCTTGGACGAAATATACAAGATGCCACTTCATAAATTTCGTCCCGAGGCTATTTTAGGTGCTGCGTCACCTTATTATTGGGCCAGGCCCATGTAATTTCGAAATACATAAGTATAGGCTATTTTTAGAGTCCGTATGTGTGGGGAAACAAGAGATAGGGTTTATTTCGGACTCCTCCACCAAGGGCCACGAAATTCCCCCCCTCTTCCTCCATATATACAGCCCTTAGGGCATCGTTTAGACTTTGGGTTTTGTTTAGATTAAAAGTTCGCCATAGCTGCAACTTCGCGTACTTCGTTTGTGTTCAACGACCAGACAAAGGCGTCACAGAACCCCACCTTGATCAATAAAGCTTTCATCTTATATTCGCAATATCCAGATTGCAATCTTAGTTTCTTGCTTGTTCTTCGTTTGCTCGCAGGAAACAGACCCTCGTGGTCAGGTTGATCGTGCTCCGGCGTGGTCAATAACCTCTCGGAGTTGGTTTAGCGATTGCTAAGGCGCGACGTCCTCGCACGTTCGTAGTCGGATCGTCAAAGTCGACTTCCACCAAAGCGAAATCCACCATCTCATCGAAAGACGGGACACCTTTGCCTCTATTACGTACTTGCTACACATTTCTTTTGGCCAAAGATGAGACGGGATGTTGAGCGTTTTATTGCTCGATGCACTACATGTCAAAAAGCTAAGTCACGACTCAATCCTCATGGTTTATATATGCCTTTGCCTGTACCTAGTGTTCCTTGGGAGGATATATCTATGGACTTTGTTTTAGGTTTACCTCGAACAAAGAAGGGGAGGGGTAGCATATTTGTTGTCGTGGATAGATTCTCGAAAATGGCACACTTTATACCATGTCATAAAAGCGATGATGCTGTTAATGTTGCTGATTTGTTCTTTCGTGAAATTATTCGCTTGCATGGTGTGCCAAATACTATTGTTTCAGATCGTGATACTAAATTTCTTAGCCACTTTTGGAGATGTTTATGGGCTAAGTTGGGGACTAAACTGCTTTTTAGTACTACTTGTCACCCCCAAACTGATGGATAAACTGAAGTAGTCAATAGAACGTTGTCTACTATGCTTAGGGCTGTTTTGAAGAATAATAAGAAAATGTGGGAGGAATGCTTGCCTCATATTGAATTTGCTTATAATCGTTCATTGCATTCTACTACTAAGATGTGCCCTTTTGAAGTTGTGTATGGTTTCCTACCTCATGCACCTATTGATTTGTTGCCTCTTCCATCTTCAGAGAAGGTTAATTTTGATGCTAAACAACGTGCTGAATTGATTTTAAAAATGCATGAGTTAACTAAGGAAAACATTGAGCGCATGAATGCTAAATATAAACTTGCTGGAGATAAGGGTAGAAAACATGTTGTGTTTGCACCTGGAGATCTTGTTTGGTTACATTTGCGTAAGGATAGATTTCCTGATTTGCGCAAATCAAAGTTAATGCCACGTGCTGATGGTCCCTTTAAGGTGTTAGAGAAAATAAATGATAATGCATATAAACTTGTGCTGCCTGCAGATTTTGGGGTTAGTCCCACTTTTAACATTGCAGATTTGAAGCCTTATTTGGGTGAGGAAGATGAACTTCCGTCGAGGACGACTTCATTTCAAGAAGGGGAGGATGATGAGGACATCAATACAATTGTTACACCCACAGCCCCTGCTGCTATACATACTGGACCAATTACTAGAGCTCGTGCACGCCAACTAAATTACCAGGTACTTTCGTTTCTTGGTAATGATTCTAATGTTCATGAGAATATGATGCTGCCTAAATTGGATACATTTGTTTTGCTTACAAATGAAGGGCCTAGCTTGGAGAAGGATGAACATTGGAGCAAGAACAAGCATGGAGATGATGGCATGCGCAAGGGGAACAAGAACGGAGTTACAAGTGATGATTTCAGGACTTTGAAGCCACTATAATGGGTGCATGAAGCCTTGGACGAAATATACAAGATGCCACTTCATAAATTTCGTCCCGAGGCTATTTTAGGTGCTGCGTCACCTTATTATTGGGCCCGGCCCATGTAATTTCGAAATACATAAGTATAGGCTATTTTTAGAGTCCGTATGTGTGGGGAAACAAGAGATAGGGTTGATTTCGGACCCCTCCACCAAGGGCCACGAAATCCACCCCCTCTTCCTCCATATATACAGCCCTTAGGGCATCGTTTAGACCTTGGGTTTTGTTTAGATTAAAAGTTCGCCATAGCTGCAACTTCGCGTACTTCGTTTGTGTTCAACGACCAGACAAAGGCGTCACAGAACCCCACCTTGATCAATAAAGCTTTCATCTTATATTCGCAATATCCAGATTGCAATCTCAGTTTCTTGCTTGTTCTTCGTTTGCTCGCAGGAAACAGACCCTCGTGGTCAGGTTGATCGTGCTCCGGCGTGGTCAATAACCTCTCGGAGTTGGTTTAGCGATTGCTAAGGCGCGACGTCCTCGCACGTTCGTAGTCGGATCGTCAAAGTCGACTTCCACCAAAGCGAAATCCACCATCTCATCGAAAGACGGGACACCTTTGCCTCTATCAATGAAGCCTTGGACGAAATATACAAGATGCCACTTCATAAATTTCGTCCCGAGGCTATTTTAGGTGCTGCGTCACCTTATTATTGGGCCAGGCCCATGTAATTTCGAAATACATAAGTATAGGCTATTTTTAGAGTCCGTATGTGTGGGGAAACAAGAGATAGGGTTGATTTCGGACCCCTCCACCAAGGGCCACGAAATTCCCCCCTCTTCCTCCATATATACAGCCCTTAGGGCATCGTTTAGACTTTGGGTTTTGTTTAGATTAAAAGTTCGCCATAGCTGCAACTTCGCGTACTTCGTTTGTGTTCAACGACCAGACAAAGGCGTCACAGAACCCCACCTTGATCAATAAAGTTTTCATCTTATATTCGCAATATCCAGATTGCAATCTTAGTTTCTTGCTTGTTCTTCGTTTGCTCGCAGGAAACAGACCCTCGTGGTCAGGTTGATCGTGCTCCGGCGTGGTCAATAACCTCTCGGAGTTGGTTTAGCGATTGCTAAGGCGCGACGTCCTCGCACGTTCGTAGTCGGATCGTCAAAGTCGACTTCCACCAAAGCGATATCCATCATCTCATCGAAAGACGGGACACCTTAGCCTCTATCAAGTGGTATCAGATTTCCAGGTTGCTCGGTGAGATTTTACAGTTTTTCGTAGTTTAGATCGAGTCTGTTCTTCATACCTACAGTCCACGAAAAAGCCACACAAAACAAATTAGGGTTAGCTCATCATATCCGAACCAATCTGAGCCTTTGCATAATCTTTTTAGGGTTTTGCTTTGTTGAATTTGCGGTTGCATCGTCGGTCTAGTTGCTGGTCTTAGAGTCTAGTCTTTTAGAGTTTCGAGTTCTGGTCATAAGTTGTCACGCCGCCGCCGCACCATTATCATCGCCCCTGCCATCTACCACCACCGCTCCGAATCCGTATCCATATACCACCACCAATCCGTGCCCATATACCACCACCGATCCATATCCATATACTACCACCGCTACCACCACCGCTGCCATATACCACCACCATATATCTACCACCAATCCGAGTTCCTTGTTTATTAGGTTTGTTTCCGAGATCCATCTAGTTTCTGATTCGTGTTTCCTTGCCGGAGTAGGTTTCGGAAAAAAAAAAGAGTCGGGTAGCCACGCTCCGTTTAGGCCCAAAATTTTTCGACAACGCATTTTTCGAAAAAATTTCTGGCTATCCTATTTTTAGGTGTTTCTGAGTGTTTTGAGACAGGTGCCATTATAGGAAGTTTTTTTTGACCCGTTTCCAGTTTTTGGGTCCCGGCAGTCGAAAAAAAAAATTTGGTCAAAAAATTCCGTGCCCATCCTGTCAGTTTGAGCTAGGAAGAGTTTTGAGACACTCGCCATTATAGTGATTTTTCGCAAAAAAAAAAAGCAGCGCAAAAAAAAAGAGCGAAAAAAAAAATTCAGAGTGTGCTTTTCCCTTGTTTACGTGCCGCGCTGTGATTTTGTTGGTGTTCTAGGCTCGCGTCTCTAGCACAGTCTAGCCTAGGACCAGCACAGTACCGTCGTTGAGCGTTTATTCAACTTTGCATCTCTGAATTGATTATTGCTGACCCTTTTTGCTACCGTAGTATAAGCCTTCCCAGCTCCACATACATCTACGTCGTGCGTTTGACTCTCCCTGGTAATCGCTCTATCCAAGCTTTGAGAGTTTTGACTACAACGGTTGCCGATCACCGCCTGTTGCTGGGTAAGAACTGGTAAGAATTTGAGTGTTGCTTGACGGATTTGTGACACCCACCACCACCACTTGTTCATAGTCTGTAGGATCACATTCTTGTGTGTTTCTATTGCTGCTAACCATGCCAGGATCACAAGCCGACGAGATTGACTGGGAGAATTTATCGAACAAGGAGCTTCATGATAAGTTTCAGCAAATGATGACTGAACAGGTGCAAGATGTGCTGAACAATTTTGAAGAGGCCATGGAGAAGATCACTGGCCTTGAGAAGACGTTCGAAACAAAGCTCGATAACAGATTTAATGAATTGCTCACGCGTCTTCCACCACCACCACCCGCTGCACCTAACGCACCTCTCCAACAACAACAACAACGACTACCTCCACGTCGCGAAATAGACCTTCGCCAAGCGAGCCGTGTTCCTCTTGCGTTTGGCCAAACTGTTGGTGCTGCTGTTGATACTTCTGTGGCTCCTGCTACTGCTGTTGCTGGTACCCAGGAGGATGATGAGTATGCGGGCGATTATGAGGATGAGGTTGATCAAAATCAGATCTACGAGCAGCCACCAGCACCACCACCAGCAGGTCGACCTCAGGTATATATTCGTAATGGTAGGCCTGCACCACCACCTCAGGTACGAGATGATGTCCATATTCCTAAACTGAAATTGAATATTCCACCATTTGAGGGTAGATATGTTCCTGATATATATCTTACTTGGGAGTTAGAAACTGAACAACGATTTACATGTTTACAATATCCTGAGGAGAGACGAGTTGTTGCTGCTGTTTGTGCTTTCACTAGTTTTGCATGTGTATGGTGGTCTGAACATTGTAGATTATATCCTATTCCAACTACTTGGGCTGCTTTGAAAACTGCTATGCGTACGCGTTGGGTTCCACCATATTATCAACGTGAATTGCTTCAAAAATTGCATCGTTTAAGACAAGGAAAAAATTCTGTAGAAGAATATTATCAGGAATTACAAACTGGCATGATTAGATGTGGTATTGTTGAGGAGAATGAAGCTATGCTTGCACGTTTTCTGGGTGGATTAAATAGAGAGATTCAGACCATTCTAGACTATAAGGAGTATACTAATATCACTCGTTTATTCCATCTTGCTTGTAAAGCTGAACGTGAAGTGCAGGATCGACAAGCATTGGGGCGAACTAACTTTTCTGCAGGCCGACCTTCATCATGGACACCACGTGCATCTTCTACTTCAACTGCACCAGCACCTCCATCAGGTGCCACCTCCAGCCGTGATACAAGAAAACAGGCACAACCACCATTATCTGCCAAGAGCGCACCTGCGGGGCCTACACAGCGTTCTTCTTCTTCCATAGCATCAACAGGGCACACAAGTGATATTATTTGTCGTCGTTGTAAGGGAGGAGGTCATTATGCGAGAGAATGCAAATCTCCGCGTGTGATGATTGCTACCGCGGATGGTGGATATGAGTCCGCTAGTGACTATGATGAGGAGACTTTGACTCTTATTACACGTGAAGAACATGGTGGAGATGATTCTGATAATGAGACGCAATACATGGCTCCTGAAGACGCTGAAAGGTATGAATGTTTAGTTGCTCAACGTGTTTTGAGTGTGCAGATCACACAAGCTGAGCAAAATCAGAGGCACAATTTGTTCCATACCAAGGGAGTTGTGAAGGAACGTTCTGTGCGCGTCATCATAGACGGAGGGAGCTGCAACAACTTGGCCAGCATGGAGATGGTCGAGAAGCTTTCTCTCACCACAAGACCACATCCACATCCATACTACATCCAATGGTTCAACAACAACGGCAAGGTTGAGGTAACACGTACTGTTCGTGTGCATTTTAGTATATCTACATATGCTGATTATGTTGATTGTGATGTGGTACCTATGCAAGCATGTTCCTTATTACTTGGTAGACCATGGCAATTTGATAAAAATTCTGTACACCATGGTAGAAACAATCACTATACTCTTGTTCATAAGGATAAAAATATTATTTTGCTTCCTATGACTCCTGATTCCATTTTGAAAGATGATATTAATAGAGCTAATAAAGCAAAACAGGAGACGAATAAGAGTGAAAATCAGATTGTGGCAAAAGAATTTGAGCAACAAATGAAGCCTAATAATAAACCATCTAGTGTTGCTTCTGAAATTAAATTGAAAAGTGCATGTTTATTTGCCACCAAATCTGATATTGATGAGCTAGATTTCAGCAAATCTGTTTGCTATGATTTTGTGTGCAAAGAGGCATTATTTTCATTCGAGGACGTGCCTTCCTCTTTGCCTCCTGCTGTCACTAACATTTTGCAGGAGTTCGCTGACGTCTTTCCACAAGACGTGCCACCGGGATTACCGCCTATTCGAGGGATTGAGCATCAGATTGACTTAATTCCCGGTGCTTCACTGCCAAACCGTGCACCATACCGTACCAATCCAGAGGAGACGAAGGAGATTATGCGTCAAGTACAAGATCTTCTCGACAAAGGTTATATACGCGAATCCCTTAGTCCTTGTGCTGTTCCTATTATTCTAGTGCCGAAAAAGGATGGTACATCACGTATGTGTGTTGATTGTAGAGGCATTAATAATATTACTATTCGTTATCGTCATCCTATTCCTAGGCTAGATGATATGCTTGATGAATTGAGTGGCTCTACAATATTCTCCAAAGTTGATTTGCGTAGTGGATACCATCAAATTCGTATGAAATTGGGAGATGAATGGAAAACAGCATTTAAAACTAAGTTTGGATTATATGAGTGGTTAGTCATGCCTTTTGGGTTAACTAATGCGCCTAGTACTTTCATGAGACTAATGAACGAAGTTTTACGTGCTTTCATTGGACGATTTGTGGTAGTTTACTTTGATGACATATTGATTTATAGCAGATCTTTGGAAGAACATTTGGAACATTTACGTGTTGTTTTTATTGCTCTACGTGATGCACGTTTGTTTGGTAACCTTGGGAAGTGCACCTTTTGCACCGACCGAGTATCTTTTCTTGGCTATGTTGTTACTCCACAGGGAATTGAAGTTGATAAAGCCAAGATTGAAGCTATTGAGAGTTGGCCGCAGCCCAAAACGGTCACACAAGTGAGGAGTTTTCTTGGCCTCGCTGGATTCTATAGGCGTTTTGTGAGAGATTTCAGCACCATTGCTGCACCTCTCAATGAGCTTACAAAGAAAGATGTGCCTTTTCTTTGGGGTACCGCACAGGAAGAAGCCTTCACGGTATTGAAAGATAAGTTGACACATGCTCCTTTACTCCAACTTCCTGATTTTAATAAGATTTTTGAGCTTGAATGTGATGCTAGTGGAATTGGATTAGGAGGTGTGTTATTACAAGATGGCAAACCCGTTGCATACTTTTCTGAAAAATGGCACGACTCAATCCTCATGGTTTATATATGCCTTTGCCTGTACCTAGTGTTCCTTGGGAGGATATATCTATGGATTTTGTTTTAGGTTTACCTCGAACAAAGAAGGGGAGGGATAGCATATTTGTTGTCGTGGATAGATTCTCGAAAATGGCACACTTTATACCATGTCATAAAAGCGATGATGCTGTTAATGTTGCTGATTTGTTCTTTCGTGAAATTATTCGCTTGCATGGTGTGCCAAATACTATTGTTTCAGATCGTGATACTAAATTTCTTAGCCACTTTTGGAGATGTTTATGGGCTAAGTTGGGGACTAAACTGCTTTTTAGTACTACTTGTCACCCCCAAACTGATGGACAAACTGAAGTAGTCAATAGAACGTTGTCTACTATGCTTAGGGCTATTTTGAAGAATAATAAGAAAATGTGGGAGGAATGCTTGCCTCATATTGAATTTGCTTATAATCGTTCATTGCATTCTACTACTAAGATGTGCCCTTTTGAAGTTGTGTATGGTTTCCTACCTCATGCACCTATTGATTTGTTGCCTCTTCCATCTTCAGAGAAGGTTAATTTTGATGCTAAACAACGTGCTGAATTGATTTTAAAAATGCATGAGTTAACTAAGGAAAACATTGAGCGCATGAATGCTAAATATAAACTTGCTGGAGATAAGGGTAGAAAACATGTTGTGTTTGCACCTGGAGATCTTGTTTGGTTACATTTGCGTAAGGATAGATTTCCTGATTTGCGCAAATCAAAGTTAATGCCACGTGCTGATGGTCCCTTTAAGGTGTTAGAGAAAATAAATGATAATGCATATAAACTTGTGCTGCCTGCAGATTTTGGGGTTAGTCCCACTTTTAACATTGCAGATTTGAAGCCTTATTTGGGTGAGGAAGATGAACTTCCGTCGAGGACGACTTCATTTCAAGAAGGGGAGGATGATGAGGACATCAATACAATTGTTACACCCACAGCCCCTGCTGCTATACATACTGGACCAATTACTAGAGCTCGTGCACGCCAACTAAATTACCAGGTACTTTCGTTTCTTGGTAATGATTCTAATGTTCATGAGAATATGATGCTGCCTAAATTGGATACATTTGTTTTGCTTACAAATGAAGGGCCTAGCTTGGAGAAGGATGAACATTGGAGCAAGAACAAGCATGGAGATGATGGCATGCGCAAGGGGAACAAGAACGGAGTTACAAGTGATGATTTCAGGACTTTGAAGCCACCGTAATGGGTGCATGAAGCCTTGGACGAAATATACAAGATGCCACTTCATAAATTTCGTCCCGAGGCTATTTTAGGTGCTGCGTCACCTTATTATTGGGCCAGGCCCATGTAATTTCGAAATACATAAGTATAGGCTATTTTTAGAGTCCGTATGTGTGGGGAAACAAGAGATAGGGTTGATTTCGGACCCCTCCACCAAGGGCCACGAAATTCCCCCCTTTTCCTCCATATATACAGCCCTTAGGGCATCGTTTAGACTTTGGGTTTTGTTTAGATTAAAAGTTCGCCATAGCTGCAACTTCGCGTACTTCGTTTGTGTTCAACGACCAGACAAAGGCGTCACAGAACCCCACCTTGATCAATAAAGCTTTCATCTTATATTCGCAATATCCAGATTGCAATCTTAGTTTCTTGCTTGTTCTTCGTTTGCTCGCAGGAAACAGACCCTCGTGGTCAGGTTGATCGTGCTCCGGCGTGGTCAATAACCTCTCGGAGTTGGTTTAGCGATTGGTAAGGCGCGACGTCCTCGCACGTTCATAGTCGGATCGTCAAAGTCGACTTCCACCAAAGCGAAATCCACCATCTCATCGAAAGACGGGACACCTCCGCCTCTATCATATCGTCATCCTATTCCTAGGCTAGATGATATGCTTGATGAATTGAGTGGCTCTACAATATTCTCCAAAGTTGATTTGCGTAGTGGATACCATCAAATTCGTATGAAATTGGGAGATGAATGGAAAACAGCATTTAAAACTAAGTTTGGATTATATGAGTGGTTAGTCATGCCTTTTGGGTTAACTAATGCACCTAGTACTTTCATGAGATTAATGAACGAAGTTTTACGTGCTTTCATTGGACGATTTGTGGTAGTTTACTTTGATGACATATTGATTTATAGCAGATCTTTGGAAGAACATTTGGAACATTTACGTGCTGTTTTTATTGCTCTACGTGATGCACGTTTGTTTGGTAACCTTGGGAAGTGCACCTTTTGCACCGACCGAGTATCTTTTCTTGGCTATGTTGTTACTCCACAGGGAATTGAAGTTGATAAAGCCAAGATTGAAGCTATTGAGAGTTGGCCGCAACCCAAAACGGTCACACAAGTGAGGAGTTTTCTTGGCCTCGCTGGATTCTATAGGCGTTTTGTGAGAGATTTCAGCACCATTGCTGCACCTCTCAATGAGCTTACAAAGAAAGATGTGCCTTTTCTTTGGGGTACCGCACAGGAAGAAGCGTTCCCGGTATTGAAAGATAAGTTGACACATGCTCCTTTACTCCAACTTCCTGATTTTAATAAGACTTTTGAGCTTGAATGTGATGCTAGTGGAATTGGATTAGGAGGTGTGTTATTACAAGATGGCAAACCTGTTGCATACTTTTCTGAAAAATTGAGTGGGCCTAGTCTGAATTATTCTACTTATGATAAAGAATTATATGCTCTTGTTCGGACTTTAGAAACATGGCAACATTATTTATGGCCCAAAGAATTTGTTATACATTCTGATCATGAATCTTTGAAACATATTAAAAGTCAAGCTAAACTGAATCGTAGACATGCTAAATGGGTTGAATTCATTGAGACTTTCCCTTATGTCATTAAACACAAGAAGGGAAAAGAAAATGTTATTGTTGATGCTTTGTCTCGTCGCTATACTATGCTTTCACAACTTGACTTCAAAATATTTGGTTTGGAGACCATCAAAGATCAATATGTGCATGATGCTGATTTTAAAGATGTAATGCAGAATTGTAAAGAAGGAAGAATGTGGAACAAGTTTGTTGTTAATGATGGATTTGTGTTTCGTGCTAACAAGCTATGCATTCCAGCTAGCTCCGTTCGTCTTTTGTTGTTGCAGGAGGCGCATGGAGGAGGATTAATGGGACACTTTGGCGTGAAGAAGACGGAGGACGTACTTGCTACACATCTCTTTTGGCCAAAGATGAGACGGGATGTTGAGCGTTTTATTGCTCGCTGCACTACATGTCAAAAAGCTAAGTCACGACTCAATCCTCATGGTTTATATATGCCTTTGCCTGTACCTAGTGTTCCTTGGGAGGATATATCTATGGACTTTGTTTTAGGTTTACCTCGAACAAAGAAGGGGAGGGATAGCATATTTGTTGTCGTGGATAGATTCTCGAAAATGGCACACTTTATACCATGTCATAAAAGCGATGATGCTGTTAATGTTGCTGATTTGTTCTTTCGTGAAATTATTCGCTTGCATGGTGTGCCAAATACTATTGTTTCCGATCGTGATACTAAATTTCTTAGCCACTTTTGGAGATGTTTATGGGCTAAGTTGGGGACTAAACTACTTTTTAGTACTACTTGTCACCCCCAAACTGATGGACAAACTGAAGTAGTCAATAGAACGTTGTCTACTATGCTTAGGGCTGTTTTGAAGAATAATAAGAAAATGTGGGAGGAATGCTTGCCTCATATTGAATTTGCTTATAATCGTTCATTGCATTCTACTACTAAGATGTGCCCTTTTGAAGTTGTGTATGGTTTCCTACCTCGTGCACCTATTGATTTGTTGCCTCTTCCATCTTCGGAGAAGGTTAATTTTGATGCTAAACAACGTGCTGAATTGATTTTAAAAATGCATGAGTTAACTAAGGAAAACATTGAGCGCATGAATGCTAAATATAAACTTGCTGGACATAAGGGTAGAAAACATGTTGTGTTTGCACCTGGAGATCTTGTTTGGTTACATTTGCGTAAGGATAGATTTCCTGATTTGCGCAAATCAAAGTTAATGCCACGTGCTGATGGTCCCTTTAAGGTGTTAGAGAAAATAAATGATAATGCATATAAACTTGAGCTGCCTGCAGATTTTGGGGTTAGTCCCACTTTTAACATTGCAGATTTGAAGCCTTATTTGGGTGAGGAAGATGAACTTCCGTCGAGGACGACTTCATTTCAAGAAGGGGAGGATGATGAGGACATCAATACAATTGTTACACCCACAGCCCCTGCTGCCATACATACTGGACCAATTACTAGAGCTCGTGCACGCCAACTAAATTACCAGGTACTTTCGTTTCTTGGTAATGATTCTAATGTTCATGAGAATATTATGCTGCCTAAATTGGATACATTTGTTTTGCTTACAAATGAAGGGCCTAGCTTGGAGAAGGATGAACATTGGAGCAAGAACAAGCATGGAGATGATGGCATGCGCAAGGGGAACAAGAACGGAGTTACAAGTGATGATTTCAGGACTTTGAAGCCACCATAATGGGTGCATGAAGCCTTGGACGAAATATACAAGATGCCACTTCATAAATTTCGTCCCGAGGCTATTTTAGGTGCTGCGTCACCTTATTATTGGGCCAGGCCCATGTAATTTCGAAATACATAAGTATAGGCTATTTTTAGAGTCCGTATGTGTGGGGAAACAAGAGATAGGGTTGATTTCGGACCCCTCCACCAAGGGCCACGAAATTCCCCCTCTTCCTCCATATATACAGCCCTTAGGGCATCGTTTAGACTTTGGGTTTTGTTTAGATTAAAAGTTCGCCATAGCTGCAACTTCACGTACTTCGTTTGTGTTCAACGACCAGACAAAGGCGTCACAGAACCCCACCTTGATCAATAAAGTTTTCATCTTATATTCGCAATATCCAGATTGCAATCTTAGTTTCTTGCTTGTTCTTCGTTTGCTCGCAGGAAACAGACCCTCGTGGTCAGGTTGATCGTGCTCCGGCGTGGTCAATAACCTCTCGGAGTTGGTTTAGCGATTGCTAAGGCGCGACGTCCTCGCACGTTCGTAGTCGGATCGTCAAAGTCGACTTCCACCAAAGCGATATCCATCATCTCATCGAAAGACGGGACACCTTAGCCTCTATCATATGGAGTAATGAATGCCGTTGCGGCTTGGTCCGTCTCCGCCATCTTGATTTGATGGTAGCCGGAGTATGCGTCGAGGAAGCACAACGAATCGTGCCCTGCAGTAGCATCGATTATCTGATCGATGCAGGGAAGGGGGAAAGGATCCTTTGGGCAAGCCTTGTTGAGGTCTTTAAAATCGACACATAGGCGCTAGGATTTGTCCTTCTTTGGTACCATCACTAGGTTTGCTAGCTAGTCCGGATGTTTGATGTCTCTGAAGAATCCGGCTTCCAATAATTTGGCTAGCTCCTCTCCCATTGCCTGTCTTTTGGGTTCGGAAAATCGCCGAAGAGCCTGTTTGACTAGCTTGAATCCTTTTAGGATCTTTAGGCTGTGTTCTGCCAATTTGCGTAGGATTCCTGGCATATCCGAAGGATGCCAGGCAAAGATATCCCAATTCTCCCGAAGGAATTCCCGTAGTGCAGCGTCTACATCGGGGTTTAACTGTGCCCCAATGGAGGCCGTCTTTGTTGGGTCCGTTGGATGGACCTGGAATTTGACTATTTCGTCCGCTGGTTGAAAAGAGGTGGACTTGGATCTCTTGTCGAGTATCACATCATCCCTGTTCACCGTGGAGCGCAGCACCGTGAGCTCCTCTGCTACTAAGGCTTTGGATAGTGCCTCTAGGGCTAGTGCGGCTGTCTTGTTTTCGGCGTGGAGTGCTGTGTCTGGATCACTGACAAGAGTGATTATTCCACTGGGCCCGGGCATCTTAAGCTTCATGTACCCGTAATGGGGTATGGCTTGAAAAATTGTGAATGCCTCTCGTCCTAATATACCGTGATATCCGCTGCTGAACGGGGCCACTTGGAACGTGACCTCTTCGGACCTGTAATTGTCCGGCGAGCCGAACACCACATCAAGTGTGATTTTTCCTGTGCAGCGTGCTTCTCGGCTAGGGATTATTCCTCTAAAGGTTGTGCTACTTCGCTCAATGCGGCTCCAGTCTATTTCCATTTTTTGAAGGGTTTCCTCATAGATGAGGTTTAATCCGCTGCTGCCATCCATGAGTACCTTGGTAAGATGAAAGCCGTCCACTATTGGACTGAGGACCAATGCGGCTGGTGCTCGGGCTGTTCGGAATTTAGGTTCGTCGGTGGCGTTGAAGGTGATGGCCGTGTCGCTCCATGGATTTGTTGTTGCTACTTGGTAGACTTCGGCGAGGCTGCGGATTGTTCGTTTCCGCATATTATTTGATGCGAAAGTCTCGAAGACTGTCGACACCGTACTGGTACAGTTGGAGTGGTTCTCCGGGGCTAGAAGCTCTTCGCCACTTTTGGCCACCTGCCGCAGTATCCAACATGCTCGAAGGCTATGTGTTGGGGTGGCGCCTTTTGTACTGTGAATTTTATAGGGTCCGCTGAGCCATCCCTCCAGTACGGTTCCGTGCCCTTTATGGGGTTTTTGCTTTTTGGTTTTTGTACCTGGTGCCTGAGCATGATGTACCCTTTTGTTTCGGACTAGGGTTGTATTCGGAGCCGGATTGTCCCAAAACTTAGTTTCGGTTTTCCGGAAACTCTCCATCGCACAGTACTTTCGTACTATGGACGCCAGGTCGGCGAAGCGTGTAATTTCACGACGACTTATGGCGTTCAAGATTCCCTTGTCCATGCAATTATTGCAGAAAATTGAAATTGCGTTTTCCTCACGGCAGTCTTTTATCCTGTCCATAACCAGGAGGAATCTGGCCCAGTAATGATGTACTGTTTCGGCGGGCTCTTGCCGGATTTGAGATAGATCGCATATGTTTGGGTGGGTGGGTGGAATGAGTCCGGAACCATGCCCATCTCGAGGCTCAAGGGCCGGAAAGTTTCCGAATTTGGAAGCTTGGATTGCTGGACCTTGTCCAACGAGTCTGGTCCGATGCCTGACTTTAGGTTCAGTGCTTGATCGATGTCCGTCCCTCCGCGGGAATCCGGCATGGAGGGTTCGGGAGTCCGGACATAACTAGTTTTCAATACAGAAGAAGAGTCGCCGCGTTGTTCCTGTACCACCGCAACGTGGTGGGTAACCTGGGGAGAGTTAATCTCTCTCAGATCGGTTTTAAGCCCAATCTGATTGTAGTCTGTAGCGACTCCCAGGAGGGCGATGCGATCCAAGAGCTCGTTTAGGGACGAGAGCTCTATTGGATCTAGCTGCTCGGCAAATTCCGAGTTGACGTGAAGATTGCTTTTGATGACCCGAGAGGTCATCGTCGAAGCGGTGGCCGAACAGGCGGTAATGAGAAAACCACCTAGCCGGATAGTTTGGCCGGCGGCCAAGGCTCCTTTGGCAATGATACCGTCTTTAAAGACAGGAAGAGGCATCCTTCCTGATCGTGACGGCACAGAGGAACTCTCAATGAAAGCACCAATGTCGGTGTCAAAACCGGCGGATCTCGGTAGGGGGTCCCGAACTGTGCGTCTAGGCGGATGGTAACAGGAGACAAGGGACACGATGTTTTTACCCAGGTTCGGGCCCTCTCGATGGAGGTAAAACCCTACTCCTGCTTGATTGATATTGATGATATGGGTAGTACAAGAGTGGATCTACCATGAGATCAAGGAGGCTAAACCCTAGAAGCTAGCCTATGGTATGATTGTTGTAATGGTTGTTCGTCCTACGGACTAAAACCCTCCGGTTTATATAGACACCGGAGAGGGCTAGGGTTACACAGAGTCGGTTACAACGGTAGGAGATCTACATATCCGTATTTGCCAAGCTTGCCTTCCACGCCAAGGAAAGTCCCATCCGGACACGGGATGAAGTCTTCAATCTTGTATCTTCATAGTCTTGGAGTCCGGCCGATGATGATAGTCCGGCTATCCGGACACCCCCTAGTCCAGGACTCTCTCACCCCCGTTCCCAGAACGCCGACAGCGTCCACGGTCAGCCACGGGTCGGCTACTTAAGGCCACCTCCGAGCCCCCTCTCTACTCCTTTGGCTCCATCTCTCCCCCAGCAACCTCCCGGACAAGCTCTCTCTCCCCCTCATGCTCTCCTTGCCTCTCCATCGCTGCCATGGTCGCTGTCGGCCTCCACTCAGCTCCGGCAAACCCGAAGCCTCCCCGCCCCTCCTTTGGCCACCAGTAGCACCGCAGATGACCGGCGGAGCTCTCCCCCTCCTTTTCTCCTGCTCTGGTACCCCATTGCTCTGGAGCCATCTTCCCCCAAAGCCCTGTCCGCCGGTGTCAAGGCCACCATTGTCTCGGTCCTCCCCAGCCAGCGTGAGGCCCATGGATGGGTGCGTCTCGGCCTCTCGAGTCCGTCGGTATGCCGAACGTCACCAGGGATGGCCGGAGTCGCCAGGAAGAGCGCCGGCGCCGTTCGGCCTCGCTCCCTCTGTCTCCAGTCGCGTCGCGTGGGAGGTTGGAGATGGACCTTCAGGCGGTCCCCGCTCGTTAGTGCCCCAGCCTCCAGGCCACGCTGGCAAGTGGAAGTGTATTCCAGTAAAACCGCATCCGACATGGCCCTTGCGCGCGTGCGTCCGAGCCGCTGGCCGGCCCAGTGGCGCCCTGCTGCTAAACCTCGCCCAGTGCGTGCCGCTGCCGCCAGGATCCGGCCCGTTTCGGTAAATCCTTTGTCTTTTTCTTTTACAGTGAACTTCAGAAATCCATAAACAATTCAAATAGTGTCCAAATTTGATGAATCAAATTTCTACCAACTCCATAAATCAAGGTCTATTTAATGGGCCAAAGTGAACATTTTTGTTGTTCTTGGTTTTCACTAGATCATTTTAAAAGGTAAGTCCACTTCAAAAACCCATATTGTATTCATTTCAACTCCAAATCCAGTGAAACCGATTTCTAAATGTTTCTAAAAACATGCCTAATTTAATGAGTGCTTTTACTCATTTTTTTATAAAAAGTCATTCTATAGACAACTTGCAGGTCCAATAAATCCCTTGTTTCCAATATATTGAAATGTTCAGAAATATACACTTATCCAATTCCACTGAAATCACTTTGGTCATTCCCCATATGACCAAAGGCATCCTAGAAAAGTCCAACTCACATTTCTAGAGCACTTTTATTTTTGCCTTGTTGTGTTGCTTATTGTGATTGTTTCTGGCGATAGTTGACGAAGTAAATGAAGTACTTGGAGAAGGACCAGAAAATTTCCAGACTCTGATGAACCAGGCAAGCAGCCCTTTGACCATGACACCCCTCTTGTTCATCGGTACCCTTTTTCCGATTGCATGATGATGAAATATGACGGTGGTAGACTTGTTGTGAACCACCACATGATGCATACCCTTACTCATGACATTACCTTGTTCATGATTGCATTGTCAAGTGACTAGTTGATGCATAATGATGCATGTGTACCATGAACTCTTCATGGATACATTCTTTTGAAAACCCCATCGGGTGCCCCTAATGCCCTTGGGAGATGTTGAACTAAAGTCACCACTTGAGGAAGAAGTGGTGTACCGAAGAGAGATTCTGGTGTGTGCAAAATGATGGATTGCATTTGTGTGTGATTACCATCCCAACCAAACATGTGCAACCACTCTACCCCTTTATGGGACGGGGCATTATTGATCACTTAGGTTGATACTAGCATGGTGCCCAAATTACTGGTGACGGGAGTGACTTGAGGTCACTCTCGGGACGGGGTCGTACTTGGATAGGCGGCCATGACTGTTTTCACAGGGCACCGGACACACCATTGGTCCCTTCGTGTATGTGTGATAATGTGAAAAGGGCACAGTCCCACGATCTTTTGCTTATACACGAGGGCCGTGTATCAACGAGTGGACCCTATGTTAGTGTCGTCTAGGGAAAGGTAATGATCTGGTGCTTCCCCCGAGTACTTGAGGTACTGCGGGATCGTGATTGACACGAAAGCTTCCCGGATCTTGAAGGTAAAGTGCGCAACCTCTGCAGAGTGTCAAACTATTCGAATAGCCATGTCCACAGTCATGGCTAGTTGGGAGATGCTACTTAAACTATGTCCAGAAATTTTACAATCTCGGTGCATGTGTGTGCGGAAGAGAGATATTTGTGTCAAGGTGGTCACTTGACATGTTGAGTGAAATGGCATTGATCCAAACTCTATTTATGTTGATATATGTAACCTGTTCTCAAGGTTACCCATGTCCATTGATGCAAATCTCACAAATTGGTAGGACTTCTCAACTAGCGTGAATCTAGGTAGCTTACTTGTTGTACAATTGCATTGTGACTTTGAACCAAATCATGGGTTGCTTGCGAGTACCTTCAAAGTAATCATTGGCTTGCCACTGGTTATTTTATTGGCCAGGCATGAAAGAACATGATGTGATGAAGAACATTTCGGTGACGAACATGCGAGCTAGGATGCCTTCCCTGTCAGAATGCCTATAGGGTGAAGGCAGATGGCATGGGTCCAAGTTATTGATGAAGATTTCCGCTGCAATGTTATACCCAAGACTTGACCATAATGGTCATAATTTATGTAAGACGGTATGTATGGATGTAAGACTCTTATTATTGAGCTTCTGTGTGTTCAGTGAGCATTGATCTTTGGGATCACTGTACACGTGCATTTGGTGATCACGACTTATGAGTCGGGGTCCCCACAAAGGGATCCAACAATGGCCATTTTGAAAGGGGACAGCTAGTACAAGCTATCCTGACTAAAGGTGCTGGTGATGACGCCGTCTTGGGCTCCACGGTGACCTCGTCCTGCCGTCCTGCTGGTCTTGGTCTCGTTGCACCGATATGGAAACCTTTGCCTGATGCCTCGGTACTCCGCGCATGCGCTTGCCCCCTTTGCACCAAAGAGGAAACAAGGACACTGCGCGGGCTGGTGCCCGCCTAGTCTTGATCGTCATGGCTTGCGTCATGGGAACCTCGCGAGGTACCCCTTGCCTTGATCTCCACGCCTCCTCACGAGCCTTCCTGGAGAGGCCACTCCTGAGGAGGCCTTGTGTCGTCTGCCCCGCGAGGCTTGGCCCCTCGCGAGGGTCTTGAGCATTGGTTGATGAAGACGGGCCGTACTGGGTCATCAATTGAGCCATGTAGCTGGCCATAGGCGGGCAAGTCTGGGAACCCCGTTCCCAGAACACCGACAATATAGCCTCCACACAAAATCTAACCATTATACACATTTGAGCCAACTCAGTCAGACCGAATATATGAACACGGTGAGACCGATTCAGTTCAAAATGTGAATGTTAGGCTTTTTGGTGGGACCGACAAGATCAACTCAGTGGGACCGATGTGCTAGGGCTAGGGTAAAACCTTATCCCGTTTTGACCGATTACGCAAACTCGATGAGCCGATTTTAGTAATAAGCAAATAGAGAGTTGGTCAAGCAAACTCGGTGGGGCAGACTGCATATTTCAGTGAGACCAAAATAGTTCCAACAGGCAACAGAGAGTTTGCAAGCCCATCTCGGTGAGACTGAGATCCCATTGGTGAGACCGAACTGATTAGGGTTTCTAGAAGTGGCGATGTCAAGTGAACTCGGTGGCGCTGGAAGAATCAAATCGGTGGGGCCGAGTTTGACTTTAGGTTTTGGACATATTTGGAATTGAGAAAGTGGTTGAGGGCTTTGGAGCATATCACTAAGCACTTTGAGGAAGTAGACCATTAAGCAACACCTCATCCCCTTTTAATAGAATTGGCTTTCCTATGGACTCAATGTGATCTTGGATCACTAAAATAGAAATGAAGAGTCTTGAGCTTTTGCCAAACTTCTGTCCTTAGCATCTTTAAGGGATTCCTCATCCTCTTGTCCATGCCACGCCTTTGTTGAACTTTCTGAAATATACTATCTGAAAATATTAGTCCAACAAGAGATATGTTGACATTAGTTACCAAAATCACCCAGAGAGCACTTGTGCTTTCAATCTCCCCCTTTTTGGTAATTGATGACAACATACATCAAACTTTAGATAAAGATATGAAAAATGGTAAGTAAAGCTTTGGAAAGACATGTAACATGCAGGGGCTCCCCCTACATGTATGAAGTCATGTAAAGGTAGTATGTAAGAGAATGTGAATGCATAAGCATGTTAGAGCAAGCAATGAGTTACATGTATCTTGGCTATATGCATCAGAGCAAAAGATGTAAATACAGGAGGTATACCTCCATGTTCATGAGTCCTTCTTGCAAACAATATGTACATCAACAAGAGATCATCATGCACATGTGTGCGATGCATATTCTTACCTTGTGGTCTTAAGTTGGCTTCGTAGGAGGTGAACTTGAGAAAAACAGGGTTAGATAACATAGGAACACCTACTAAATAGAGAAAATTTGGGAAACCACAAGAGTACCAAGACTGGGATGACATGTAGTGAGTGAGCACTTAGTACTTTATTATGATATAGACATGTCCCCAAAGAATAAATACATGCAATGAATTCCAAGGGTTTTCTTCCCTTAGATATGAACTCTTTCTCCCCTGAATCTGATATTGGATAATGGGAGAAGGTAGGGTAAGAGAAAATCAGAACAAAGCAACATATGCTATCATGTCTTTCCCCTCTTAAAGACATGTGACTTCTCTCCTCTATGGCTAATAAGCATCTGGAGAAGCTAAGATGTGCTTTCTCTCTTATGTGATAAGCTTTGATGCGCTCTCTCTCCCCTTTTGACATCAATTTCCAAGAAGGGATCTTCTGGAGCAAGAGTCATATAGGTTTGGTCCTTGAGTCACATTTCAAAGCAGCATGAAATTCAAGATGCTAGGAGAGGATAAGAATCATCGAGTGGAGCTGGAAGGAAATGACAATGTCAATGGCAAAATGTTTTCTTAGTAGTGAGATCGGTAGCTCCGATTCTTTCTCATTGGTGACACCGAGTTGGCAGTGTCATAGATGATGCATATCGGTCAGACCTGGTTTGTCCTTGTTGGTTGTACCGATGAACAATCTACAATGTGTCATTGCAGTTCGGTCTGGCTGAGAGGCAAAAATCGGTGAGACCGAGTTCAATATAGAGGAAAAATTCGTCATCTCAGCTCACTAGGCAAATAAGATCTCACAAGGATTTGCAAGGAATTAACTGAAAGTTTTGCAATGAATTAGATGTAGGGGATGCAGAAAATAACAGACGAAAGAAATGAAATCTAGATGAAGTTTTTTTGAAAGGGGAACAAACAGGCAAGAAACAAAATGCAAGAACACAAAGAAATACTATAGAACTTCATCTAGAAAGGGTCGGTGACAAAGTCACCTATGTTAGAGTATATTGACTGAGGAGTCAAGTGAGGACACTTGATCGTAGGTCATACTCATCGTTTAAGCTCAAAATGGGGATACCATTTTTCGTTTAAGCATTTTGATGTATTCACATCTTGTTTAGCTGCTTTAACCCATGACTTGGGGTAAAGCTTATCTAATATGGAATAACATACCTTGGGTGGTGGTGCTGATCTTGATCATCTAGTTGAACTTGTGTAGGATGCTCAAGGTTGAAGTAGTTCATCAAGAGTTGGGAGCACCACTTGTAGTTTGAGTTCATCTACCTACATGGGTTAGTCTTGCAAGGAAGAGCACTTGTGTATCCAAATGACAATGATGAAATTTGATACCAAAAGAAATTTGATATATTGAAATTGTCAAAGGATATGTTGAAAGGATTCATGCTTCCTTGTCTTCAACCACCATATTGTAGAGACTTGTTGATGTAGATATTGCTCAAGATGTGAGTGAGTTGCAACCTCATAGATTTGGACTCATCCAAGTACCTACAAGGGTTAGATGACATGCAAGGGTACAAGTATAGATCCAAGACATATGATCATCATCATATTAGAAATATCAAGGATTAGTCAAAGGCTCATGCCTTGCATGTATCCAAATGGAGTTTCTACTCCAAGTTTGAGGCATCAATGATGTTCAATCCACCTCTCAAACGGCAAAATACTTTCCCATCAAGCAGTTTGGTGAATATATCCACCAATTGCTTATGGGTACGAACATTCTTAAGATCAATGTCTCCTTTAGCAACATGATCTCGAATGAAATGATGACGAACTTCAATATGCTTAGTTCGATAATGTTGCACGTGATTGTGAGCGATCTTAATGGCACTCTCATTATCACAAAGCAATGGAACATGTTTCACATATATCCCATAAGCTTTAAGAGTTTGGGTCATCCAAAGTAATTGAGCACAACATGAACCGACGGAAGTGTATTCCGCTTCGGCGGTGGATAAGGATACCGAGTTTTGTTTCTTGGAGGACCAAGACACAAGAGATCAACCAAGAAATTGACAAGTACCCGAAGTGGACTTTCTATCAACCTTGTCACCGGCATAATCTGTACCAGAGTAGCCAACAAGATCAAAAGAAGATCTCTTAGGATACCAAATGCCAAAGTTTGGTGTATGAATTAAGTATCTCACTATCCTTTTCACAGCCTTAAGATGACATTCCTTAGGGGCCGCTTGATATCGTGCACACATGCACACACTTAGCATAATATCGGGATGGGTAGCACATAGATATAACAATGAACCAATCATAGAGCGATAAACCTTTTGGTCAACCGGTTTGCCATCCTTTGTCAAGTCAAGATGTCCACTAGTAGGCATGGGTGTTTTTGTACCTTTGCTTTCTTGCATGTTGAACTTCTTGAATAAGTCCTCGATATACTTTGTTTGGGAAACAAAGGTACCCTCCTTAGTTTGCTTGATTTGCAAACCAAGAAAGAACTTGAGTTCACTCATCATAGACATCTCAAACTTCTCCGACATAAGCCTTCCAAACTTTCCACTAAAATGAGGGTTAGTCGAACCAAATATGATATCATCCACATAAATTTGGCACACAAATAATTCACCACTAACCATTTTAGTAAAAAGTGTAGAATAAATTTTTCCAATCTCAAAGTGTTTTTCAATAAGGAACTTGGTCAAGCATTTATACCATGCTCTAGGAGCTTGTTTAAGACCATAAAGAGCTTTATGAAGTTTGTAAAAATGATCGGGTTTCTTGGGATTAACAAAGCCGGGAGGTTGTTTAACATAAACTTCCTCCCCAATTTCACCATTTAGAAAAGAACTTTTAATGTCCATTTGATATAATGTGATATCATGGTAATTGGCATAAGCAAATAAGATGCGAATGGACTCAAGTCTAGCAACAGGGCATATGTCTCACCATAGTCTGTAACTTCGACTTGAGTGTAGCCTTGGGTGATGAGATGGGCCTTGTTGCGTACAATACGTCCATCTCGATCTTGCTTATTCTGAAACACCCATTTGGTTCCAATGACATTTTGGTTGTTGTTTGGATTTTCTACCAATGTCCACACTTGGTTCCTCTCGAAGTTGTGTAGCTCTTCGTGCATGGCGTTCACCCAATCCAGATCATCAAGTGCTTCTTCAACCTTCATAGGTTTAAATACTAGAGATGAATGAATAATGTTCACAGAAATTAGCCAAAAGACTTTTAGAGCGAGTAATTCTTCCGATTTGGATATCATAAAAGATTTGTTCGACGGGATGATCTCTTGAAACTCTTGCTCTAACTCGTGAAAGCTTTCGTTTGGGTCAGGGTGGAACATCCTCTTCATCATCTTCTTCTTCCTCTTGTCCTTCTTCATTGTTGGTGTTGTTGTTCTCTTGTGGAGCTGGAGAAGGAGATTGATGAGGTTCATCTTGGTGTACTTCCTCCTTTTTTCATCTTGGCGTGTCCCACTTGTGGATGCCTCCGAGTCAACTCGTGGTTCACCTTGTCGTGAGGTAGAGGCTTCCACATGAACGGATGAGGTACTCTCCTTCACCTCCATTGGGTGAATCTTGCCAATAGACAAGTCTTGGATTGCTTCCGAAGGTTCTTTGTCTCCTACATCAATTGGCAATTGCTCTACTTGCGAGCCGTCCGATTCATCAAACTTCACATCTACCGTCTCTTCAACCTTTCGGGTGAAATTATTGTAGACATGGTAAGTGTGAGAGTTTGAGCCATAACCAAGTAGGAAACCTTCATGAGATTTAGGAGCAAATTTCGAATGATGATGCTTATCAAGAATATAGCACTTTGAGCCGAATACTCGAAAGTATCCAACTTGTTACCGGTGAGAAGCTCGTATGCTGTCTTGCTGAGTAGCTTGTGAAGATATAGACGATTTGTTGCACGACAAGCTGTCTCAACCGCTTCTGCCCAAAAGTATTTTGGCGTCTTGTGCTCATCAAGCATCGTTCTCGCTATCTCAATAAGAGTACAGTTCTTCCTCTCAACAACTCCATTTTGTTGAGGTGTGTACGTAGCCGAGAACTCATGTGAAGTCCCTTCGTCATCAAGAAAGGTGACCACATTGGCGTTCTTGAACTCTGTTCCGTTGTCGATGAGAACCTTCTTGATCTTCACTTCAAATTGATTTTGGGCCTTCCTAGCGAAGTTCTTGAAGATCTTTTGGACCTGCGATTTATCATCAAGAAAGAACACCTACATAAATATTGAAAATTCATCGACAATGACTAAAATGAACGAATTACCACTGAGACTTTTATAGGCGTTTGGACCAAAAAGATCCATGTGAAGCAGATCGAGCGGTCTTCTCGTGGTCATGATGTTTTTCATGGGGTGGCTTCCTCCAACCCGTTTTCCTGCCTGACTAGCACTACAAAGTCTATCCTTGTAAAATATAACATCTTTAACTCCAAAGATATGATCACCTTTAATAAGCTTATCAAGATTTCACATGCCCACATGACCTAACGTTCTATGCCACAACCAATCTTTAGAAGATTTAGGAATTAAGCAAGTTCTAAGTTGAGACTTTTTAGTGAAATCAACAATGTATAGATCACCTCTACGTATACTGGTAAAGACCATATTGTGATTATCTCTTTGAAATACTTGGCAATCTACTTCAGTAAATAGGACATTGAAAGCAAAGTCAGCTAGTCTAGATACGGAAAGTAAATTGTAGCCAAGAGATTCAACGAGCATAACATTTTGTATGGAGCTGTCATGTGAGATGGCCACCTTACCAAGGCGAACCACCTTACCCTTTGAGTTATCACCAAAAGTGACATACTTTGGAGGGACGTCATGTTCAGCAAGCTCACGAAACATATCCTTGTCTCCGGTCATGTGATCACTCCTGTTCTCTCTCTCTCGCCGACAATCTTCAATTCTATTGCGCGCATACAAACACAAACCTTGTCAGTCCCTCTGTCTCTCTCTCTCTCTCTCTCTCTCTCTCTCTCTCTCTCTCTCTGTGTGTGTGTGTGTGTGTGTGTGTGCGTGTGTGCGTGGGGGGGGGGCCTTTCTTGTTCGCATGCACACTCCATGTATAGGTCTCTCTGGCACATAATGTATGATTCTATAGTCCAAGCTAAATATTTAGGGTGCACTCATCGTACCCACACAAATTCCCTAGCTCGTTGTGTTGGGGAACGCGGTAATTTACAAAAAATTCCTACGATCACGCAAGATCTATCTAGGTGATGCATAGCCACTAGAGGGGAGAGTGTGTCCACGTACCCTCGTAGACCGAAAGCATAAGCGTTAAGTAACGTGGTTGATGTAGTCGAACGTCTTCGCGATCCAACCGATCAAGTACCAAACGCACGGCCCCTCCGTGATCTGCACACGTTTAGCTCGGTGACGTCCCTCGAACTCTAGATCCAGCTGAGGCCGAGGGAGAGTTCCGTCAGCACAACGTCGTGGTGATGGTGATGATGAAGTTACCAGCGCAGGGCTTCACCTAAGCACTACGACGATATGACAGAGGTGGAAAACTACGGAGGGGGGCACCGCACACGGCTAAAGATCAACTTGTGTGTCTATGGGGTGCCCCTCCCTCGTATATAAAGGACGGAAGGAAAAGGTCAGCCGGCCACAAGGGGCACGCCAAGGGGGGAGGACTACTACTCCTAGTAGGAGTAGGTTTCCCCCTTTCCTAGTCCAAGAAGGAGAAGAAGGGAAAGAGGAGAGAAGAGAAGGAAGGAGAGGGGGGTGTCGGTGTCAAAACCGGCGGATCTAGGGTAGGGGGTCCCAACCTGTGCGTCAAGGCTGATGGTAACAGGAAGCAAGGGACACAGATGTTTACCCAGGTTCGGGCCCTCTCGATAGAGGTAAAACCCTACTTTCTGCTTGATTAATATTGATGATGTGGGTAGTACAAGAGTAGATCTACCACGAGATCGTAGAGGCTAAGCCCTAAGAGCTAGCCTATGATGGTATGATTGTAATTGTGATCGGCCTTCTAAGGACCAACCTCTCCGGTTTATATAGACACCGGAGAGGGCTAGGGTTTACATGGAGTCGGTTACAAGGAAGGAAACATAATATCCGGATCACCAAGCTTGCCTTCCACGCCAAGGAGAGTCCCATCCGGACACGGGCCGAAGTCTTGAGTCTTGTATCTTCACACTTCAATAGTCCGGACGTTGTACACAGTCCGGCTGTCCGGATACCCCCTAATCCAGGACTCCCTCAGTAGCCCCTGAACCAGGCTTCAATGACGATGAGTCCAGCGCGCATTATTGTCTTCGGCATTGCAAGGCGGGTTCCTTCTCCGAATACTCCAAAGTGGTTATCGAACACGTAGACAGTGTCCAGATCTACAAGATGATCTTCACATGGTATAAATCTAATTTGTTGGCAATTTTCGTGAGTTATGCCCGTGCATCGTGGCTTGGTCCAACGTGAACTGACGCTTCTTACCCCACCTCGACTCGTGTTACGAGGCGGTTTTATTGGCACGTCCCGTGGAGGCTGAGATCGTGTTCCTCTTATTACGGGATTTTCCATCAATATGGGCGTGTGTGACCCCACGACGGTTGTTGGTATATCCCCGTGTGTTTTTTCAGATAAGCCTCAAACGGTCACACCGAGGACTCTTGATACTCACCTTCTTTATAAAGGGGTCGAGACCTACGCCTCTTTTTCACCTTCATCGCGCCTTCTCGCACCTCGAGTTCTAACACCCAAAACCTAAGCTCCAACCCCCCGGAACCTCCAATATGCCCGGATCTGACCCTCAAGGCCGGTGGGTGGCCTCCTCGATTAAAGAGAAGGACATTGCAAAGCTTAGGGAGGTCGGATACCTGACCGCCGATATCCAGCACAGGCTTCCTACTCCAGGGCAGGTCATCCCTACGCCGGAGCCCAATGAGTGTGTCGTTTTCGTGCCACACTTCCTCTGCGGTTTGGGTTTCACCCTCGATCCCTTCGTGAGGGTGCTCATGTTCTACTATGTGTTGGATTTTCATGATCTGGCTCCAGATGCTATCCTCCATATCTCGTCGTTTATTATCGTGTGCAAGGCTTTTCTCCACGTCACGCCACACTTCGGCTTATGCCTCAAGACCTTCAATGTGAAGCCGAAGATGATCGAGGGGCGACATGTGGAGTGCGGAGGTGCCGTAATAAGTAGAAACGCCGATGCCCCATGGCCAGAGGGTTCTTTCCCAGAAGTATCCGTTGTATGGCAACGGAGGTGGTTTTATGTCACGGCTCCCGGAGGCACAAAGTGGGTGGCGGCCCCTGAGTTCCGCTTAGGCCCTCTGTCACAGTTGGCGTCTTGGACAGATGTAGGACGGAATTGGGGGCCCGCTGGTGATGTACCAGTACTGCAGAATCGCATCCGGGAGCTTCTTGAGAGGGACATTAACCTCGTCAGCATAATGTAAGTGATGTTAATCCGACGGATGTTGTCGTGCCAACTCCGGCCTCTCCGGATGTGGGAGTTCAATCCGGAGGGTCCGCGGACTGTCAAGCACTTTCGGCTTGAAGCTCGAAGAGTTGTGCAAATTATTCTTCGGACAGAAAGTAGTGTGTCCGGACACCACCGAGGATGCGGGCCTAAGCTGCAATCGGCTAGATACCCAAGTAAGTAGACTTGATACCGGACACCCTGTTTTGTACTTGTCATGATTGTTTATTCTAAAAATCATCCGCGTCCAGGAATGGCTCAGGAAGGCGGAGAGAATCAGGTGTCCGGCACCGCTTCCCGAAGGCTCGCCCGCCCCTACCATGGCCAAGATGCTCGACCAGGTACTTAGCAGAATGCCCTCGGGGAAAGACAAGGGGAGGGACGAAGAATCCGAACCCCACATGCTATGCATCCGAACCGGGGGAATTGTTGCCTACCCCAAGGAGGATAGTAGGGGAGGAGAGGCTAAGGCCTCCTCCCCGCGCGGGAAGAAGAGGGACGCCTCCGAAGATGTGGAGGCGGAGATGCCCAAATCAGGGAAAAAGACATCCCCAGGGGGCCTTGCCCCGACGGGCACCCTCACCGCACCATGCCCTCCAACGGGCCAGCCCTCCACCGAGCTGTAAGTCAATCTACAATCCGAAGGTACTGTGCTTTTCCTAGATCAATAACCAGGATTCAACTTTTTGCAGTCCGGCCAGCAGCTCCTCTCAACAAGGTTCGTCTTCAGGGGACCTTCCTCCGGGAATGATGGAGAGAGAGACCCCCACCCCCTTCTCCGACTCATGAAGCGGGCAACACCGAGGTGTCGTCACGGAGGAGTCCGGATCTACCGAAGCCGGTAGTCAATTCATCAGCCGCCCTGCACCCGGAGCATTTGGCTACAACGGGGGGCGATGGGAAGAGTCCGGTGTAGGTCGATGTCCGGCCGGACGTACTGACGGGCTTGCTGGAACGAGCTGCGCTCTCGAAGGAGCACCGCTCATTAATGAGTGCGGTGCTCAAGAAGATTTCATCCTCTACAAGCGGTTTGAATGAAGCATTCACAAGCCTGCTCACAGGCTTTGAGGTATGCAATGGAGAATACACTATTTGTTTTGGCTGTGAGGCACGCGCTAGGTGTGCTCCATATAGATAGTAGCCCCTGAGACTCTGGTTGCCCGCCCTAGGCGGCAAACAGGGGATCATAAACCAATGATTGTGCTGTAAATATGTGCAGGTACCTGTGGGTCCAGCCGCTGGCCCGTCCGTTGAAGTTACCGAACTGACGAGGCAAATTGGGTCGATTGATGCCGATATCACTCTGATGAATGAGCGGCTAGAGAAATCACAAGGTATGTGCCCTGTCTTCCATTGCATAGGAAAATATTAAGGTGGCACATATTAATGTAATATGTTCGGACTGCAGATGGTGCTGCTGCCGTGGAGGCCCTGAGGGCGGAACTTGCTCTAGCCAAGGAACAAGCTCGAGTGAGCAATGCGGCTGCCCTAAAGGCGGCCGAGGAATTGAGAGCCGAACAGGCTGCTCATCGCTGAAGCAACGAAAAGATAGCCGCAATGGCTATCGAGTTAAAAAATACTGCTCACCGGTATGAGCTCCCGAAAAAGGAGCATGAGCATAAACGGCCGATCTGAACAAGGCACATAATGCCACCAAGGAAATACGAATCGAGCTCAGGGTTGCACGGGAGGAGCTTCAACAGGCCGGTAAAATCGTGGTCGGAGGCTCCTATTTGCTGCGGACGAAGTTTTTCGATCCGAAGTACGCTCCCCTGGATGGACGCTGGAGTCCCACAGACGCATATGCGGATCTGGCGAAGAGTACGGCTGATGTTGTCGAGTTCTTCAAAGATCAGGGTGAGAAGGAAGTCGTGAAGCTGCCGTTAAGTGATAAGATGGCTGCTGTACCGGAGCTCCACAGGTTGTCCGGGCTTGCAATGTTGTCTGTAATAGATCAACTTTGGCCGAAGGGGCCTAAGCCGGACAGTTACTTTGGTTTGGTGCAACAGTTCCTGGGGACCGTGCCTCGGATCGATGCCATGAGGAGGTCGGCATGCATAGAGGGTGCGCGGATGGCCCTTGCCCGCGTTAAGCGTATTGGACAGATATGGATGCCACCATTATAGCATCCCAGGATCCGGTGGGGGGCCAATATCCGGCTAGGCAATACTTGGCGCAGGTCACAGAGGGTGCCCGCCTAATAGAGGCGCAGTGCTCGAAGAATGTCTTGTTCAAATGATGAACAAAATCATTGTAAAAACAATGTTTTATTTTGGTTATGAGGCTATATTTATACAAATTACCTGAGAATATGATTATTTCCCCTGTGCGGCCATTTATATATATGTATATATAAATATGTAATCTGAAAGTTAGCAGTCGTTGGCTTCAGCCCCCACGCATACAATGCGGGGGTGTTCGCGAAAAAAATATGCTTAATCACACTTGATCCAACATCTTGGTCCATGAAGGAGGTGATCGCACGATGAACTAGGCAACCGGACTATATAGCTGTAACACTTTCGCTTAGCCACGGGATTCTAACGTGGGACTACTATGTAGCCCCTGGTACCTTCGCGCGCATCCGAATACGGGCGCGTGTGTACTTGGCCAGGAAATGGCCCTTCGTTAATGCGGAGGAATCCTAAAGATTCCGGTGAGTCGTCGAGTGGTTGACCAGTCTCTCGCTGTATCATGACAGTCTGTTTTCGGCTTTCTCTACTAAGGTGCTCCTCCGGAATAACCAGGGCACAATCGCAGTAGTTCTCCCTTAGCCACCCTAGCCGATAATAACGGAACGTAAGGCGGCAAACCCAGGAGCCGGGCTAACCCAACATTTGACCAAAGACATGATTCGGAGCTGATGCATATAAGGCCAAACTCATGACGCCGAACACTCCCGAAGGTATTCGGACTTTATAATAGATGATGGGCTCTAGAAGGCCCATTCATTATAAACCCTGTGTTTCCAGGTACGTGCGTTTATCTGTCGTGGCGAAATGCCAAAAACGGCAGTATCCTCTGTGGGTATAGAACCCATGGGATGGTTAAACAACAAGAGGCAATAAAAAGGTTTACACAGGGGCTTAATCTACAAAGAAACATGTTGAACGGGGCCCTGCTGTACGTCTGCGCCTTTGTCTCCGTTGTGCCGTATCCTGGAAGGGTATCTCACGAACGTTGTCTGTGCAAAAAGCAAACTCATAGGAGAGTACAACGTGAGTATGCGATGGATAGTAAAAGTGTAAGATGTTGGCCTGCCCATAAGGTTGAGCCAAATGTGGGACTGTATTTATAGCTCCTGGTGTCCGCTATGGGATTACGTATATGGCGCCCTGGTTTAATATGGGCTGCCGGACTCGTCTAACCGTGTTTGTGGTCTTAATGACCAGTCATGTTTTTTTTGTTAGTGGCGGCTTATAGTCCGGCCGCCAGGGTTGTCGCGTGTTCCTCTGCGCTCGAAGAGCGCTCTGTTATTCCGCAAACGGTGATGACGCCGCGTGGACCGGGCATCTTGAGTGTAAGGTAGCCATAGTGCGGCAATGCGTTGAGGCGGGTGAAGGCCATTCTTCCAAGCAATGCGTGATAGTTGCTTTGGAAGGGTGCGATGATGAAGAGTAGTTCTTCGCTTCTGGAGTTGCCTGGAGAGCCGAATGTTACCTCCAGTATGATGGAGCCCCTGCTGTGGGCTTCAACGCCTGGTATCACCCCTTCAAAGGTGGTATTGATTTTACTGATCCTGGATGAGGCTATCCCCATCCTGCGGACAGTGTCCTCATATATTAAATTGAGACTCCTGCCGCCGTCCATGAGGACGTGGGTGAGGTGGCATCCGTCGATTATTGGGTCAAGCACCAAGGCATCTCATCCTTCACGCCGAATACTAGTTCGTCCGTCCAGGTGATCGAAGTTCATCGGACAAGACATCCAGTAGTTAGGTGTGGGTATGATGGGCTCTATATCGTGCACGTCTTTATGGGCACATTCGTGCCTTCTCAAGGATGTGCGAGTCATGTGGATCATATTCACCGTTTTAACCTCTGGCGGGAATTTTTTCTGTCCCCCAGTGTTCGGCGGGCGAGGTTCATCCTCGTCTTCACTTGGTGTTTCCCTTCCCTTGTGTTTGGCGTTTAGTTTGCCGACCTGCTTGAAGACCCAGCACTCTCTGTGTGTGTGGTTCGCAGGTTTGTTGGGGTGCCATGAATTTAGCACAGTCTGTCCAGAACTCTGTTCAGACCCGATGGTCCCTCTTTACTGCCTTTAGATGGCTTATTTTGCTGGTTAGGTCGGGAGCCCCTGAATCCAGCATTAACCGTTGTGTTATCCGGGCTCTCTTCCTTGTATTGGAATTTGTTTTTATTACGTCGTGGCTTCCCATTGCCATCCCTTATTTCGGATGTGCTAGGGTTGCTGGTGCCTTTACGGGCTAGCCAGCTATCTTCGCCCGCGCAGAAGCGGGTCATAAGGCTTGTTAGGGCTGCCATTGTCCTTGGCTTTTCTTGGCCGAGGTGTCTGGCGAGCCACTCGTCACAGATGCTGTGTTTCAATGCCGCTAGGGCTTCGACATCCGAACAATCAACGATTTGATTCCTCTTAGTGAGGAATCTGTTCCAAAGCTTTCGGGCGGACTCTCCGGGGTGTTGGATTATGTGACTTAAATCGTCAGCATCCAGAGGCCGGACATAAGTCGCTTGAAAATTGGCCCTGAAAGTGTCCTCGAGTTCCTCCCAACTCCCAATTGAATTTTCGGGGAGGCTTTTCAACCAGTGTCTAGCTGGTCCCTTTAGTTTGAGGGGAAGGTATTTGATGGCATGGAGGTCATCCCCGCGAGCCATATGTATATGTACGAAAAAGTCCTTGATCCAGACCCCTGGGTCTGTCGTTCCGTCATATGCCTCTATGTTCATAGGTTTAAAGCCCTGTGGGAATTCATGGTCCAGTACTTCATCAGTAAAGCACTGGGGGTGAGCAGCCCCTCTGTATCTGGATGCGCTGTGGCATACTGTTGGCTGTTTTGTGTTCGGTGTTTATTCTGAACTGGTATTTGGTTGTCATAATTGTTTTGATGACCACAGTCCCCCGCCGGGGTGTGTCCTTTAGATCCGTAGATGGACCTAGCTGCGCCAGCTTTCTTATCCAGGCGCTCACATAGATCGTGCGCATCTTTGATGGTTGCTTTACTGCTGTTATGAAGTGGTACATCTTGCCTCCTGGTCATGTTATTCTTTGGTGGAACGGCCTCGTCGTCGAATTCTGGCAGTAGCTTACGTTTGGGTAGCTCTTTGTGTGGCGATCATCGCCACATCTTTCTTCAGTGTCTAGCCCTTTGTTCCATCTGCGATTGAGCATTTCCTGTGCGGCTCTAAGCTGTTGCTTCTGCCTCTTCAGACTTCTCACTGTGGCCATAAGCTTTCTGTGAGGTTCTCTCGTTCCACGCATTCTTCCGAAATGATGAATGTGTCATCGTCCGGACTATCTTCTTGTCCTGGGCCGGTTTGATGAACTCGTCCCTCTGGATCATTGTCTTCGGGCATCTGCTCCGAACTATGTTCGGCGTGACCTGGTTCGTCCTACTCCATCGCTGGTTCCGTTTGGTCGTTGTTGCCTTCAGGGTTGACCGGAGTATCCATCCTTCTGGCGCTCTTGCTGACACTTTTACTGTTGCTGGATTTGGAAGAGCGTCTGCGCCGTTGCTTTGCTGGATTTGGAAGGGGTTTTATCTTCCGGATTGTCACCGTCGTCTTCCTTGGGCGTATCCACCATGTATATGTCATGTGACGAGGCGTGAATCCGGTATCCCATAGATTCCAAGTCTTCTCCTGCATCGTCGTCCATACCGTCGATGCCTTCGGAGTCGAAGTCAAGCACATATGTTAAATCATCAACCGTGGCAATGAAGTGGGTGGTGGCTGGGCAAGAAATTCCGTTGTCATCTGCTTCCCACCCAAGCCGGACATAGTTCGGCCCAGAGTCTCCTGACAAAGAGAGAGACTTCAATAAGTTCAGCATGTCGCCAAAGGGCGAGTGCTGAAAGACGTCCGCCGTGGTGAACTCCCTCACCGGAGCCCAACCAGGCTCGGCGGGCTCGGGGACGCGCGGACTGGAACCTAAAACCGGATATGAATCCGGGGGTCCGGAGTCACAGGCTCCCTCAGAAGTGAGGCATGTGTTCGGCTCTATCGCCGACGAGGGTACGGCCTGTGGGGCGGGGTCCAACCCTCCGTCCTTAGGCAACGCAACCTGCCCCGGATTTAGATCCGAGGCTTCTGCCGGGGTGATATCCCGAGCATCGTCTGGCAGCACGTCTAAGCCGTGCTCATCATGACTGTTCGACGCTCCTGGCGCTGGCCTAAATCCATTGAAGATCAAGTCTCCATGAATATCCACTGTGTAGTTCAAGTTTCCGAACCTGACCTGGTGGCCGGGGGCATAGCTATCGATCTGCTCCAGGTGGCCAAGCGAATTGGCCCGCGGTGCAAAGCCGCCGAACATGAAGATATGTCCAGGGAGGAAAGTCTCACCCTGGACAGCGTCATTGATGATGATTGAAGGAGCCATCGAGCCTGACAGCGATGACACAGAGGAACTCTCAATGAAAGCCCCAATGTCGGTGTCAAAACCGGCGGATCACGGGTAGGGGGTCCCGATCTGTGCGTCAAGGCTGATGGTAACAGGAAGCAAGGGACACAGATGTTTACCCAGGTTTAGGCCGTCTCGATGGAGGTAAAACCCTACTTCCTGCTTGATTAATATTGATGATATGGGTAGTACACGAGTAGATCTACCACGAGATCATAGAGGCTAAACCCTAAGAGCTAGCCTATGATGGTATGATTGTAATTGTGATCGGCCTTCTAAGGACCAACCTCTCCGGTTTATATAGACACCGGAGAGGGCTAGGGTTTACATGGAGTCGGTTATAAGGAAGGAAACACAATATCTGGATCGCCAAGCTTGCCTTCCACGCCAAGGAGAGTCCCATCCGGACACGGGCCGAAGTCTTGAGTCTTGTATCTTCACACTTCAATAGTCCGGACGTTGTACACAGTCCGGCTGTCCGGATACCCCCTAATCCAGGACTCCCTCAGTAGCCCCTGAACCAGGCTTCAATGACGATGAGTCCGGCGCGCATTATTGTTTTCGGCATTGCAAGGCGGGTTCCTTCTCCGAATACTCCAAAGTGGTTATCGAACACGTAGACAGTGTCCAGATCTACAAGATGATCTTCACATGGTATAAATCTGATTTAGTGGCAATCTTCATGAGTTGTGCCCGTGCATCGTGGCTTGGTCCAACGTGAACCGACGTTTCTTACCCCACCTTGACTCGTGTTACGAGGCGGTTTTATTGGCATGTCCCGTCGAGGTTGAGATCATGTTCCTCTTATTACGGGATTTTCCATCAATACGGGCGAGCGTGACCCCACGACGGCTGTTGGTATATCCCCGTGTATTTTTTCAGATAAGCCTCAAACGGCCACACCGAGGACTCTTGATACTCACCTTCTTTATAAAGGGGTCGAGACGGACGCCTCTTTTTCACCTTCATCGCGCCTTCTCGCACCTCGAGTTCTAACACCCAAAACCTAAGCTCCAACCCCCCGGAACCTCCAATATGTCCGGATCTGATCCTCAAGGCCGGTGGGTGGCCTCCTTTATTAAAGAGAAGGACATTGCAAAGCTTAAGGAGGTCGGATACCTGACCGCCGATATCCAGCACAAGCTTCCTGCTCCAGGGCAGGTCATACCTACGCCGGAGCCCAATGAGTGTGTCGTTTTCGTGCCACACTTCCTCCGCAGTTTGGGTTTCACCCTCGATCCCTTCGTGAGGGGGCTCATGTTCTACTATGGGTTGGATTTTATGATCTGGCTCCAGATGCTATCCTCCATATCTCGTCGTTTATTATCGTGTGCGAGGCATTCCATGCCACGCCACACTTCGGCTTATGGCTCAAGACCTTCAATTTGAAGCCGAAGATGATCGAGGGGCGACATGTGGAGTGCGGAGGTGCCGTAATAAGCAGAAACGCCGATGCCCCATGGCCAGAGGGTTCTTTCCCAGAAGTATCCGATGTATGGAAACAGAGGTGGTTTTGTGTCACGGCTCCCAGAGGCACAAAGTGGGTGGCGGCCCCTGAGTTCCGCTCGGGCCCTCCGTCATAGTTGGCGTCTTGGACAGACGTAGGACGGAATTGGGGGCCCGCTGGTGATGTACCAGTACTGCAGAATCGCATCCGGGAGCTTCTTGAGAGGGACATTAACCTCGTCAGCATAATGCAAGTAATGTCGGTGTCAAAACCGGCGGATCTCGGGTAGGGGGTCCTGATCTATGCGTCAAGGCTGATGGTAACAGGAAGCAAGGGACACAGATGTTTACACAGGTTCGGGCCCTCTCGATGGAGGTAAAACCCTACTTCCTGCTTGATTAATATTGATGATATGGGTAGTACAAGAGTAGATCTACCACAAGATCGTAGAGGCTAATCCCTAAGAGCTAGCCTATGATGGTATGATTGTAATTGTGATTGGCCTTCTAAGGACCAACCTCTCCGGTTTATATAGACACCGGAGAGGGCTAGGGTTTACATGGAGTCAGTTACAAGGAAGGAAACATATTATCCGGATCGCCAAGCTTGCCTTCCACGCCAAGGAGAGTCCCATCCGGACACGGGCCGAAGTCTTGATTCTTGTATCTTCACGCTTCAATAGTCCGGACGTTGTACACAGTCCGGCTGTCCGGATACCCCCTAATCCAGGACTCCCTTAGTAGCCCATAAAACAGGCTTCAATGGCGATGAGTCCGGCGCGCAGAATTGTCTTCGGCATTGCAAGGCGGGTTCCTTCTCCAAATACTCCAAAGTGGTTAGTGAACACGTATACCGTGTCCGGATCTACAAGATGATCTTTACAAAACATCGTAGGGAGAATGATATTTTCACAAATGCAATCTGCTGACAACTTTTCTGACAACATGACATGTTATTACGGTCGGATCATTACTTGAACCGTTTTCCCACAACCAGGTACAACACATATTACGAGGCGGTTTTTGTGACACGTCTTATCAAAGCAGAGATCGTGTCCCCTTATCGCGGGATTTTCATCAAGACGGGCATGGGCCGCCCACCCGCACCGCTAATCGCGGCGAGTGGGAGGCGGACGGGCTTCACCAGGCAAGTGGGGAGGCGCAAAAGACTTTTACTGCCCCTATAAAGAGGTAAGGCCCCTTTCTCTTTACCCACGCCTTCTCCTCCGGTTAGCTCATTCCCCTTTGTTCGATCCCTAACGCCCGAGTACCCTCTTTCTCCATCAAGGAGAGATCTTCCAAAGATGTCCGGATCCGGAGCAGGAGGCAGGTGGATGGCCTCGACCGTCCAGGAGAAGGACATCAAGATGCTCCGGAGAGCCGGGTATCTGGCCCAGAAGATCGGCCACCGTCTCCCACAGGCGGGACAGGTCGTCCCCACTCCGGAACCTCACGAGAGTCATGTTCCTTCCCCATTTTGCCCGCGGGCTCGGGTTTCCCCTTCACCCTTTTGTTCGTGGAGTCATGTATTACCACGGGATCGACTTCCATGACCTTTCCCCCAACTCCTTCCTCAATATCTCGACGTTCATCATCGTATGCGAGGCTTTTCTCCGGATCCCACCTCACTTCGGCCTATGGCTGGAGATTTTCAATGTGAAGCCCACGGTGGTGAGTGGCGAACACGCCGAGTGCGGCGGCGCCATGGTAAGCAAGATGCCCAAGGCCGTTTGGCTGAAAGGCGCTTTTAATGACTCCATCAAGGAGTGGCAGCAGCAGTGGTTTTATATCACTGAACCACGCGGCAAAAAGTGAGCGGCATCTCCAGAGTTCAGATCCGAAGCCCCGATGAGACTCACATCCTGGCCCAAGAAGGGCCCGAACCGGCCCTCGTCCGATGAGCGGTCACTGCTCCACGCGCGTCAAGGGTGTGGTTGACAGGGACGTCAAACTCGTCGACATAGTCCAGGTGATGCTAGTTCTCCTGGTTCTCCCCTGTCAGCGCCGAGCTTGCACTCTGTGGGTGTTCGACCCAACCGAGCACCAAACTCTTTAGGAGCTTTACGATTCCTCCCACAAGGATATCTGGAAGGTGCTTTTAGGTCCGGCAAATCGTGGTCGAGCCCCGCCGAAGACCATGGGTATCAATTATCTCATTCTGCAAGCTCGGTAAGTTACAGCCACGCTCTATCTATTCGTGCTTCAGCTGGCATGTCATGAGGGAGGCACCTTAATCGTGTTTCATTGTGACCTCAGGGATGGATAAAGAAGGTGGAGCGGATACATTGTCCAGCCCCCCTGCCGGAAGAACCGGCCGGACCTCTTCAGACGAAGATGCTGGTCCCCGCGCCTTACGAGGCGCCAAAGAAAGAGGCCTCCAAGAAGGTCAAGAAGACCCAGAGTGGCCTTAGCCATCACGAGGCTTCGGACGCCAAATCCGAAGACTCCAGCGACGATCCTTCGTCTGAGGACGAAGAGGAGGAAGCAGAGGAGGATGAGCCTCACTCTGGTGACGGGAGGAAGAGGATGGCCTCCACATCTCTGGAGGCCGGATCGCCCAAGAGGGGGAAAGATTCCCTCCCAGGGGCATCCCCCACGGCTGCTGATAGCAGCCCAGAGTGGGATCCCAGGGCCCAGCCCCTGGAGAAGTCGTAAGTATCCGAATACGCATATGCGTCCGGGATTGTTTTTGGGTATAGTAGTTTTAACTGTTGCCTATACATTGCACAGTCCGGCAAGGTCATGCGCCGGCCGGTCCTCGTCGGAGGATTCGCTGGGTTCAGACGCCTTGGTGAGCGAGACGCCTCCGCCAGCCCCTTTCCCAAAGTCCGGGCGCGACACTGAGGTGTCATCTCGACAAGACCCGGACCAGGGAGGAGATATCCCTGGTGCCAGACACGCGGGGATGGATACGGCCCCCGGGACCTCTAGGGTTCCGGGATCGAGTGAGAAGCCACCCCCCATGGTGGGGGGCCTACCTACATCGCCGACGTCCTCTGTCTGAGCAGAGCTGCCTGGCGGTCTATCGACAGCGTTGAAGAACGCGTCTATTGTCGATGAGCATCGGGCCCTCATGGGCGCGACGGTCGAGAAGATTTAGTCCATCGAGAGCGGGCTGAATGAGTCCTGCCTTGGCCTTATAAAGGCTTTTGAGGTATGTTTCCTAGGAAACCTTTGAGGATTTGTCATAATATGAGTAGTAGCCCCTGATGCACTGTCCGGTGGAGGAGATAGAGTTGGGCAGGGGATCAAATCCCCTGCTCTCGCAGGAGCCTATGTGAATGAAGTATACCCTTTTGTGTGAAAACAGGCATCCGCAGAGAGGACAGCCGCTTATAATGCGGAAGTGTCCGAACTGAAGCAGAGCCTTACACGGGCTGAGGAGGAACTCGGCCGTGTGAAGAAGCAATTGGAAGACAAGCAAGGTATGTTGAAAACCTTTATCCTGTAGTTTGCTCGATTGAGTAGCCATGCTTAGTGAAAAGCATTTGTATTGTATGCTCTAGGAGCGAGTGCCGAATACGCGGCACCAAAGAAAGTTGTGGCCGATGCAAACAAGAAAGTTGCCGCCGAACAGGCGCTTCGTGAAAAACACGAGGCCAGGGTCATCGCAGCTGAGCGGGAGCTCCAGGAAGCTGTGAAGAAAAGCGAGGGCTTAGACCAGAGTCTAGTAGGGAAAGAATCCGAACTCGCTCAAGCTCTCGAGGCTGCGGAAGGTGCTCGGGAAGAAGCCCGAGGTGCTGCGCAGGACATTCAGGAGGCCCGGAGAGTCGCGGCTGGTAAGGCCTTCTGTATTCTTTAGCCTTTGTACATGATAATGAGAAGAATCCTAAGCGGCAAGCTGAATTCTTATGTTTCCAGGGGCTTTTGCGGACCTTCCTCATAGCATATCAGATGCCGCCCAATTCTACCGATCCGCGGAGAAGAAGACTGCGGAGAGGGGTTTCTGGTCATAGTATTTGGCGCCGAACTATCCGGTGCCTTTTATCGATCAGCTGAAACAGCTGGTCGAACTGCACCAGGCGGCTGAACTAGCCATGAAGGACTTAATTGTCCGGCTGTGGCCTACGGAGCCAATCCCAAGCAGTTACTTCAGACTCATCAAGCGGATTGTGGGTGCCTGTCCTCGGCTTGATGTTATCAAGCGATTAGTCTGTATAGAAGGCGCGCGCATGCCGTTTGCCTGTGCGAAAGTGCATGGGGGAAGCTTGACGCGGAGAAGCTGATGACTGAGGGGCCGCCAGAGGGTAAGGAGCACCGCAAGCCCGAGATGTACTATGAAGGTGTAATGAAAGGGGCCCGCCTTGCGGCGGATAAGTGTGCCAAAGACATTATTTTTCCCTTAGGGCGTTTGCGCCGGCTTTTGTAATATGGGGTAATGGCATTTTTCATTATATATTGCCTGTTTTGTGTGAACATATGTTCTTCCTGTGCGACTGTTTATTGTAAGCAAATCCTAAGAGTTGGCCAGTCGTTGGCTTCTGCCCCCTCGTAAAAAGAATACGGGGGTGTTCGGGATATATCTGAATGCTCTTTATCCCATAGTTGGGTCCTTTTAAGGAGGTGTTTCTCTCCACGAACCAGGCAATCGGACTATAAGGCTTTATTACTCTCACTTAGCCATAGGAATTCGAGTATGGTCGGCGCAGCCCCTAGTGTTCGGAAGGCCGAACTAGGGGCTCTATTGGCGCCTGATCAGAAGACCGATCCGTTGCACTCTGCATTTATAATGGCGTTGTGCGGAATAAATCTTTAAGGATTTTACAACCTCTCGAACAGCTGACCAGCTCTCGCATCATCATGACGGTCGGTTTTCGGCTTTCTCTACTGAGGTGCTCGTCCGGCTGAACCGGAACACAATCGCAGTAGTTCTCCCAGCGCTACCTTAGCCGACAGAACGGAACGTAAGGTACCAAAACATGGGAGCCGGGCAAACCCAACCAATGACCCAAGACATGATTCGGAGCTGATGCATATAGTGCTATTAGTTCGGGGTGCCGAGCGACCGAAAAGGTGGTCGGACTTTATTGTCGTACTGTGAAGCCCCTGGCGTAATCGGGCGAACGCGAAGCATGGCTGTCATTTTCGGCAGAGAGGCATCAGCGATAAACGACAGCCGGTAAGTGTTTTTTAAGTCTACGCACCATAGTAGGATGATATGTCGATGCATATGAGTATGATGTATGAAAGGGGGTATTATTTGGCGGAACCTGTGGTGACCAGAATGGAGGGGGTTGTGAGTGGATCAAGACTGAATCTGAACTACCTTCTGTCTGCATGTTCCTGCCATTGCGTGTTCGGGCTGGTTTCATGCCGCAAATCCTGTTCTGCATCAAAGTTAGTTTGTGAAGGCAAATGTTATGAGGCAGCTGAGCGTCCTCTTATGGTTAGTCTGAGGGTTCCTTATCGGACCCTGGTGAACGACGCCGTTATACCGTGAGGTAGCGCGGACTCCTCCATGGGTGTCCGGATGGTTGGCCTGAGTGATTTACCATGTGGAATCTAGTCAACGTGGTTTATCCCGTTGGAATGCAGTAAACTACCGCATGGTGGGAAGGTGCCAAAGATTTATTCCTTGGCGTAGCAATTGTGAGTGAGCCGAAGACAACCGTTATGGTGGTGGGCCAATAAAACTTGGCCTTTGTGCCTTACATCTTTAGGAGATGTTATTCGTGGCTTCATACCCGTGTGGGCTTTGTGTATTATAGAGCCCCTGGACTACTAGGTCTAGGGGTACTGCAATTTACTTGCTATGGTTGATGTGATCATGGGCGATCGGCCGTACGTTTATGCCCTGGGGGGGGTCTTTGATGAGGCGCCTCCGCTTGTTGCTTCCGACGCGTGACCAGCCGCTTTGTTTTGACGATCCGGCATTCTCTATTGGTATGCTTTGCCGTCCTTCTGGGGGTACCGTGAATTTCACACGGTTGATCCAGTGTGTGGGTTTGGTCGAGCAGGCTTGAGCTGTTCTTTGTCCGTTTACCGGACTGAGAGTTGCTGGACTTGGCACCAGTTTCCTTGTCTTGATGTTTATGACCTTTGTGCCGAGGCTTGAGGGTGCCTCTTCGTGTATGCTTCTTACTGTCTTGGACCGCAGTGATGTGTGGACATCTGGGTGTGTGCCTGTGGTTTTGCTGCTCGAGTTTAGGTAGCCAGTTGTGCCATATATGCCCTTTGCTGGGGCTGTCGAGTTCCTACTTTTCGGTGGCCAATACCTTGGTCCACCTATCCACTAGCACGTCTTGGTCAACTTTTAGCTGCTCTTGCTTCCTTTGTAGGCTCCTTGCCGTGGCCATGAGCCGTCGCTTGAAGCGGACTTGTTCCACTGGGTCTTCAAGTACGCCGAATTCGTCATTGTCGAGGCTTACCTCGTCGTCGGAGGGGGATGTATAATTATCCCTCTCCAAGTATCCCATCATGACCGGTCCGACCTGTTTGAGGGTAGGCTGACCAGGGCTGTATTCCTCTTCGGCACCGTCCGGACTGCTTTCGTCTCCGGGGCCGGTGTTGATGTGGCGGGGTTTGGAGTGGCGCCGATGACACACCTGTTTTGCTTTTCTCCCCGAGGGGTTATCCTCTGTTGCCTCGCCGCGATTGGTCTCCTTTGGAGTGTACACCACATATATATTGTATGAGGAGGTGGCCGCCCACCGCCCTATGAGCAGTGGTTCCGGTAGTTCTCCTGCCTCGTCGTCTATACCATCGATGTCTTCGGGGTCGAAGTCAAGCACATCGGTTAAATCATCGACCATGGCAATGAAGTGGGTGGTGGGTGGGTAAAGAATTTCCTCATTGCCTGCTTCCCACTCGAGCCGGACATAGTTTGGCCCGGAATTCTCTGTCAAAGAGAGAATTTTTAATGAGTTTAGAATGTCGCCAAAGGGCGAGTGCTGAAAGATGTCCGCTGCGGTGAACTCCATTACCGGAGCCCAACCAGGCTCGGCGGGCTCGGGGACACGCAGACCGGAAGCTACAACCGGATATGAATCCAGGGGTCTGGAGTCACAGGCTCCCTTAGAAGTGAGGTCTGTGTTCGGCTCTACCGCTGACGAGGGTAAGGCCTGCGGGGCGGGGTCCATCCCTCCGTCTCCAGGCAATGTGTTCTGCTTCGGATTTGAGTCCAGGGCTACTGCAGGGGTGATATCCCAAGCATCGTCTGACAGCAGGTCAAAGCCGTGCTCATCGTGACTGTTCGGCGCTCCTGGCGCTGGCCCAAATCCGTCGAAGATCAAGTCTCCGCGGATATCCGCCGTGTAGTTCAGGTTTCCGAACCTGATTTGATGGCCAGGGGCGTGGCCGTCGATCTGCTCCAGATGGCCTAGCGAATTGGCCCGTAGTGCGAAGCCGCCGAACACGAAGATCTTTCCGGGGGGAAAGTCTCGCCCTGGACCGCATCATTGATGATGATTGGAGGAGCCATCGAGCCAGACAGCGACGACACAGAGGAACTCTCAATGAAAGGACCAATGTCGGTGTCAAAACCGGCGGATCTCGGGTAGGGGGTCCCGATCTGTGTGTCAAGGCTGATGGTAACAGGAAGCAAGGGACACATATGTTTACCCAGGTTCGGGCCCTCTCGATGGAGGTAAAACCCTACTTGCTGCTTGATTAATATTGATGATATGGGTAGTACAAGAGTAGATCTACCACGAGATTGTAGAGGCTAAGCCCTAAGAGCTAGCCTATGATGTTATGATTGTAATTGTGATCGGCCTTCTAAGGACCAACCTCTCCCGTTTATATAGACAACGGAGAGGGCTATGGTTTACATGGAGTCGGTTACAAGGAAGGAAACATAATATCCGGATCACCAAGCTTGCCTTCCACGCCAAGGAGAGTCCCATCCGGACACGGGCCGAAGTCTTGAGTCTTGTATCTTCACGCTTCAATAGTCCGGACGTTGTACACAGTCCGGCTGTCCGGATACCCCCTAATCCAGGACTCCGTCAGGGGGCGCCCTCCCTTCGTTTGTCATTTTCGAACTGGGCAAGGGGGGGGGGGGGCGCCACCTCTGGCCGGCCCTCTCTCTTCTCCACTAAGGCCCACTAAGGCCTATTAATCCCACGGGGGGTTCCGGTAACCCTCCGGTACTCCGGCTTTATCCGAAACTTCTCCGGAACACTTCCGGCGTCTGAATATAGCCATCCAATATATCAATCTTTATGTCTCAACCATTTAAAGACTCCTTGTCATGTCCGTGATCTCATACGGGAGAACAACCTTCGGTACATCAAATCACATAAACTCATAATACCAATCGTCATTGAACATTAAGCGTGCGGACCCTACGGGTTCGAGAACTATGTAGACATGACCGAGACATGTCTCTGGTCAATAACCAATAGCGGAATATGGATGCTCATATTGGTTCCTACAAATTCTACGAATATCTTTATCGGTCAAACTGTATAACAACATACATTGTTCCCTTTGTCATCGGTATGTTACTTGCCCGAGATTCGATCGTCGGTATCATCATACCTAGTTCAATCTCGTTACCGGCAAGTCTCTTTACTCGTTCTATAATACTTCCTCCTGCAACTAACTCATTAGTCACAATGCCTGCAAGGCTTATAGTGATGAGTATTACCGAGAGGGCCCAGAGATACCTCTCCGTAACACGAAGTGACAAATGCTAATCTCGATCTATCCCAACCCAACAAACACCTTCGGAGACACCTGTAGAGCACCTTTATAATCACCCATTTATGTTGTGACATTTGGTAGCACACAAAGTGTTCCTCCTGTATTCGGGAGTTGCATAATCTCATAGTCTGAGGAACTTGTATAAGTCATGAAGAAAGCAGTAGCAATGAAACTGACACGATCATAATGCTAAGCTAACGGATGGGTCATGTCCATCACATCATTCTCCTAATGATGTGATCCCGTTCATCAAATGACAACACATGGCTATGGTTAGGAAACATAACCATCTTTGATTAACGAGCTAGTCTAGTAGAGGCATACTAGGGACAATATGTTTTGTCTATGTATTCACACATGTACTAAGTTTCCGGTTAATACAATTCTAGCATGAATAATGAACATTTATCATGAAAAAAGGAAATATAAATAACAACTTTATTACTCTAGGGCATATTTCCTTCAGTCTCCCACTTGCACTAGAGTCAATAATCTAGTTTGCGTCACCATGTGATTTAACATCAATAGTTCACATATGTATGTGATTAACACCCATAGTTCACATCGCCATGTGACCAACAACCAAAGGGTTTACTAGAGTCAATAATCTAGTTCACATTGCTATGTGATTAACACCCAAGGAGTACTAAGGTGTGATCATGTTTTGCTTATGAGAGAAGTTTAGTCAATGGGTCTGTCAGATTCAGAGCCGTATGTATTTTGCAAATAGGGATAATTAGAGCTTAAGGTGTGATCATAGCGGAATATGGATGCTCATATTGGTTCTGGTGGGGTAGGTCAAGATGGTGCTGTGGGGATTGAGGTGGCGCGATAGATGAGGCAAACGTCGGGGCAGCTCCTTGGAGGTGGAGGATGGGACGGCTGATCCGGCGGGATGACGAGATCGACAACGGATCCTCATTCGATGCGGTGGGCGAGGGACGGCGAGCTATTGCGGTGGACGACATAGTCGGGGAAGAGTCTCCGGCTAGGCGGCGGTCGGGAGGCCGACGGAGGAGTGTGGGGTTTCGCAAGTTTTGGCGGCCTCGGTGTATGAATGGGGGGGCGAAGGGGGAGGGAGGAGCCAAGCTTAGGGACGCGCTTGTCCGAAATGTAGGGTAAGGTACCAGCGTACCCCCACCGGTTTTGACACCGTGACGTGGAGCTTCATTTCCGGCTGAGGGGTATAAGGGGGATTTCGCGTGTCTGGGCTGCTGGAGCGATTTCGGATGAGGAGGGAGTTCTCGCGCGCGTCCAAATTTCGGGATAACAAGGCGCGGCGCGGGTTGAAGAAGCGGGAGTTTCAAAGCAGGTGAGACAAAAGATACTCGAGCTTGAAAATTTCGGGATAACAAGGTGCGGATTCCTTGTTCGGCAGAACAAACTTAACGTGTAAAAAAACAATTCATACAAGACACAAGAGAGTCATGTCCCCTTTTACTATATTGCTATAGATGCCATTGAAAAAACTACAAGAAAAATGTAAAAAAAATGGGAGAACAAGATTACCCTACACAGTACCAAATCGATTCGCACTTCCCTCAACAACAAAAAAAAAAATCAATTCCCACCAAAGAAAGAGTAATGTCCCTTTTTATATGATTACAGATGCCATGATCTCGAATTTCAATTTTTGAATCCACGTTATGTTGAATTCGAATATATCATTAGGTGACCTTGCGGTTTATAATTGATGTAGTCGTACATTTTGATCTTCCATCATATATGAACATTTTACTCCACCATGTGAACATATATATTGTCGTCTACCATATGGACTAAATTTGAATCAATTTTCCTTATTTGAATACGATTGTTGTCAAGTTATACAATAATTTAAATATTATCTTGATAACAAAAAGACATGCATATAGCAGTAATCATATTTCACTATGAACTACATGTAGCATATGTTCTCCAATTCAAATATTTGTATCCATTTTATATTGAATTCAAATCATAGTACATTATTGGTCTAGGTAGCGAGATGTTCGGGATAATCTAAACCCTGTTTTCATACGTATAATTTTTGGCAAAACTGGGACAAGTTTTGGTATAACCTCTTGCAAAATCGGAGATTCTCTCAACAAGCGTCGTGGTTCCGAGAGGGAACGTGTCACTTTTGTGTGCGAAACGATATACGCTGCCTCCCCCCTGATTTTATTTACAGAGGCAACATAGAACTATATGAGTGCGCTATTAAATTTTGGAATTATTTCGGGTTCATTTGGCCATTTTATACATAAATTGAGTCTCCGGACTTTTAATGTGCATAATCTAAATATGAATTGCATGCACATGCTCCGGTGCACCAAAGTGGGTTGAAAAATCACATGTGTGTCCTTGGTTGAATTTCTAGGTCCCATGGAAGAAATGAGAATGAAATTCAAACATCTGGGCGTCATGACTCTGCCGAGAACATCGAGAAACTTAGATTTTCAATTCATGTAAATCGAAAACTCGGCTGGAAATCATGAAACTTGGCATGGTGTCATGTCATGGCACTAACATGTTGTGGTAAAAAAATTGGGCCGATTTGGAAGCTCGTGGTTCTAAGATGGAA
>NC_041389.1:213922612-213952587 GCF_002162155.2 Triticum dicoccoides | reverse complement strand
TACATTAGTGCCCTGTTAATTTTTGGAATTATTCCAGGTTCGTTTGTCGTTTTTTATACATTAATTGAGTTTCTGGTCATTTAATGCGCATAAGTCAAATTTGAACTACAAGCACATGCTCTCATGCACCAAAGTTGGTTGAAAAATCACATTTGTGTCCTCGGGTGAATTTCTAGGTCCCATGCAAGAAATTAGAATAAAATTAAAACATTTGGGGATCGTGGCTCGGCCGAGAACATTGAGAAACTTGGTTTTAAAATTCTTGTAAATCCAAAACACGCTTGAAAATCATGAAACTTGGCATGGATGTCATGTCATGGTACTACCATGTTGTGGTAAAAAAATGGCCGAAGAGGAACAATTTTGGTATAAGCTTCTTGCAAACCGAAGATTCTCTCAAGAAGGCTCGTGGTTCTGAGAGAGAACGTGCCACCTTTGAGTGCGAAATGATATACGTTGTCCCCCTTGAGTTTATTTACAAAGGCAACATAGAACTACATGAGTGCCCTGTTAAATTTTGGAATTATTCCAGCTTCGTTTGGCCTTATTTACACATTAATTGAGTTTTTGGTCATTTAATGTGCATAATTCAAATTTGAACTGCAAGCACGTGCCCCCGTGCGCCAAAGTTGGTTGAAAAATCACATTTGTGTCCTCGGGTGAATTTCTACTCCCGCCTTCCATCTATATAGGTCCTAATGCGTTTTTCGAGGCTAACTTTGACCAAACATTAGAGCAATAATATATGACATGCAACTTACGCAAAGCATACCTTCAAATTTGTGTGTCAAAGGAGCTTCCAATAATATAATTTTCATAGTATACATCTCATGTGCTATTAATCTTGTCAATAGTCAAAGGTTGTCTTGAAAAACACACTAGGCCATATATAGATGGAAGGAGGGAGTAGGTCCCATGCAAAAAATGAGAATAAGATTCAAACATCTGGGCATCGTGGCTCGGTCAAGAACATTGAGAAACTTGGTTTTCAAATCATGAAACTTGGCATGGTGTCATGCCATGGTAGTACCATGCCGCGGTAAATTTTTTTGGCCAAATAGGAACAAATTTTGGTATAAGCTTCTTGCAAATTGGAGCTTCTCTCAAGAAGGCTCATGGTTCTGGGAGGGAACATGTCACCTTTGTGTGCATAATTCAAATTTGAAATACAAGCACATGTTCTAGTGCACCAAAGTTGGTTGAAAAATCACATGTGTGTCCTCGGGTAAATTTCTAGGTTCCATCCAAGAAATGGGAATGAAATTCAAAATTCTGGGCGTCGTGGCTAGGTTGGAAACATTGAGAAACTTAGTTTTTTAATTCTTGTAAATCCAAAACACGCATGAAAATAATGAAACTTGGCTTGGTTCCATGACATGGCGCCAACATGCTGTGGTAAATTTGCAGTCCGATTACGAAGGCGCACACATTAACAATCAACAAAGTCATTTTGGAACAAGTGCTGTCACGTTACAATCGGAAACACAAGTATTATTGAAATCGTGGGCGTTCTACTTACTAGTACCATTTACGTGCCGCCACGCGTCGCCACTTTTTATTAGCTAGGAGGCGCCGTGCAGGGTAGCTATTTGAGTACGAGAGGCGTGCGATCAGACCCCTGCACGTGCTTATCGAGAGGAGATGATAGAGGCGGGAGTGTCCCGATCTTTCGATGAGATGGTAACTATCGATTTGGTGGAGACGACTTTGACGATCCGACTACAAACGTGCACGACGTTGCGCCTTAGCAATCGCTAAACCAATCTCCAGAGGTTATTGACCACGCCGGTGCACGATCAACCTGACCACGAAGGTCTATTCCTGCAAGCAATCGAAGAACGAGCAAGAATATGATAAAAGCAATCTGAATATTGCAAATATGTATGAAGTATTGATAAAGGTGGGGATCCGAAAGCGGTCTTGGTCTGGTCGTTGGACACAAACGAAGTACACGAAGTTGCGTTGGCTAACTTTTAACTAAACAAATCCCAAGGAAAAAGCTACTAGATGGATCTACTTATATAGGAGCAAGGGGTGGTGGCCCAGGAGGTGGGAGAACGTCCCAAGGCAGCCTAAAGCCAACCCTAGGTCGTACAACGCTCATGGGCCCAAGTGGAGGTGACGTAACACCTTTGGACTTGTAGTTTGACTCGGATTCTGCTGCAGCATCAGATTGTTTCGTCCACAACTCAACGCTCCGGACGAATTTGAAGGTGATTCCAATTGGGTTGGAAAGTGCACGAAATCTAGTTTCCAACAAAAAAAGAATCACCCAATTTGGAGTCGGTATGAAAAACTTGTGTGCGTTTTGAGTCAGGTATGTCTGTGCAGTCCGAATCTGAATCCAGAACGTGAGAGACTTGGACTCTATCTTCTCTTGGGCCAAAAGTGACGTGAGAGAACTTTCTGGACAGCAAATAAACATCTCTTTCTTCCTTATCTTCATATGTGGATTGTACAAATGTCCCATACACCTGCAATTAGACAAAACACAAAAGTGTGTGAAGTATTTTTGTTCTGGATAAAATAAATAGATTATTGAATAGTTTGCACTAGAAATCACCTGACAAATATGCATATATGCAATATTTTTGGTCATATCCAAGGTAGTCATGTCCTCATCATCCTCCCCTTCTTGAAAATAACGCCGTCCTCGGCGTTGCTTAATCTGAAATGTGGCTAACAAAAGAGACAAGGTGTACATGTTGTATATGTATATGTCATCCATTTTTACTTCCCTTGATTTTTGCATATATGACACATGAATAGATGAGTAACTTGCATAGTTCATAAAATCTAAAGCCAAAAAATTAGCACAAGAAGTAGAAGGCATGAAAATATTGCAACTCAGTTTGCACATATAAGTGAAGCTCTTATTCATTTCAAAAGATTGACAATGTTCATCATTAAACCATCCCAACATTGGTGAATAAACCTTACTTGCATCAAATTTACATGCTACAACATGCTTAAATAAGCAAACATGCAATAAGTCATTCAACACAGAATCATCACCAAGATTAGTGGTCATATCAAAATGATTAAACATTGGTTCTTTTGCATCAATAGTTAATTCAATGGGTGCACTCATAATTGTTGGTATTTCAGTTGTTTGATCACATGGCAAAGTCAAATTATCAACGTAGTCCTCTAAAATAGGTGGTGTGATCAAAGTAGTGGGTAGCTCATCAGATGGTGCATTCAAATTGACAAGGCATTCATCATTCTCATGTAGAGATGGAAGATCAGTACCTTTGTCATTACCTCTTATGATCAACTCAGATGATGTAGCCACTCTCGGGGGCGATGTGTCACATGGTGGAGGTGATGTAGTCCTGACAACAATGGATGTGGTTGTCATAGTATGCCTAGTAGTTGAAGGAACAATCATATCAACTCTTGGAATGTGCACCGTGCGCTTGTTCTCCTCGTGGCTAATATGTCGTTTTATTTCCTGTTCAGCTTTGCAAGCAAGATGAAACAAATGGTCCATAGGATAACACTCTTCATGAATTAGTATCTCTTGAATATCACGGTTTAATCCTCCCCAAAATCTATCCATAAAATCATCTTCACTTTCTTCTAAAGAGGAATGCAACAAGGTAGTTTGTAAATCATCATAATATTTTGTTACAGTTTCACTACCTTGTTTTAAGTGTTGCAACTTCTTAATCATGTCACGAGTATAATAAGCAGGGACAAAAGTATGTCGCATGGCAAGTTTCAAATCATCCCAAGTAGTAGGTATATAATCAGGGTGTAACCGACAACATTCACTCCACCAAACCAAAGCATAACCAGTGAAAGAACCAACCGCAACCTTAACCTTTTTATGTTCATCGAAATTATGGGAAGCAAATATATTTTTTATGTCGAACTCCCATTCAATATATAAAGCAGGTTTAAAACGGCCATTAAATGGTGGTATAGATACATTAACCTGATCATGTGCATTTGGATGTTTGTGCACCTCTCGTGACGGTTGTGGTATTTGCAAAGGTGGTGGCACGTCTCCCGCGATCGACAAAGCCCATGAATTGACTCTGGATCCTGTCATGATTAGTAGAACAAGAAACAAAACCCAAAAATAATGTTCCTATAACTACTAGGATGTGATGGTAAAACGCTCACAGTAAAGCAAATATCAATGTCTTACAAGTTCTTACCATGCAGCAGGCGGTGATCGGCAACCAGCGGTGTCAAGTAACTCCGAATATTGAGTAAAGCGATTGCCAGGGGAGCGTACGTATACACAGTGTAGAAATATGTGGAGCTGGGTTGGCTATATATGGTAGGAAAAGATTAGCAATAATCAATTCAAAGATGCAATGTTGAATAAACGCTCAACGACGGTACTGTGCTGGTCCTAGGCTAGACCGGACTAGAGACGCGAGCCTAGAACACTAATAAGGTCACGGCGTAGCACAACTAGCATCAATGAAGGATACTAAGTAGCTCTTGACAGCAAGATATAAGTGAAGATCACAACGGCAGTGAAGATAATGATGAAAAACAACTGCCAAGCAGGATATACAACAACTCTCTCTCCAACTTTCCTCTTGAAAAGTTTGAGACAATTTTATGATAAATTCTTTCAAAGAATGCTACTAACTCAAGCTTTCCAATGCAAAAAGAATCACTCGATTCCGAGTTGATATGAGGAGTCAAAGAATTCTAAAACTGGCCTGAAAAATTGGAACAAGCTGTGTTCACGAACTTCGGAGGGCAAAAAGTCCTATTTAGAAGCCGATTTTGAGGTGTCAAATATTGAACTAGCTTCTGCAACTATTTAGATGCGGCTTGTCGCTATCTTCAATTTGAGTACTCACGGAGCCAAATCGGACTTCGTATGAGGAAGATACACCTGTTTTACTGAACAGTGCGCAAAACAGATTCCATGAAAATAAATCTAATCTAGGAAAAACTGGAAATTCTCACCGAGCAACCTGAAAACTGATACCACTTGATAGAGGCGGGAGTGTCCCGATCTTCCAATGAGATGGTAACTATCGATTTGGTGGAGACGACTTTGACGATCCGACTACAAACGTGCACGACGTTGCGCCTTAGCAATCGCTAAACCAATCTCCAGAGGTTATTGACCACGCCGGTGCACGATCAACCTGACCACGAAGGTCTATTCCTGCAAGCAATTGAAGAACGAGCAAGAATATGATAAAAGCAATCTGAATATTGCAAATATGTATGAAGTATTGATAAAGGTGGGGATCCGAAAGCGGTCTTGGTCTGGTCGTTGGACACAAACGAAGTACACGATGTTGCGTTGGCTAACTTTTAACTAAACAAATCCCAAGGAAAAAGCTACTAGATGGATCTACTTATATAGGAGCAAGGGGTGGTGGCCAAGGAGGTGGGAGAATGTCCCAAGGCAGCCTAAAGCCAACCCTAGGTCGTACAACGCTCATGGGCCCAAGTGGAGGTGACGTAACACCTTTGGACTTGTAGTTTGACTCGGATTCTGCTGCAGCATCAGATTGTTTCGTCCACAACTCAACGCTCCGGACGAATTTGAAGGTGATTCCAATTGGGTTGGAAAGTGCACGAAATCTAGTTTCCAACAAAAAAAGAATCACCCAATTCGGAGTCCGTATGAAAAACTTGTGTGCGTTTTGAGTCAGGTATGTCTGTGCAGTCCGAATCTGAATCCAGAACGTGAGAGACTTGGACTCTATCTTCTCTTGGGCCAAAAGTGACGTGAGAGAACTTTCTGGACAGCAAATAAACATCTCTTTCTTCCTTATCTTTATATGTGGATTGTACAAATGTCCCATACACCTGCAATTAGACAAAACACAAAAGTGTGTGAAGTATTTTTGTTCTGGATAACATAAATAGATTATTGAATAGTTTGCACTAGAAATCATCTGACAAATATGCATATATGCAATATTTTTGGTCATATCCAAGGTAGTCATGTCCTCATCAGGAGAGCCCTTTGACCTCCATATGCCGTCCAACTCTCTCCCAAGGTCTCCATTAATGGCGCCCGAGCCTCTGTTTAATGGCGTGGCTATGTCTCACTCGACTGAGATTTAAGAGAGAAAAAAGAAAATCTGAAAGCATAGATCTTGATGTAAGATCCGACGGACCTATATAGCATCTACTACGACTTATAGCAAGACTAATGAATATATAAGGACGATTTTTTTCTTTCTTTTTTGATCAAAGAAGGGCTTGCCCCTTCCGATTTTCATTACTGAAAACCACCACAATTCACAAAAAGTTCATCACAACTCCAGCCTAAAACGAAGGACTAAAAGCTACCAGATTGAAATCGCAACATCCCAAGAGGCCAACAAAGCCCAAACATCCGTGCTAGAACCCACCATTTCACAACCAACGACACAATCCACATCCTAAACCGAGTATTACATCAGAAGAAACCAGGAAACTGAAGGAAGCCCAGCAGCAACTAGAAGAACAGCAACGCCAGGGTCGCCACAGCAAGAGTTTTCTTCATTCCAGCCTCGCAACATTGATCTTCCACAGAAAGATAAGGACCATTAATTGTCTTACATAATTAGAAAGATAATTAAAAAAGCCACATGCGGCTATGCCCGAAATACACAAGGGCAAAAGAAGAAGGAAGACAAGGATCTGGCTCGTTGATCTCTACTTTCTTGATGTGTTGCTACAGGCCGCGGGAACTAGTCTCTGCGGTGAGCGGCGATGAGCTCTTTCGTGTCCTCAAGATGCTGCTTGAGAACATCCATGGATTCCTCCACCAGCCTTTGGCGCTTGTCGGTGTCAAAACCGGCGGATCTCGGGTAGGGGGTCCCGAACTGTGTGTCTAGGCGGATGGTAACAGGAGTCAAGGGACACGATGTTTTTACCCAGGTTCGGGTCCTCTCGATGGAGGTAAAACCCTACTCCTGCTTGATTAATATTGATAATATGGGTAGTACAAGAGTAGATCTACCACGAGATCAAAGAGGCTAAACCCTAGAAGCTAGCCTATGGTATGATTGTTGTTCGTCCTACGGACTAAAACCCTCCGATTTATATAGACACCGGAGAGGGCTAGGGTTACACAGAGTCGGTTACAATGGTAGGTGATCTACATATCCGTATCGCCAAGATTGCCTTCCACGCCAAGGAAAGTCCCATCCTGACACGGGACGAAGTCTTCAATCTTGTATCTTCATAGTCCAGGAGTCTGGCCAACGGTGATAGTCCGGCCATCTGGACACCCCCTAATCCAGGACTCCCTCAGTAGCCCCTGAACCAGGCTTCAATGACGACAAGTCCGGCGCGCATATTGTCTTCGGCATTGCAAGGCGGGTTCCTCCTCCGAATACTTCATAAAAGATTTGGACACAAGGATAGTGTCCGGCTCTACAAAATAAGTTCCACATACCACCGTAGAGAGAATAATATTTACACAAGTTCAATCTGCTGACGTATTCCATGGCGTGACATCACACCACGGCCAGGCCTTTATTGGAATTGTTTTTACTGTTCCACCTCAGCGCGTTTAGCGAAGCGGTTTCCTTGGCACGTCTTGTCAAAGCAGAGATCATGTCCCCTTATTCCGGGATTCTCATCAATACGGGCGTGGGTAGCCCAATTGCGCCATTGATTACGGTGCTTGGGAGATAAGCGAGTTTTACCAGGCTGGTGGGGACGCATTGTTTCGTCCGGCCATATAAGGGGATAAGGATCCACCTTTTTACCTACACCTTCTTCCTCCTTTGCTTATCCATTTCCGCATACTCGAGCTCCAGCGCCCAAGTCCGCACATCTCGCCTCAACCTTTCCCAGCCATGTCCGGAGCGGGAGGCAAGTGGATGGCCTCCTCCGTCACGGAGGGGCAAATCAAGAGGCTGCGAAAAGCTGGATACTTGTCCAGCGACATCGCGCATCGGCTCCCTGACAAGGGGCAGATCATTCCCACTCCCGGGCCCCATGAGAAGGTGGTGTTCCTCACCCAGTTCCTCCGCGGACTAGGTTTTCCACTTCACCCATTGTCCGGGGGCTCATGTTCTACTATGTCCTGGATTTCCACGATCTTGCCCCGAATTTCATCCTCAACATCTCGGCATTCATCGTCGTGTGCGAGGCCTTCCTCTGCATCCAGCCCCACTTCAGCTTATGGCTGAAGACCTTCAATGTCAAGCCGAAGGTAGTGGGTGGCCGCCAAGCGGAGTGCGGAGGTGCCATGGTGGGCAAGATGCCCAACGTCCTATGGCTCGAGGGCTCCTTTGTGGAGACCATAAAGGGGTGGCAATCGAGGTGGTTCTACATCACCGAGCCGCATGACCCTAAATGGGTAGCGGCCCCCGAATTCAGATCTGGCTTCCCTACATGGCTCACCTCTTGGAAAGAGAAGGGCCGATCATGGGGTGATTCGGAGGAGCTGACCGGACTTCAATCGTGCGTCCAAACCCTGGTGAACAAGAAGCTCAAGCTTGTCAACGTAGTCCAGGTCATGCTCATCCGCCGGATCCTCCCGTGCCAGAAACGGGCCTTTAATTTGTGGGAGTTTGATCCAGCACAGCACCAAACCTTGAGCAGGCTCTTCGACACTATGTACGAGGATGCCTAAAAGGTGTTGTTCAAGGGCGCCGAGGCTCCCGGATCCGCTACCGAAGATCGTGGATTCAGCTAGCGGCGTCAAGCCGGCGAGGTAAGCTATTTTACCCTTTACAGGACGCTTATTTTCCATAGTTTGACTCTATGCGGTATCTAAACTCCCTTTACCTTTGACAGGCCTGGCAAAAGACATCTAGGCAGGTTAACTGTCCGGCTCCCTTGCCAGAAGACCCAGCGGACGCCCAATTAATGAGGTTGCTGGCTCCGGCACCTTATGTGGTGCCGGAGAAGAAGGCCAAGAAGAAGGCCACGGGAACCCGAAAGAGTTCCCGGCGTCAGGTGTTATCGGACTCATCGTCTGATGACTCCGAGGCGGACTCCTCCCGCGAAGACGAGGAGGACAAAAAAGAAGCCTCTCCCCCAGCGGGGGGAGAGAAGAAAAGGAAGGCCTCCCCAATGGGGGAGGCCGAAGGGTCCATGAAGGGAAGGACCCTCCCGCTGGACTACTCCACCAACACCGACGACGATGAAGAGGAGTGGCCACCAAGGACTAAGCCCCTAGCGACTTAGTAAGTGTACGGATACCAGAATAACTCATGGTGTTTCATTTGTTGCATGGAATCTCTTAACGCCGAATATAACCCTGCAGCCCGCCCAAGGATGGGCTCGACACTTCAACGAGCGGCTCCCTGGCGCCATCGGACATGGATAGCACTTCACATCCGGCCGTCTCCTCTCCTCGCGCTGCGGATGACGCCAAGGTGGGGTCCCAAAAAGGGCCCAGCCAGGAGGAGGAGGTTCCAGAGGTGCCGCAGGGCAACCTCCTGGACTTTGGGCATGAGGGGATCAACCCCCAAAGGGTTCTGAGTTCGGCCCTGGGCCGGACTCCGCACCGGAACCTTTGGTGGTTCCGGAGTCCGGCGGGCGGCCCCTTCGTAAGAAGGGCGAGACTGCGATGCCGGTGACCTCCGTCCAACCGGAGGCATCGGATAATTTGCTGGAGGCGCATAACGGCGCCTCCATCAATGAGGAGCACCACATTGTTATGAGTGCGGTGATCCAGAAAGTTCAGTCCGCCAAGAGCGAGCTGACTGAAGCCTGTACCAGCCTTCTAACAGGCTTTGAGGTATGTAATTAAGATATGTAAAAATAGTACCGCATAGACAGTAACCCCTAATGCTCAGTTTGGTGTTCGTAAAGAAAAGCCGAACTGAGGATCTAAAAAGATATACGCAGGAGTCTAACATAAGCATGTGAATATGGGAATGCAGGCTGCGCTGCTGACCTCTGTCGCACTGACTGTGGAGGTCAATGCATTGAAGCAGGACCTCGAGCAGTCCGAGAATGAGCTCGACCTTGCCAAGAAGCAGCTCGAGGACAAGGAAGGTAAGTAGTACCTTATGGAAGTATATAAAATATGTGGATGCAAAAAATTACAGGAATAACGTGAGAATTGCAGGGGCCACGAACGAGGTGGCGACCATGAAGGAAGCGGTGTCCAAGGCCGAAAGCAATGCGGCCGCGGAATGCACCGAGCGAGAGAAGCAGGAGGCGCGGGTGGCGGAGGTGCGGTAAGATGATGAGGACATGACTACCTTGGATATGACCAAAAATATTGCATATATGCATATTTGTCAGGTGATTTCTAGTGCAAACTATTCAATAATCTATTTATGTTATCCAGAACAAAAATACTTCACACACTTTTGTGTTTTGTCTAATTGCAGGTGTATGGGACATTTGTACAATCCACATATGAAGATAAGGAAGGAAGAGATGTTTATTTGCTGTCCAAAAAGTTCTCTCACGTCACTTTTGGCCCAAGAGAAGATAGAGTCCAAGTCTCTCACGTTCTGGATTCAGACTCGGACTGCACAGACACACCTGACTCAAAACGGACACAAGTTTTTCATACGGACTCCGAATTGGGTGATTCTTTTTTTGTTTGAAACTAGATTTCGTGCACTTTCCAACCCAATTGGAATCACCTTCAAATTCGTCCGGAGCGTTGAGTTGTGGACGAAACAATCTGATGCTGCAGCAGAATCCGAGTCAAACTACAAGTCCAAAGGTGTTACATCACCTCCACTTGGGCCCATTGGCCTTGTACGACCTAGATTTAGTTTTAGGCTGCCTTGGGACGTCCTCCCACCTCCTTGGCCGCCACCCCTTGCTCCTATATAAGTAGATTCATCTAGTAGCTTTTTCTTGGGATTTGTTTAGTTAAAAGTTAGCCATTGCAACTTCGTGTACTTCGTTTGTGTCCAACGACCAGACCAAGACCGCTTACGGATCCCCATCATTATCAATACCTCATATATATTTGCAATATTCAGATTGCTTTATCATATTTTTGCTCGTTCTTCGATTGCTTACAGGAATAGACCTTCGTGGTCAGGCTGACCGTGCTTCCGGCATCATCAGTAACCTCAGGAGATTGGTTTAGCGATTGCTAAGGCGCAACGTCGTGCACGTTTGTAGTCGGATCGTCAAAGTCGTCTCCACCAAATCGATAGTTATCATCTCATCGAAAGATCGGGACACCCTCGCCTCTATCAAGTGGTATCAGTTTTCAGGTTGCTCGGTGAGAATTTCCAGTTTTCCTAGATTAGATTTACTTTCTTACCTATTGTCCAAGAAAAATCCACAAGAAAGAGTTAGATCTATTCATCCTTGGTCCAAGCCAGTCTGAGCCTTTGCAATTTTCTTTTCATTGATTGCATAGTTGAATTATCGATTGCATCGTCGTGTCGAGTTGCTGGTCTTAGTGTCTAGTTCGTTTAGAGTTTCGAGTTCTGTTCACATTAGTCACGCCACCGCTGCATCATTATTTCTTCCGCTGTCCACCACCCATCCATCAATTTCCACCACGTGCTACCCACCATTCATTGTCATAATAATAGTTGAGATCGTTCACATCTTCACTTGATCCAATCTGCATCTTATCTAGTTTGTTTTGGAAAGAGGGAGAAAAAAAGAGAGAGAAAAAGAGAGAAAAAAAGGAAAAAAAAGTCAGAGAAAAAAAAAGGAGAGAAAGAAAAAAAAAGTGTGAGGAAAAAAAAGAGAGAAGAAAAAAAACAAAAAAATCGGCACAAACTTTTTCAGAGGAAAGTTGGAGACAAAGTTGTTGATATATCCTGCTTGGCTGTTGTTTCACCTCATTATCTTCACTGCTGTTGTGATCTTCACTTATATCTTGCTGTCAAGAGCTAGTTAGTATCCTTCATTGATGCTAGTTGTGCTACGCCGTGACCTCATTAGTGTTCTAGGCTCGCGTCTCTAGTCCGGTCTAGCCTAGGACCAGCACAGTACCGTCGTTGAGCGTTTATTCAACATTGCATCTTTGAATTGATTATTGCTAATCTTTTGCTACCATATATAGCCAACCCAGCTCCACATATTTCTACACCGTGTATACGTACGCTCCCCTGGCAATCCCTTTACTCAATATTCGGAGTTACTTGACACCGCTGGTTGCCGATCACCGCCTGCTGCATGATAAGAACTTGTAAGACATTGATATTTGCTTTACTGTGAGCGTTTTACCACCACATCCTAGTAGTTATAGGAACATTATTTTGGGTTTTGTTTCTTGTTCTACTAATCATGACAGGATCCAGAGTCAATTCATGGGCTTTGTCGATCGCGGGAGACGTGCCACCACCTTTGCAAATACCACAACCGTCACGAGAGGTGCACAAACATCCAAATGCACATGATCAGGTTAATGTATCTATACCACCATTTAATGGCCGTTTTAAACCTGCTTTATATATTGAATGGGAGTTCGACATAAAAAATATATTTGCTTCCCATAATTTCAATGAACATAAAAAGGTTAAGGTTGCGGTTGGTTCTTTCACTGGTTATGCTTTGGTTTGGTGGAGTGAATATTGTCGGTTACACCCTGATTATATACCTACTACTTGGGATGATTTGAAACTTGCCATGCGACATACTTTCGTCCCTCCTTATTATACTCGTGACATGATTAAGAGGTTGCAACACTTAAAACAAGGTAGTGAAACTGTAACAAAATATTATGATGATTTACAAACTACCTTGTTGCATTCCTCTTTAGAAGAAAGTGAAGATGATTTTATGGATAGATTTTGGGGAGGATTAAACCGTGATATTCAAGAGATACTAATTCATGAAGAGTGTTATCCTATGGACCATTTGTTTCATCTTGCTTGCAAAGCTGAACAGGAAATAAAACGACGTGTTGGCCATGAGGAGAACAAGCGCACGGTGCACATTCCAAGAGTTGATATGATTGTTCCTTCAACTACTAGGCATACTATGACAACCACATCCGTTGTTGTCAGGACTACATCACCTCCACCATGTGACACATCGCCCCCGAGAGTGGCTACATCATCTGAGTTGATCATAAGAGGTAATGACAAAGGTACTGATCTTCCATCTCTACATGAGAATGATGAATGCCTTGTCAATTTGAATGCACCATCTGATGAGCTACCCATGATGAGGACATCAATACAATTGTTACACCCACAACCCCTGCTGCTATACATACTGGACCAATTACTAGAGCTCGTGCACGCCAACTAAATTACCAGGTACTTTCGTTTCTTGGTAATGATTCTAATGTTCATGAGAATATGATGCTGCCTAAATTGGATACATTTGTTTTGCTTACAAATGAAGGGCCTAGCTTGGAGAAGGATGAACATTGGAGCAAGAACAAGAATGGAGTTACAAGTGATGATTTCAGGACTTTGAAGCCACCATAATGGGTGCATGAAGCCTTGGACGAAATATACAAGATGCCACTTCATAAATTTCGTCCCGAGGCTATTTTAGGTGCTGCGTCACCTTATTATTGGGCCAAGCCCATGTAATTTCGAAATACATAAGTATAGGCTATTTTTAGAGTCCGTATGTGTGGGGAAACAAGAGATAGGGTTGATTTCGGACCCCTCCACCAAGGGCCACGAAATTCCCCCCTCTTCCTCCATATATACAGCCCTTAGGGCATCGTTTAGACTTTGGGTTTTGTTTAGATTAAAAGTTCGCCATAGCTGCAACTTCACGTACTTCGTTTGTGTTCAACGACCAGACAAAGGCGTCACAGAACCCCACCTTGATCAATAAAGCTTTCATCTTATATTCGCAATATCCAGATTGCAATCTTAGTTTCTTGCTTGTTCTTCGTTTGCTCGCAGGAAATAGACCCTCGTGGTCAGGTTGATCGTGCTCCGGCGTGGTCAATAACCTCTCGGAGTTGGTTTAGCGATTGCTAAGGCGCGACGTCCTCGCACGTTCGTAGTCGGATCGTCAAAGTCGACTTCCACCAAAGCGAAATCCACCATCTCATCGAAAGACGGGACACCTTTGCCTCTATCACGTCACGAGAGGTGCACAAACATCCAAATGCACATGATCAGGTTAATGTATCTATACCACCATTTAATGGCCGTTTTAAACCTGCTTTATATATTGAATGGGAGTTCGACATAAAAAATATATTTACTTCCCATAATTTCGATGAACATAAAAAGGTTAAGGTTGCGGTTGGTTCTTTCACTGGTTATGCTTTGGTTTGGTGGAGTGAATATTGTCGGTTACACCCTGATTATATACCTACTACTTGGGATGATTTGAAACTTGCCATGCGACATACTTTCGTCCCTGCTTATTATACTCGTGACATGATTAAGAAGTTGCAACACTTAAAACAAGGTAGTGAAACTGTAACAAAATATTATGATGATTTACAAACTACCTTGTTGCATTCCTCTTTAGAAGAAAGTGAAGATGATTTTATGGATAGACTTTGGGGAGGATTAAACCGTGATATTCAAGAGATACTAATTCATGAAGAGTGTTATCCTATGGACCATTTGTTTCATCTTGCTTGCAAAGCTGAACAGGAAATAAAACGACGTGTTGGCCACGAGGAGAACAAGCGCACGGTGCACAATCCAAAAGTTGATATGATTGTTCCTTCAACTACTAGGCATACTATGACAACCACATCCGTTGTTGTCAGGACTACATCACCTCCACCATGTGACACATCGCCCCCGAGAGTGGCTACATCATCTGAGTTGATCATAAGAGGTAATGACAAAGGTACTGATCTTCCATCTCTACATGAGAATGATGAATGCCTTGTCAATTTGAATGCACCATCTGATGAGCTACCCACTACTTTGATCACACCACCTATTTTAGAGGACTACGTTGATAATTTGACTTTGCCATGTGATCAAACAACTGAAATACCAACAATTTTGAGTGCACCCATTGAATTAACTATTGATGCAAAAGAACCAATGTTTAATCATTTTGATATGACCTCTAATCTTGGTGATGATTCTGTGTTAAATGACTTATTGCATGTTTGCTTATTTAAGCATGTTGTAGCATGTAAATTTGATGCAAGTAAGGTTTATTCACCAATGTTGGGATGGTTTAATGATGAACATTGTCAATCTTTTGAAATGAATAAGAGCTTCCCTTATATGTACAAACTGAGTTGCAATATTTTCATGCCTTCTACTTCTTGTGCTAATTTTTTGGCTTTAGATTTTATGAACTATGCAAGTTACTCATCTATTCATGTGTCATATATGCAAAAATCAAGGGAAGTAAAAATGGATGACATATACATATACAACATGTACACCTTGTCTCTTTTGTTAGCCACATTTCAGATTAAGCAACGCCGAGGATGGCTTTATTTTCAAGAAGGGGAGGATGATGAGGACCTGACTACCTTGGATATGACCAAAAATATTGCATATATGCATATTTGTCAGGTGATTTCTAGTGCAAACTATTCAATAATCTATTTATGTTATCCAGAACAAAAATACTTCACACACTTTTGTGTTTTGTCTAATTGCAGGTGTATGGGACATTTGTACAATCCACATATGAAGATAAGGAAGAAAGAGATGTTTATTTTCTGTCCAAAAAGTTCTCTCACGTCACTTTTGGCCCAAGAGAAGATAGAGTCCAAGTCTCTCACGTTCTGGATTCAGATTCGGACTGCACAGACACACCTGACTCAAAACGGACACAAGCTTTTCATACGGACTCCGAATTGGGTGATTCTTTTTTTGTTGGAAACTAGATTTCGTGCACTTTCCAACCCAATTGGAATCACCTTCAAATTGGTCCGGAGCGTTGAGTTGTGGACGAAACAATCTGATGCTGCAGCATAATCCGAGTCAAACTACAAGTCCAAAGGTGTTACATCACCTCCACTTGGGCCCATTGGCCTTGTACGACCTAGATTTAGTTTTAGGCTGCCTTGGGACGTCCTCCCACCTCCTTGGCCGCCACCCCTTGCTCCTATATAAGTAGATTCATCTAGTAGCTTTTCCTTGGGATTTGTTTAGTTAAAAGTTAGCCATTGCAACTTCGTGTACTTCGTTTGTGTCCAACGACCAGACCAAGACCGCTTACGGATCCCCACCATTATCAATACCTCATATATATTTGCAATATTCAGATTGCTTTATCATATTCTTGCTCGTTCTTCGATTGCTTGCAGGAATAGACCTTCGTGGTCAGGCTGACCGTGCTTCCGGCATCATCAGTAACCTCAGGAGATTGGTTTAGCGATTGCTAAGGCGCAACGTCATGCACGTTTGTAGTCGGATCGTCAAAGTCGTCTCCACCAAATCGATAGTTATCATCTCATCGAAAGATCGGGACACCCTCGCCTCTATCATAAGAGCTCCAGGCTCTCGTGGAAAAACACGAGAGGTTGGAGCGTGACTCGAAGACTCGAGAGTCCGAGCTCGCCTCGGCTCTTGAGAGTGCCAAAGCTGCTAAGGCCGAAGCCCAAAAAGCCCTCCAGGAAATTGAGGCAATAAAGAAGATAGCGGCGGGTAAGACATTCTTCATGCAAATCAAGCACGTGAAAGTGAATTACTTGTTACTTACCCGAATCCCGAGCTCTCCAGGAGCATTCGCAGATCTGCCCGCCAGTGTGTCCGACGCTGCCGCATTCTACCGGGCCGAGGGAGGGAGCTCGACGGAGAAGGTATTCTGGTCTCAATATGCTGAGGCCGGACACCCGGTGCCCTTGAGCGACCAGCTGAAGCAGCTGGTCGAGCTCCATAAGGTGGCCGAACAGGCCATGAAGGGCCTCATAGCTCGGCTGTGGCCGAAGGAGTCCATGCCTGGGAGCTACTTCGGGCTGGTGCGGTGGCTAGTGGACGCATGTCCATGGATTGAAGTCGTCAAGCGCTCCATCTGCATCGAAGGTGCCCGTAGGGCCCTTGCCCGTGCTAAAGTGCACTGGGGCAAGATGGACGCTGAGAAGCTTGTGACGAACGCTCCACCGCCGGGCAGGGAGTATCGCAAGCCCGAGATGTATTATGAGAAGGTCCTGAAGGATGCCCGCCTTATAGCGGGTGAATGCTCCAAAGATGTAATTTTTGAGTAAACTCGCATTTGTTATCCTGTACGCTTGAAAACTTGTTCATATGCGCTAAGCAACGCTTGTTAATTTAAAATATTACCTTTTGTGTGGCCGTTTATCAAATTTGAGAGATGGCAAGTCGTTGGCTTCAGCCCCCATGCCACGAGTGCTGGGGTGTTCGGGATAAACTTGAGCGCTCTTGTTCCCATTTTTGGGTCCTTCGAGGGAGGCGCTCAACACAACAAACGAGGCAACCAGACTTATAATGCTTGAATACTCCCACTTAGCCATAGAATTCTATAATTTTAAATTTCGGCGAAGCCCCTAGTGTTCGGAAGACCGAATTCGGGGCGCTATGCACGCCTGGCCCGGACAAAGCCGACTCCTCGCTCTAAGCGGCATAAGTCTTTAGGGACTCGAAAAAACCTCTCGAACAGCGACCGACTCTCACCCTATCATGACGGTCAGTTTTAGCTTTCTCCACTGAGCTGCTCAATCCAACTCAACCAGGGCACAATCGCAGTGGTTCTCCCAGCGCTACGTTAGCCGATATAACAGAACGTAAGGTAGCAAAACATGGGAGCCGGGCAAACCCAACTATTGACCCAAGACATGATTCGGAGCCGATGCATATAATGCTATAAGTTCGGGGTGCCGCACTTGTGAAAGTGTCCGGACTTATCACACCATATTTTGGGGAACATAAGCCCCTGGTGTATTTGGCCGTACCAAAGCGTACGGATGCAACATGTCATAAGTGAACATATATGGATAAAAAAGGAATGCAATAATAGGCAAAAGCTGTGCATTGTTTATTAAAAAAAGCTGCAGTAAAAGCAGAACGATACAAATAGTGCAATAAGCAAGGGACGGGCCTATTTGACATGTCGCCCTCCAGGAGCGTGTTGCGGGATCATATGTAAAACAAGTATACTGCTCATTATAGAGACCACCTATACACTCGACGTAGCTTTCTGCTTCCCTAGCTGTTGCATCGTGTATACTGCCGGACAGGGCTTATTGAGAAAGGAGTCCGGAAAGTAAGAGAAAAAAAAGAAGAATGACACAATTGGGACCCCTGGTGCGGTTGAGCCGCTCTCCGGGCATGCCATGGTCGTGCCCCTACCCCTATGCCCATGGTATCTCCAGAGCGTTATGTACGCGTGGTACTGGTCTCGCGATTTCGCGAGGGCTGGGGTTCGGGCCGCATTGCTACGCGTGCTTGGAACGTGCCAGGCGGTCTTGTTGTAGGTTGGCGCGCTTGACGGTGTCCGGACGTTTAGTAGTCGGACTCGAGAGTTGCCTTAAGAGGCTGCTTTGTACTTCCGCCGCAAGGGCCATCGTATGCTCCTCCGTTCGGAGAGAGCATTCGGTGTTTCCGTTGACCGTAATGACTCCTCGAGGGCCTGGCATCTTGAGCTTGAGGTATGCATAGTGCGGCACCGCATTGAACTTTGCAAATGCAGTTCGTCCGAGCAGTGCATGATAGCCGCTGCGGAACGGGACTATGTCGAAGATTAACTCCTCGCTTCGGAAGTTATCCAGGGATCCGAAGACCACTTCAAGTGTAACTGAGCCTGTACAGTTGGCCTCTACACCTGGTATGACGCCTTTAAAGGTCGTTTTGTAGGTTTGATCCTTGAGGGGTCTATGCCCATTTTGCGCACTGTGTCCTGGTAAAGCAGGTTCAGGCTGCTGTCGCCGTCCATCAGGACTCTAGTGAGGTGAAATCCGTCAATGATTGGGTCAAGAACCAATGCGGCAAATCCACCATGGCGGATGCTAGTGGGGTGGTCCCTTTGATGAAAAGTGATCGGGCAGGAGGACCACGGATTGAACTTTGGGGCGACTGGCTCCATCGCATATACGTCCTTGAGTGCACGCTTCCGCTCCCTTTTGGGAATGTGGGTTGCGTACATCATGTTCACTGTCCACACTTGTGGGGGGAAACCCTTCTGTCCTCTATTGTTTGGCGGCCGGGTCTCCTCCTCGTCATCGCTATGCAGCCCCTTGTCATTGTTTTCGGTAGTTAACTTTCCTGCCTGCTTGAACACCCAACAATCCCTGTTGGTGTGATTGGCTAGCTTTTCGGGGGTGCCGTGTATCTGGCACGAGCGATCGAGTATTCGGTCCAAATTGGACGGGCCCGGAGTATTTCTATTGAATGGCTTTTTCCGCTGATCGGGTTTAGAGCCTCTGAATCCGGCATTGACTGCCGTATCCTCAGTATTGTAGCCATTAATGCGGCGCTTGTGCTTGTTGCGACGCGACCTGCCGTTGGTGTCCCTTGGTATCCGAATTACCAGGGCTCTTGGTCATGTTGTTACTACGAGCTAGCCAGCTATCCTCTCCCGCGCAGAAGCGGGTCATGAGTGTTGTGAGGGCTGCCATGGATTTCGGCTTTTCCTGTCCTAGGTGCCAGGCAAACCACTCGTCGCAGATGTTGTGTTTGAAGGCTGCAAGGGCCTCTGCATCCGGACAGTCGACGATTTGATTTTTCTTGGTTAGGAACCGTGTCCAGAATTGTCTGGCCGATTCTTCTAGCTGCTGAATTATGTGGCTTAGGTCCTTGGCGTCTGGTGGTCGCACATAAGTGCCCTGGAAGTTGTCGAGGAATGCGGCTTCCAAGTCTTCCCAACAACTGATTGACTCTGCTGGCAAGCTGTTAAGCCAATGCCGTGCTGGTCCTTTAAGCTTGAGTGGGAGGTATTTGATGGCGTGTAGATCATCACTGCGGGCCATGTGGATATGGAGGAGATGGTCCTCGATCCAGACCGCCAGATCTGTTATGCCATCGTATGATTCAATGTTTATGGGTTTGAAACCCTCATGGATTTGATGATCCATCACTTCTTCTGTGAAGCAAAGTAGGTGTGCGGCGCCTCTGTATTGGGCTATATAACGACGCCACTCAAATGAGCTTTGTCTACTATGTTCGGCCCGGCCGGAATTGCCATATCCGACGTGACGGTTATCATCACGTATCGTGGGGTGCACACGCGATCCGTAGATCGATCTTGTTTGCCTTGCCTTGTCCTCGAGTATATCCCACAGGTCTGGCACATTTTCCGGTGCCTTGGTATTTTTTGAGCGGCACCGGGGTGTGGCTTGAGTGTAGGGCCAAGAGGCGTCTCTGTCGCGGCCACGAGGTGGCCGGTCGGCCGTATTATGCGCTGGTGATGTAGGTTTAGGTGCTACCTCCTCTAATCGGGGTAGCAGCCTGCGTTTTGGGTAGCTCTTGGAGGGGCGTTCGAGTTCAAACTCTTCGGCCGCAAAGACTTCAGTCCATCTGTCGGCTAGCAAGTCTTGGTCAGCTCTAAGCTGTTGCTGCTTTTTCTTGAGGCTGCTTGCCATGGCCATAAGCCTGCGTTTGAAACACTCTTGTTCGACGGGATCCTCAGGCACGACAAATTCATCGTCGTCGAGGCTTGCCTCGTCTTCGGAGGGAGGCATATAATTATCGTCCTCTACCTCTCTATCTGCCGCTCTCTCATGAGGGCTGGCTTCTCCATCCTCCTGCGCTGAATCCTGCTGGAGGGGGTTGTCTTCGGCATTGTCTGGGGTGTTATTGTCTCCGGTGCCGGAATCTCCATTTTTGCTGTGGCGGGATTTAGAGCGGAGCCGCCGACACCGGCGCTTAGGCTATTTCTTGGAGGGGTCGTCCTCCATTGTTCCATCGCCATTCCCATCCTTTGGGATGTCCACCGTGTAAATGTCGTATGACGAGGTGGCCTTCCAGTGCCCTGTAGGCGCTGGTTCTTGGTCGTCTCCTGCATTGTCGTCCATACCATTGATGTCTTCGGAGTCGAAGTCTAGCATGTCGGTTAAGTCATCGACAGTGGCTACGAAGTGGGTGGTGGGTGGGCTTTGAATTTCTTTGTTGTCTGCATCCCAACCGTCCTGACCATAATCCGTCCAGGGCTCTCCTGATAAAGAGAGACACTTTAGCGAATTCAGGATGTCGCCAAAGGGCGAGTGCTGAAAGATGTCCGCAGCGGTGAACTCCATGATCGGCGCCCAATCGGATTCGATTGGCAGGGGCACGGAAGGTTCGGAGTCCGGAGAGGATTCCGGCACCTTGGAGTCACCAGCATCACAAAGGACAGGGTTGGTATTCGGCTCTATCACCGTAGAGGTAGCAGCCCCCGAGGCGGTGTCTAGCCACCCGTCCTCGATCGACGCAGTCGGCTCCGAGATAAGGGTCGGAGCGGACACTTGTGCGGCCTCCAGGGCACTGTCCGGCAGCAGAGCAAGATCATGCCCATCGTGACAGTGCGGCGCGCCTGGCTGTGGCTCGAACCCGTCGAAGATCAAGTCTCCGCATACGTCAGCCGTATAGTTTAATCTTCCAAATCTGACCTGATGGCCAGGGGCGTAGCTTTTAATCTGCTCCAGATGGCCACGCGAGTTGGCCCGCAATGCAAAGCCGCCGAATACGAAGATCTGTCCGGGCAGAAAAGTCACACCCTGGACCGCGTCGTTGCTAATGATCGAAGGAGCCATCGGGCCTAAAGGTGACGACACAGAGGAACTCTCAATGAAAGCACCAATGTCGGTGTCAAAACCGGAGGATCTCAGGTAGGGGGTCCCGAACTGTGCGTCTAGGCGGATGGTAACAGGAGACAAGGGACACGATGTTTTTACCCAGGTTCGGGCCCTCTCGATGGAGGTAAGAACCTACTCCTGCTTGATTAATATTGATGATATGGGTAGTACAAGAGTAGATCTACCACGAGATCAAAGAGGCTAAACCCTAGAAGCTAGCCTATGGTATGATTGTTGTTTGTCCTACGGACTAAAACCCTCCGGTTTATATAGACACAGGAGAGGGCTAGGGTTACACAGAGTCAGTTACAATGGTAGGAGATCTACATATCCGTATCACCAAGATTGCCTTCCACGCCAAGGAAAGTCCCTTCCGGACACGGGACGAAGTCTTCAATCCTGTATCTTCATAGTCCAGGAGTCCGACCAACGGTGATAGTCCGGCCATCCGGACACCCCCTAATCCAGGACTCCCTCAGCGCTCGTTGTGGATCATGTCATTCTCGTCCATAAGTTTCTTGACGATGACGCCGGTCCCCTTCAACAAGGCACTTGTCTCCTCCTACCGATCTGCACTTCGGACGATCTTCTCCCTCAGCAAGTTGCGCTCGGCCTAGAGCCTCTCATTGCCCTCCCTTAGTTTCCGGATGATGCCGGTAGCCTGTTCAAATGAGGCTTTCACGTCGTCCTGCAACCTCACCAAGCCGGAGATCTGATCCATCTGGCTATGGACGATCGCATGCATGCGCCTGTAACAGTCGTCGCCTGCTCGCAAGAAATTTTCCCAGGACACCGTGGTGCGGCGGGACATCTCTGCTGCTTCCGCGGCGCGGTCGGACCAGTCTGCTGCATCGACGGTGCGGCGGGACCTCCGTGCTACTTCAGTGATGCAGCGGACCTCTGTGCTGCTACTTCCGCGCGGCGGGACATGTCGGCTGCTCTCGCAGCGAGGTGGGACATCTCTCGTGCTTCCGCTTCCATGCTCGCCTCTCCCTGGTGGCAATCTCTCGACCCAAAACTCACACTGGCCATGGCAGACACAAGGGAAGGATGCTGAATGACTTGTTTGTTTTTGTGGATGAGGAGTTGAGGAGGAATGTGCATTCATCTTGGCATACTAGTATTTATAACCGAGTACTAATACGCTCCTAAGTGGGAAACCGTTTAGGTTGTGATCGGTGTGAACAGGTTTGGAATTCAATATAGCATGGCACGCTCCTAAGTGGGAAACCGTTTAGGTTGTGATCGGTGTGAACAGGTTTGCAATTTAATATAGCGTGGAGTAATTTGGAATGTGACAAGACGCAAGCTCAAAATTTATTGACGATTCTAGTTTCGAAGTGTGGCACTATTCCCGAGTGGAGTACTTCTTTTTCTACTCCCTCCTTTCCGGTTTTATAGGGCTTATCTCAAAATTTTAGTTTTTCCATTTTATAAGGCTCAATTTGGTTGTTCCCCAACACATGTTCAGATTCCAAGATGCATTAAATCATTGCATGCAAGTATTAAGAGAAAATTGACCAATGCATGTACTTTATGGATGCATGCATTGCAATTAATGCAGATAAACATAATTTTTTGAGAAAAACAAGAGCATTAATTAGGTGCTTTTGCAAACTACAAAAAATATTCCACCACTCACCATAAACCGGAAAGGAGGGAGTACTGCTGTGTACGTGCAATAACTGGCACCGTCGTATAATCTTACGGTTAATGGGGCGTTCGACAGGAATAGCCGCGTGGGGAGCTCTAGGCTAGTCCTTTTTTCAGACGCATTATTAAACCTATCTCTCGGGACTTCTCGCACGCACCATCGTGCCACCCACAAAAACTTATACTCTGAGTTTAGTACTCCCTCCGTTCCAAAATAATTGTCTTTCTAGCCATCTCAAATGGACTACAACATACGGATGTATGTAGACATGTTTTAGAGTGTAGATTCACTCATTTTGCTCCGTACGTAGTCACTTGTTGAAATCTCTAGAAAGACAATTATTTAGGAACGGAGGGAGTAGTACGTTATACAGGAAGAGAAGAGGTGCACGCACGCACTCATCCTCTCACACATGCGTCTGTTTTTTCTCGAAAAGGAGGATGATGACCCCCGACCTCTGCATCTGGGAGTCACACACGCATTTGTAGCTATGAATTGTAGTGTTCTCAACCATCTGATTGGCTCTATCATGGATGTACCTATATACTAAAACATGTCTAGATACATCTATATTTTGACAAATGGAAGGCATGTATTTTGGAACGGAGGGAGTGCGTGTCATCAAAATGGATAAAAAGGGACGTATCTAGAACTAAAATACGTCTACATACATCTCCTTTTATCCATTTTGATGACAAGTAGTACTTCTTACCCAAAGGAACTTTATATCCAACAGACACAAAATATCCGTTCGACTATTGGAAATTACTGATCAGATGTCGAAGTAATTGCTGCATCGCCACCAAAACCCACCATTTCTTAAGCTAAAGTAGACCAAGGTAATCCCTATATTAGCATATGTACTAAGATAAACAGAAGGAACTGTCGAAACATTTAGGACGTGAGCTTGTCAATCTGAATGTGGAGGGACACAAGCTTAGCCCCGGCCAGCATCTTGGGCGGAACTATCAAGAAGGTCAGCTCCTGCATGTCGACATTGCCGGGATCCTTGTTGCTTGTCACCTCCATTTCCACCTTGACGGCGTTGGTCGTGCCTTTGGGCTCCCCCGGCGGGCCGTTCGCCCATAACTTGGCCAAGTAGTGCGGCGGTGGGGACGCCCCCGCTCTGAAGCAGATGACCGACACGGCGATAGGCGCACGATGTCGAGCACGCCGCCGACCAAGAAAAACGTGCGGCGGTCGTCCTCCGCGAACAGCAAGAGCCGTGGCTCCGATAGTGGCACTTGCAGCTGGAGCACCTTGACGTACTGGATCCTGTGCATGGGCATGGGATGCGCGGTGCTGATGTGGTGGTAGAGCGCCGGCGGCGGGCCTTCATAGCCGCAGACGGGCACGGGGCATTTGCAGGGCGCGAGCGGACACACGCTCTGGTGATCGGCGAGCTTGTGGTAAGTGATGTAGAGCCCACAGCCTTCGTGCGGGCACTCCACCCTCACCGACGAAACGACAGAGTCCACCGCCGTGTTCCGCACTTCGAAGCCACCACCGCGCTCGCACTTCTGGCACTGCCGCTGGTTCCCGGGGCGCTCGACGCAGCAGTCCGCGTAGGCCAGGTGCCCTCCCTTGCACTGCAGAAATCAATCAAACAACACATCAATCAAGAAACCTGCACCTTGCTCAATCAGCCGAACGGACGAGGTGTATTCGAACCTCATACACTGGAGGCGTCAAGGGGCGGAGGCACAAGGGGCAGTGGAGCACAGTGAGGTCCATCGAGACCTTAGAGAGCTCCATCATCGGGTCCTGTTCCTGTTCGGCCTGCATGATCTCGCCCTCCTCGTGCACAACCATCTCTCGACTTGGGCCGGGGTATTACAAAGCTTTACCGTCACATATTTTATACTCCTTCCATTCCTAAATGTAAGTCTTTATAGAGATTTCACTAGGTGGACTACATACGGAGCAAAATGAATGAATCCACACTTAAAATGCATCTATATACTCCCTCCGTTCCAAAATAGATGACCCAATTTTGCACTAAGCTTAGTATAAAGTTGGGTCATCTATTTTGGAACGGAGGGAGTACATCCTTATGTAATTCATAATGGAATGCCCACAAAGACTTATATTTAGGAACGGAGAGAGTAGTACTTCAAGGTGCATTAAATCAACACATGCAAGTATCAAAAGAAGAGTCACGACATGCATGCATGTGTTGTAATTAATGCATCGGTAAACGGAAATTATTCAAATATATCGAGTGCAGTGCTTTGATGTGTCGCGTCAACTCGTACATCAACGAGAAGTTTGATTATCCTCTCCCTCGCGGACTTAACTGCACCTGCCTTTGGCTGTACGACAGGTTGGCCACACACCTGTCGGGCCCACCTGTCATACACGCAAAGGCAGGAGCGTCCCTCCCTCGCCCATGAGCGTGGTGGCTGGCAAGACTAGGAGAAGCTTTCGCTACATGCTCTCCCTCCCGCACGCGGTGGACATGCAGCAGTTCAATCGGTGTCAGATGGCCAGAAGCGTACTGTAGTACTCCTCCGGTGCAGTAGTACTCCATCATTGTTCGACTTCCCGAAGAGGCGCAGAGCCAAGCGCAGCCCGGAAGCTCGTGTGGCAGTTTCATGTGTAGAGTAGTCTAGGATAGCGTGTACCATGCCTGTAAGCTTAAAATCGTTGGAGTCGGCTCCATGCTATGTGGCCGTCTCAAAGTTTTTAAAAAAAATATTAAAATAGTCTTCTGGCCCTACTTGTCACCCTGGTGATTGTAGTTTGCACGCTCATCTGGTCAACACAGGAATATATATTTTAATTTGTTTTTTTGAAAAGGGGGGACCCCCCGGCCTCTGCATAAGAACGATGAATACATCCACATATATTTTAATTTGTGGTGGGTAAATGTTAGAGGTTGCAGCAAATATATTGTACACTACGGGTCTTTCAGCCAAGTTTAGAGGCAAGCATGTGGGGCCAGTGCTATGATGTGTCGCGTCAACTCGTACAATGAGGAGAAGCTTGATTTTACTACACGCCTTCTCCCTCGCCCATGCACGCGGTTGCTCGCAAACGAGGACATGCTTTTGCTTAGTAGTACTTCTACAACAAGCTATCCGTCCCGCTCGAGGTGGACGGACATGCAGCAATGGATTCGGCACTGTAGAAGCAGTAGTAGTAACATCATTGTTCGTCTTCTCGAAGAGGCGAAGAGCCAAGCGCAAACCAAACATGGCAGTTGCGAACATTGGAGCATGCATATAGCCAGGCTCTTGCATGAGACAAAATTGCTATGTGAGCCCACTATTGTACTAGTACGTACAACTACTTGCTAGTATAGCCCTGTAAACCAGAAAGGAGTATTTGCCCTTCGAGAGATTTCAACAAGTGACTAGACTACACCGAGACGGAGTACATATGGAGCAAAATGAGTGAATCTGCACCGTAAATACGTACTAGTTCTATCGTTTTCCTCTCCGAGGTGCACAATATTGAGTATACTGACTAGTCTCTTTTGAACATGCATTTACGTTTTTTTTGACACAGTATAGACGCAAGTGCTCATATACACACACATACACTCACCCCTATGAACGCACACACGCACGTCACTATCATCTTGAAATTTACAAAGTCACCATAGGCACCTCGTCGTCGACGGGTCCATAGGTGCTTGAATGCCAAGGAGGAAGAGGGTAGCGGTTCCCGAGACGTTGAACGGTCAATGATGCATCCTCAATTACATGCAGAGGGAATTAATTGGAGAAGCAGAATAGAGCCAGCACGATGTGAATGCAACAGAGTTTGGACTCTCATATAATAAAGGCGGCCCACCACTCCAATCCATCTACTCCCAAGTCTCTGCGCAACACTGTTAACTCCAATCCAAGACCAAGTGACCAGAAGCCACAAGCACCTATGGAGGCGATGGACGCGAGCGGCAGTTGGCTGTGCCAAATCATCCAAGGCGCCGGCCTGCGGCCCCGCACCGCGCAGCGTTTCCAGACGGTGCTGGCGACCGCAGGCATCGTAGCCCTCGCCGACGCCGGCTTTGCCTCTCGCATGGACGACATGATGGTCAACTCCATATGCAAGTTAACCACCGTCAAGAAGCGCGCGGACGACCTTGCCGTACTGCTCCAGCTCGCGTGCCCAGGCTCCTCATTGCCTGCCACCCTCATCGGCCTACATGGTGACGAACACTTTCAAGCCCTGGTGGCCCTGCAGGTGCCGGAGGTCGCGACGAAGAATGTGCACCTCGAGGCCGCGCTTGCCGCGCAGCGCCTTGCCATGCAAGAAACCGTCGACCTGCACATCCACGTCTACGAGGAAATCGTCTACATAGGCCACTACAAGGCAAGCGAGGACAGAAAGACGTTGGCCTTCTTCCAGCGGCTGGAATCTTTGGACACCATTGTTCAGCGCAGCGCCTCGCCATGCAAGAAACCGTCGACCTGCACATCAAATCGTCTACATAGGCCACTACAAGGCAAGCGAGGACAGAAAGATGTTGGCCTTCTTCCAGCGGCTGGAATCTTTGGACGCCATTGTTCAGAAGCACGTCGACCTGGCCACGAAAGCCGCTGCTACTTAGGCACCATTCGGTGGGCCGACGCCCTGAGTGGACGAGGTGGACGCCGTCGATGGATGCATCTCTTCTTCTTGCCTCCTGTAACTAGCACTGCATCGCCTTGTGGCCTTAATGTTTTATTAGTATAGTACTCCCTCCGTTCCCAAATATAAGTCTTTCTAAAGATTCCAGCAAGTGACTACTACATACAGAGCAAAATGAGTGAATCTACACTCTAAACTATGTCTACATACATCTGTATGATGTATTCCATTTGAACTAGTATCTAAAAAGGCTTATATTTATGAATGGAGGGAGTATATGGCATTTTTATTCCAGTCGTAAAGTTTTCACTGTGAGGTGGGGCCGCAGCTGAGCAAACCCACCCCGCCCACCGAGAGTAGAAGAGAGAGACGAGGGAGGAGAGCTAGTTGTAGCATGGACGCTGTTGTCAGATGGGACTCGTGTTTATAAAATAGGAGTATTGAGCACTCGTGCCTCTTTTTTTTGGAGGGAAAAATTAGTCATATGTCTAGTACTACCACTAGTTGGGTGCGTGCGACCTATAGCTGTCATCACTTTAGGTCTCCTTTTTGAGCCGCGGCTACGCTTCACAATACATATTTTTTCACGCATTTATCCTCCTATATGTACTCCTAGGCTATTTCCACGTGCTCGCCGACGTGTGGGACATAGAGCATCTGGGTCGTAGTGCATGCACGACTCGGAGCATATGCCGGGGTACTTTACATTTCAAACCTCACGAATTACATGCAAACCCCCCGCAGAAGAATAAATAAATGAATGAATTACTAAATGAAACCGGATTATTTTCATGGAAACCAGAGCATGTTCATTAAATTTTGGACATAACACGTTTATAAAAAAATGACCGGACCTAAACCAGTCTAAGGGCCTCTTTGATTTTTCCCGCAAAAAAAGGGCCTCTTTGATTCGCAAGATACTGAAAACACAGGAATGGGGAAAGTATGATGGCGATGAACCGAGACGAGGAGAACTCTACTACCTCCTTTCCGGTTTATAGGGCTCAATTCAAAAATCTCACCAACCAAGGTAGATTGTGAGTGGTGGAACAATTGTTGTAGTTTACAAAACCACTCAATTAATGCGCTTGTTTTCCTCAAAAATTGTGTTTACGAATGCATTAATTGCAATGCATGCATGCATAAAATACATGCATTGGTCAATTTTCTCTTAATACTTGCATGTAATGCTTTATTGCACCTTGAAATCTGAACATGTGTTGGAGAACAACCAAATTGAGACTTATAAAATGGGAAAACTAAAATTTTGAGATAAGCCCTATAAACCGGAAAGGAGGGAGTAACTCAGTTAGAGGTTAGAGTTAGATTCTAACCCTGAACTAACTCTAAACCAAATAGGTGTATTGATGGCAGGGTTTGATTGACAATAAATGTTCTATCTCAATCATTTGACTACTTTGGACCCTATTTTAAGTCAGACTAAAATAAGTCCCTTGGATCCAAGCACCCTCTTGGTGTAGTCGGCTCTTCTGTGGCCTCCTCCGCTCACAATTGACATAAACAAACCATCTATACAAATCAAGCATGCAAAACATGATAATTTTTACTTTGTCCATAAAAATGAGATATCCCACTTAAACATACAAGTCGTCAATCAAGCTTCACAAAATAAAAAAACACTTCATGAAACAAAGAATGAGCTAACTCATCACGGAAGTTTATTCACGATAGGGAGGGAGCCCGGAGCCCCTCACGCACCGAGGGAGGAGCTCACCATAGTCGCTCTGGAGGAAGGCTCTGTAGAGCCCAAGCCCTGGGAACCCCTCCGACGCCGGCCCATGCGAGTTGAGGTCGACACCGGCATGGGTAGCAGGGCCACTTGCCACCGACTGGGAACTTAATCGTTGGTCCTCTAGAAACAATGCAAGCCTGTAACTAAAATACCTAGAAAGGTGAACTGAATCTTTGGGCCTTTAGAAATAATGCAAGCCTGAAACTAAAATACCTAGAAAGGTAAACTGAATCTTTGGGCCTCTAGAAATAATGCAAGCCTGAAACTAAAATACCTAGAAAGGTGAACTGAATCTTTGGGCCTCTAGAAATAATGCAAGCCTGAAACTGAAATACCTAGAAAGGTGAACTGAATCTTTGGGCCTCTAGAAATAATGCAAGCCTGAAACTGAAATACCTAGAAAGGTGAACTGAATCTTTGGGCCTCTAGAAATAATGCAAGCCTGAAACTGAAATACCTAGAAAGGTGAACTGAATCTTTGGGCCTCT
>NC_041389.1:213855135-213922068 GCF_002162155.2 Triticum dicoccoides | reverse complement strand
AAACTGAATCTTTGGGCCTCTAGAAATAATGCAAGCCTGAAACTGAAATACCTAGAAAGGTGAACTGAATCTTTGGGCCTCTAGAAATAATGCAAGCCTGAAACTGAAATACCTAGAAAGGTGAACTGAATCTTTGGGCCTCTAGAAATAATGCAAGCCTGAAAGTGAAATACCTAGAAAGGTGAACTGAATCTTTGGGCCTCTACAAATAATGCAAGCCTGAAATTGAAATACCTAGAAGGTGACCTGAATCTTTGGGCCTCTAGAAAGATTTATTACCTCCTCAAGCAGCATCAAACAATTCCATGCGTGCACCACAAATCTATAGCAAGTTTGATCAGGATCTACTTTTCCAAATTATAATTAGCGCTAAAGCAAGCAAGATCAATGATATGGCCGTGAGACAGAGAAGGAACGAACAAACTCACCCCTCTCGCGACCTCCTTGGTAGATGCGCCGCCGCCGCGCATGATAGAGGAAGAAAAATGACTAGTGAAGGGGGAGCGGGGCGACCTTCGAAGGTCGGAGGGAGAGGGCGACCGGAGTAGGGCGACGGAGGCCAGAAGGAGAGGGCGGCTGGAGGAGAGAGAGGGCGAGCGGCGCTTGGGCGGGCGGCCCTATGGGGAACAGACAGGAGTCGTGCGAGAGGGGGGGGAGCGATCTGGTGCGGGCATGTGAGATTTTTTTAGGGGAGCGATTTGGTGCGGGCTGGTGAGATTTTTTAGTTCTCTTTTAGTGGGCCCGAGGATAACAAACCCAATTAGAACCTCTCCACCGGGCTAGTTTTTTTAGCTGGGTTAGAGCAAACTAGCTCAAACTAACCCCTCTTGCTTCGATAATTTGAGGCTATTTCAACCCAAACTAGCTCTAACTCAGGGATCCAAACAAAGAGGTGTGTTACTGTACATGCTACAGTGTGGACCGTAGCACATGTTTTTTATGGCCATATCAACACATTGTTTTCTACTGCTGGTTCACTGGGCTACCGTGGTTCGCACTGCTGGTTCACTAGGCTGCCGTGGTTCGCACTCCTCCGACCTGAGTAGTACTCCCTCCGTTCCTAAATATAAGTCTTCATAGATATTTCACTGTGGACCACATACGGATGTATATAGATGCATTTTTTGTGTAGATTCACTCATTTTTCTGCGTATGTGGTCCATAGTGAAATCTCTCAATAGACTTATATTTAGGAACGGAGGGAGTAGTATAGTACTAGTATATACCGCATCATTCTTTGCTCCTCCTTACTACTCCGACATGTGGGAGAGCCAGCATCCGAGTCGACGTGTCATGTACCACATTAGAGTGTGGAACGGAAGGGGGGCATCACCCCGGTCGGAGCGCCAGTAATTCATGACTATAGTGAGTGGTCATATCACAAGTCTTTCCAGCAGTAACGCACCGTCAAATCGCACAGCCCAACTCGCTCACCCTCCTCGCCTCTCTGTCAAACCGCCTACCCGAATACTGCCGCGCGTACTGCCTGGGAAAATCCCCGCCCTCAACTTTTAACTACGCAAAAATAGTTCGAGCTTGTTTGTTCTATATAAATACAGTACTTACTATATGTTTATTCACCAGTAGTAAGTAGGAGTCATAGAGTAGTCACCTTAAATAGAGAGTTTCTTTTCTTTAATGCCACGTACACAAATTGGAACGCTTGTTGTGGAGAGAAAAAAGATAATCACTCCACTATATATGGACGCAGGGGCCTTAGCGCTTGCTTTACTAGGGTTGCTCTCTTCATTCTCTCATCCTCTCCAGATATAAACAAGACAGTGGTAGCGACATTTTCTCTCGGCTCACCGCTGGTCACAGATCCGGCCGGATCCCTTTGGTCGGTGTGTATTGAGGACTAAAAGGTGCATCGTTCACACGGTCATCGCCGTTGAAGGAGGAAACCCACAGCTGCCGGAGGGGCCCGATCCTCTGCCCGTGCCGTTCTCTCCGACACAGCGCCGGCTCGGGAGGTCCTCTGACCCTTCTTCCTCCCTGCCGTATTGTCCGCAGATCCGACCTGCCGCCGTCGACATCCCGGCAACCCTCAGGTATAAGTTCTTCGAAAGCGGCCTTACTCTACTGCCCCAGCTCCCCACGTGTCTGCATGTGCATCTTTTTCTACTCCCATCAGCTCTTCCGAAGCCACCTAAATTTTTAGTATTATTAGAGGTAAAGGTATTTCATGCATTCGAATCTAGGGCTTTGTTCAAACAACGAAGAAAGGGGGGAAAGTTGTAGCATGAATGTAAGACTTGATTCAAAGAGGAAATAATATGGTGAAAGTAGTAGAGACCGGATACCCAATCAGTCTCTTGGTTGAAAAGGGAAATAATGGGAAAACGCAGTACAAACTGGATAAGGAACAAATCTATTATTGGTTGAAAAAAGGATAGAAAGTGGCGGCTGGTGGACAAGTCAACAGAGTATATCCAGGATTAGATTTGCTGCCATCACATAGTAAAAGGTCTCCAGGATTAGATTTGCTGCCCTCACATAGGAAAAGGTCTCAGGATTAGATTTGCTGCCCTCACATAGTAAAAGGTCTCAGGATTAGATTTTCTGCCCTCACATAGTAAAAGGTCTCCAGGATTAGATTTGCTGCCCTCACATAGTAAAAGGTCTCTAGGATTAGATTTGCTGCCCTCACATAGTAAAAGGACTCCAGGATTACATTTGCTGCCCTCACATAGTACAAGGTCTCCAGGATTAGGTTTGCTGCCCTCACATAGTGTGAACAAGCTCGGCATCACCACTTTATGCCTCCTTGTAGGTACATTGTGCTAATGCGTCCACTGTCGCATGTCCTTATACCAACCTTTTGTTGTTGTTAATGTAAGGGCGCATGTAAAATGAAGCGATCACACTGTTACCTTAGGGACATGTCTAACCAGTGTTATTGTTAATCTAATGCCTCCAGTGACAAGATGCAATTAAACTGTGTTACAAATGGCACTCCTGCTGTTTTCCCCAGTATGATAAGTAAGTTGCTCCTTTACGCTACTGAGTGTCCTGGTGTCCCCACGGTCCCATGCCCTTAAACCAACTCTTTAGCTGCTGTTGATTTATTGCGTCTGGTAAACAAGCAATGCCACCATTAAAGTAATCCCATATTTGAGGAATCTCATTGTTGATCGTAATGCTTCTGGTAACATGAAGCATTGCTGACGTTTTAAAATTTCTTCTGTCCTTGCGTGATTGCCATGAACATAATTAAGATGCTTCTTTTCATTTTGTATATGTTTCGTATATTCTTATTGACCAGCAACTGTTTACTTTCTATCATTTTGTGCAGATAGGGATATCCATTTCACCTTGTTGCTATTGTGACCTTTTGGTGAACTGCACAAAACACTTTTTTTGGAATGAGTGTCTTGTGCAGTTCAACTAAAATGTCACGTGGGCAACATCTCTCAATTTTGGTGGAACTGCACAAAATGGTGATTGGAGTTTCCAAAATCTCCGTCAAGTTCTGCTGGTAATCTCGTGCAACATTTTATTAGCCTTTGCAAGATGGAGCCGTCACTGTCACCACAATGGCACTTTATTTTAGTGGAACTGCACAAAAGGATAAGAAAATTATAGTTGCACCTTACATGAGCCGGACAGCCAATCTTAATGTTCCTCAATTTTAGTGCAACTACTAAAAAAGAACCTGCCAGCTCACAAGAGCAAGTACTTCTTGCTAGCTGAATGATGCAACCTTTGCTTCATTTCAGGTGAACTGCAGAAAAAGGCGCATGAATTGAATCATGGAACTCCAGGCAGACCTCATCCTAGTGGAGCTGGAGGTTGAGTTCAAGGAGGCTGCTATTAAAGTGAAATCATGCTCTCTTGTCTCCTTGCAAACATGCTGTGCAAACAGGAATACTCAACTACAGATGTTGTGACGGTCAAGAGCATTCGCCAAGTTCTTCGATTGTATGACATGGCTAGCCAAGATGGATTTAATCCCGATATTCACTTTATCAAAAGGCTCTAATGGGTTGGTTCTGAATCTTGCAAGCTGGGAATCAATGAGATGTGTAGGCATCTTTGTTGTACTTATTATTTGAATCTTATTTGTTGGTTCTGAATCTTGCAAGCTGGGAATCAATGAGATGTGTAGGCATCTTTGTTGTACTTATTATTTGGATCTTATTTGTTGGTTCTGAATCTTGCAAGTTGGGAATCAATGAGATGTGTAGGCATCTTTGTTGTACTTATTATTTGGATCTTAGTTGTTGGTTCTGAATCTTGCAAGCTAGGAAACACGGCATGATGATGCAGAGGACAACAACCATAACAAACAGTTAAAACTTGGTAATATTATCTTTGTGAAAGTGCGACAAATGTGCTGATCGTGTGCGCCCTGAGAATAATAATTCTAATTGTTGTGCATGTTGATCCCGTGGCACTGATAGAACGAGCCAATTCATTGCTTGTTTTAAGTATAAATTTCTATTAAAGCTAATTAAATTTAAGTAAAGTGAACACTAACTCTTGTTATTACAGTACAAATATAGACCCGCTCGTGAACCGACGTGTGGATGGAGTAGGTTTCTTAATGGAGGCGTTTGAATGCGCCGAGGGTGCACCTTCTGCCGGACATGCAGCGGACGAGGGAGGGGTAGTAACTGTTGTCGCCTGTACACACTCAGCTTATTGTTGAATCCAGTTCCCCAAGAGCTGAAAAATGAACTACTGCCGCCGCCTACACACGTGTTCACTCAAAGAGACTCCAATGGCGATCCGAGGGGTGAGCCTGCTGGATATGGACTTCAACAAGGAGTTAGTTCGCCGTACAGTCCTATGGTTGCACCAAGTTGAACGTGATGTACACCAACGATACGCACTCGGTGAAGCTCTGCCTCGCCTCAGTCCTATGGCTGCACAAGGTTCTGGAGCATTCGCCCATTTCATCGGCAGTTAAGGGAGTCCTAGATTAGGGGGTATCCGGACAGCCGGACTGTATACATCGTCCGGACTATTGAAGCATGGAGATACAAGACTCAAGACTTCGGCCCATGTTCGGATGGGACTCTCCTTTGCGTGGAAGACAAGCTTGGCGATCGGGATATTGTGTTTCCTTCCTTGTAACCGACTCCATGTAAACCCTAGCCCTCTCCTGTGTCTATATAAACCGAAGAGGTTGGTCCTTAGAAGGCCGATCACAATTACAATCATACCATCATAGGCTAGCTCTTAGGGTTTAGCCTCTACGATCTCGTGGTAGATCTACTCTTGTACTACCCATATCTTCAATATGAATCAAGCAGGAAGTAGGGTTTTACCTCCATCGAGAGGGCCCGAACCTGGGTAAACATTGTGTCCCTTGCTTCCTGTTACCATCAGCCTAGACGCACAGATCGGGACCCCCTACCCGAGATCCGCCGGTTTTGACACCGACATTGTTGCTTTCAGTGAGAGTTCATCTGTGTCGTCGCTGCAGGGCTTGATGGCGCCTTCAATCATCAACAAAACGGTCCAGGGGGAGACTTTTCTCCTCGGACAGATCTTCGTGTTTGGCGGCTTCGCACTGCGGGCCAATTCTCTTGGCCACCTGGAGCAGATCGACAGCTACACCCCTGGCCACTAGATCAGGTTTGGAAACCTGAACTACACAGCGGACATCCACGGAGACTTGATCTTCGACAGATCCGGGCCCATGCCAGGAGCACCAGACAGTCACGACGAGCACGGCTTAGACCTGCTGTCGGACAAAGCTCGGGGTGTCACCCCCGCAGTAGCCTTGGATCTAAATCCGGAGCGGGCTGCGCTGCCTAAAGACGGAGGGCTGGACCCCGTCCCGCAGGTCGCACACTCATCGGCGGTGGAGCCGAACACGGGTCTCACCTCTGTGGTGGCCTATGACTTCGGACCCCCGGATTCACATCCAGATGTTGGTTCCTGTCCGCGCACTCCCGAGCCAGTCGAGCCCGGTTGGGCTCCGGTAATGGAGTTCACCGCTGCGGATATCTTCCAGCACTCGCCCTTTGGCGACATGCTGAATTCGTTAAAAACTCTCTCTTTGACAGATAATTATGGGCCGAACTATGTCTGGCTCGAGTGGGAAGCAGGCGACGAAGAAATTCGTTACCCACCCACCACCCACTTCATAGCCACGGTTGATGATTTAACCGACGTGCTTGACTTCGACTCCGAAGGCATCGACGGTATGGACAACGATGCAGGAGAAGATTTAGAATCTATGGGGTGCCAGACTTCCGCCTCGTCACACGACATATACATGGTGGATACGCCCAAGGAGGACAACGGTGACAATCCGGAAGATAAAACCCCGGGGCAAAAGCCAAAGCGACGGCGTAGACGCCGTTCCAAGTCCAGCAACAGTAAAAATAGCAGCAAGAGCGCCAGAAGGATCGATACTCTGGTCAACCCCGAAGGCAACAACGACCATACGGAACCAGCGATGGAGCAGGACGAACCAGGTCACGCCGAACACAGTTCGGAGCAGACGCCCGAGGACAATGATCGAGAGGGACGAGTTCATCAAACCGGCCCAGGACAAGAAGACAGTCCGGATGATGATGCATTCATCATTCCGAAGGAACGCGTGGAACGAGATAACCTCCACAGAAAGCTTATGGCCACAGCGAGAAGTCTGAAGAAGCAGAAGCAACGGCTCAAACCCGCACAGGAAACGCTCAACCACAGATGGAATAAAGAGCTAGAAACTGAAGAAAGATATGGCGACGATCGCCACACAAAGAGCTATCCAAAACGCAAGCTACTGCCAGAATTCGACGACGAGGCCGTTCCACCAAAGACTAACACGACCAGGAGGCCCAATGTACCGCTCCGCAACCGCAACAGAACGGCCACCGACGCCGCGCACGATCTACGTGAGCATCTGGATGAGAAGGCTGGCGCAGCTAGGTCCATCTACGGATCTAAAGGACACACTCCGGCGAGGAAATATGGTCAACAAAACGATTATACTAATCAAATACCAGTTCGGAATAAACACCGAACACAACAACAGCCGACGACATGCCACAACACGTTCAGATACAGAGGGGTTGCTCACCCCCTGTGCTTTACTGAAGAAGTACTGGACCATGAATTTCCACAAGGCTTTAAACCTGTGAACATAGAGGCATACGACGGAACAACAGACCCATGGGTCTGGATCGAGGACATTATCCTGGATATACATATAGCTCGTGGGGATGACCTCCACGCCATAAAATGCCTTTCCCTCAAATTAAAGGGACCAGCTCGTCACTGGTTGAAAAGCCTCCCCGAAAATTCAATCGGGAGTTGGGAGGAACTCGAAGACGCTTCCAGGGCCAATTTTCAAGGGACTTATGTCCGGCCTCCGGATGCTGACGATTTAAGTCACATAATACAAAAGCCCGGAGAGTCTACCCACAAGCTTTGGAACAGATTCCTCACTAAGAAGAATCAAATTGTCGATTGTCCGGACGCCGAAGCCTTAGCGGCATTCAAACACAGCATCCGCGACGAGTGTCTCGCCAGACACCTCGGCCAAGAAAAGACAAGTACAATGGCTGCCCTAACAAGCCTTATGACCCACTTTTGCGCGGGTGAAGATAGCTGGCTAGCCCGTAAAGGCACCAGCGACCCCAGCACATCCGAAATAAGCGATGGCAACGGGAAGCCACGCGTAATAAAAACAAACGCCAAAACAAGGAAGAGAGCACGGATAACACAACGGTTAATGCCGGATTCAGGGGCTCTCGACCTAATCAGCAAAAGAAGCCATTTAAAGGCAGCAAAGAGGGACCGTTCGGTCTGAATAGAGTTCTAGACAGACTGTGCCAAATTCATGGCACCTCTGACAAACCTGCGAACCACACGCACAGAGAGTGCTGGGTCTTCAAGCAGGCCGGAAAATTAAATGCCAAACTCAAGGGAAGGGATACACCAAGTGAAGACGATGATGAACCTCGCCAGCCGAACACTAGGGGACAGAAAAAATTCCCGCCAGAGGTTAAAACAGTGAACATGATCCACGCGACTCACACATCCATGAGAAGGCACGAACGCAGGCATAGAGGCGCGTGCGACATAGAGCCCATCGTACCCACACCTAGCTACTGGATGTCTTATCCGATCACTTTTGATCACTTGGATGACCGAACTAGTATTCGGCACGAAGGATCAAAGGCCTTGGTGCTTGACCCAATAATCGATGGATACCGTCTCACCCGTGTCCTCATGGACAGCGGCAATAGTCTCAATTTAATATACAAGGACACTATCCGCAGGATGGGGATAAACCCATCCAGAATTAGTCAAAGCAACACCACCTTTGAAGGGGTGATACCAGGCGTTGAAGCATACAGCAGGGGCTCCGTCGTATTAGAGGTAACATTCGGCTCTCCAGGCAACTCCAGAAGCAAAGAACTACTCTTCATCATCGCACCCTTCCAAAGCGACTATCATGCATTGCTTGGAAGAACGGCCTTCGCCCGCTTCAATGAATTGCCGCACTATGGCTACCTTACACTCAAGATGCCCGGTCCACGTGGCATCATCACCATTAGCAGAATCACAGAGTGCTCTTCACGCGCAGAGGAACACGCGACGACCCTAGTGGCCGGACTATAAGCGGCATCCAATTTCAAAAAACATGACTGGTCATTAAGACCAAAGACACGGTTAGACGAGTCCGGTAGCCCGGTCAAAATTGAACCAGGGCACCGTATATGTAATCCCATAGCGGACACCAGGGGCTATAAATATTTAATACAACCCCACACTTGGCTCAACCTTATTGGCAGGCCAACATCTTACACTTTTACTATCCATCGCATACTTACGTTGTACTCTCTTACGAGTTTTCTTTTTTCACAGACAATGTTCGCGCGATACCCTTCCAGTATACGGCACAACGGAGACAAAGGCGCAGACGTGCAGCAGGGCCCCGTTCAACATGTTTCTTTTTAGATTAAGCCCCTATGTAAACCTTTTCTATTGCCTCTTGTTGTTTAACCATCCCATGGGTTCCATACCCATAGAGGATACAACCGTTATTGGCATTTCGCCACGACAAATTAACGCGCGTACCTAGAAACACAGGGTTTATAACGAATGGGCATTCTTGAGACCATCGTCTGTTAAAAAGTCTGAATACCTTCGAGAGTGTTCGGCGTCACGAGTTTGGCCTTATATGCATCAGCTCCGAATCATGTCTTTGGTCAAATGTTGGGTTTGCCCGGCTCCTGGGTTTGCCGCCTTACGTTCCGTTATTATCGGCTAAGGTGGCCAAAGGAGAACTACTGCGATTGTTCCCTGGTTATTCCGGATGAGCATCTCCGTAGAGAAAGCCAAAAACTGACTGTCATGATACAACGGGAGACTGATCAACCACTCGAAGACTCACCGGAATCTTTAGGATTCCTCCGCATTAACGAAGGACCATTTCCAGGTCATGTATATACGCGCCCGTATTCAGCTACACGCGAAGGTACCAAGGGCTACATAGTAGCCCCAACGTTAGACTCCCATGGCTAAGCGAAAGTGTTACAACTATATAGTCCGGTTGCCTAGTTCGACGTGCGATCACCTCCTTAACGGACTAAGACGTTGGATCAAGTGTGATTAAGCATATTTTTTGCGAACACCCCCACATTGTATGCATGGGAGCGGAAGCCAACGATTGCTAACTTTCGGATTACATATTTATATATATTTGTATATAAACGGCCGCACAGGGGACACAATCATATTTTTAGGCAAACAGTATAAACACAGCCTCATAATCAAAATAAACATTGTTCCTACAATGATTCGATTCATTACTCGAATAAGACATTCTTCGAGCACTGCGCCTCTATTAGGCGGGCACCTTTTGTGACCTGCGCCAAGTAGTGCTTAGTCGGATATTGGCCCCCCACCAGATCCTGGGTCGCTATAATGGTGGCCTCCATATCCGTCCAGTAGGCTTTAACGCGGGCCAGGGCCATCCGCGCACCCTCTATGCACGCCGACCTTCTCATGGCATCCATCCGAGGCATGGCCCAAAGGAACTGTTGCACCAGGCCAAAGTAACTGTCCGGCTTAGGCACCTTCAGCCAAAGATGGTCTATTACAGACCGCATTGCAAGCCCGGACAGCCTGTGAAGCTCCGCTACAGCAGCCATCTTGTCACTTAACGGCAGCGGGCGAGTGGGAGCATTGAACTGCGACCAGAAAAGCTTCTCCACTTCCATATCACCCTGATCTTCGAAGAACTTGGTAGCGTCAGCTGTGGTCTTCGCCAAATCCGCATACGCGTCCGTAGGACTCCAACGTCCATCCAGGGGAGCGTACTTCGGATTGAAAAACTTCGTCCGCAGCAAGTAGGAGCCCCCAGCCGCGATTTTACCGGTCTGTTGAAGCTCCTCCCGCACACCCCTAAGCTCGGTCTGTATTTCCTTGGTGGCATTAAGTGCCTTGTTCATATCGGCCGAACTATCCTCATGCTCCTTTTTAAGGAGCTCATACCGGTCAGCGGCATTTTTTTAACTCCGTAACCATTTCAGCTATCTTTTCTTCGCTTCGACGATGAGCAGCCTGTTCGGCTCTCAACTCCTCGGCCGCCTTTAGGGCAGCCGCATTGCTAACCCGAGCTTGTTCCTTGGCCTGGGCAAGTTCCGCCCTCAGGGCCTCCACGGCAGCAACACCATCTGCAGTCCAAACAAAATACATTAATATCATGCCACCTTCATATTTTCCTATACAAAGGAGGGCAGAGCACATACCTTGTGATTTGTCCAGCCGCTCGTTCACCAGCGTGATATCGGCATCAATCGATCCAATCTGCCTCGTTAGTTCGGCTACTTCAATGGACGGGCCGGCGACCGGACCCACAGGTACCTGCACATATTTGTAGCATAATCATTGGTTTATGATCCCCCGTTTGCCGCCTGGGGCGGGCAATCAGAGTCTCAGGGGCTACTATCTATATGGAGCACACCTAGCGCGTGCCTCAAAGCCAAAAAAGTGTATTCTTCACTACATACCTCAAAGCCTCTAAGCAGGCTTGTAAATGCTTCATTCAAGCTGCTTGTAGCGGATGAAATCTTCTTGACACCGCACTCATTAATGAATGGTGCTCCTCCAAGAGCGCAGCTAGCTCCAGTAGGCCTGTCAGTACATCCGGTCGGACATTGAACTATGCCGGACCCGTCCCATCGCCCCCCGTGGGAGCCAAACGCTCCGGGCTCAGGGCGGTTGACGCATTGGCTTCCGGCTTCAGAAGATCCGGACTCCTCCGTGACGACACCTCGTTTTTCGTCCGCTTCATGAGTCGGAGAGGCGGGTGGGGTGTCTCCATCATCTCTGGAGGAATATCCCCCGAAGATGAACTCTGTTGAGAAGAGCTGCTAGCCGGATTGCAAAAGACGAATCCCGGTTATTGATCTAGGAGAAACATAGTACCTACAAATTAACGATTGACTTACAGCTCGGTGGAGGGCTGGCCCGTTGGCGGGCATGACGCGGTGAGGGTGCCCGTCGGGGCAAGGCCCCCTGGGGATACCTTTTTCCTTGGTTTGGGCATCTCTGCCTCCAAGTCTTCGGAGGCAGCCCTCTTCTTCCCACGCGGGGAGGAGGCCTTAGCCTCCCCTTCCCGACTATCCTCCTTAGGGGAGGTAACAATTCCCCTGGTTCGGATGCGTAGTGTGTGGAGTTCGGTTTCTTCGTTCTTCCCCTTGTCTTTCCCTGAGGGCATTCTACTGAGTACCCGGTCAAGCATCTTGGCCATGGTGGGACCAGGCGAGCCTTCGGGAAGTGGCGATGGACACCTAATTCTCTCTGCCTTGCTGAGCCATTCCTGGCCACGGATGAATTGCAGAATGAACAATTGTGACAAATACAAAACAAGGTGCCCGGTATCAAGGTTACTTACTTGGGTATCTAGGTGATTGCAGCTTAGGCCCGCATCCTTGGTGGTGTCCGAACACTCTACTTTCGGTCCGAAGAATAATTTGCACATCCCTTTGAGCTTCAAGCCGAAGAAGTGCTTGACAGTGCGCGGACCCTCCGGATTGAACTCCCACATCCGGAGAGGCCGGCGTCGGCACAACAACATCCGTCGGATTAACATCACTTGCATTATGCTGACAAAGTTAATGTCCCTCTCAAGAAGCTCTCGGATGCGATTCTGCAGTACTGGTACATCACCAGCGGGCCCCCAATTCCGTCCTACGTCGGTCCAAGATGCCAACTGTGACGGAGGGCCCGAGCGGAACTCAGGGGCGGCTACCCACTTTGTGCCCCTGGGAGCCGTAACATAAAACCACCTCCGCTGCCATACATCGGATACTTCTGGGAAAGAACCCTCTGTCCATGGGGCATCGGCGTTCCTGCTTATTATGGCACCTCCGCACTACACATGTCGCCCCTCGATCACCTTCGGCTTCACATTGAAGGTCTTGAGCCATAAGCGGAAGTGTGGAGTGACGTGAAGAAAAGCCTCGCACACGATAATGAACGACGAGATATGGAGGATAGAGTCCGGAGCCAGATCATGAAAATCCAACCCATAGTAGAACATGAGCCCCCTCACAAAGGGGTCAAGGGTGAAGCCCAAGCCACGGAGGAAATGAGGGACAAACACGACGCACTCATTGGGCTCCGGTGTAGGGATGACCTGCCCTGGAGCAGGAAGCCTGTGCTAGATGTCGGCGGTCAGGTATCCGACCTCCCTGAGCTTCACAATGTCTTCCTTTTGAATCAAGGAGACCACCCACCGACCTTGAGGGTCAGATCCGGACATATTGGAGGATCTGGGGGATTGGAGCTTAGGTTTCGGGTGTTAGAACTCAAGGTGCGAGAAGGCGCGAGGAAGGTGGAAAAGAGGCATAGGCCTCGACCCCTTTATAAAGGGGGTGAATATCAAGAGTCCTCGGTGACCGTTTGAGGCTTATCTAAAAACACACGGAGTTATACCAACGGCCGTTGTGGGGTCACGCACGCCCATATTAATGGAAAATCCCATAATAAGAGGAACACGATCTCTGCCTCGACAGGACGTGCCAATAAAACCGCCTCGCAACACGAGTCGAGGTGGGGCAAGAAACGCCGGTTCGCATTGGACCAGTCCATGATGCAAGGGAACGACGTACAAAGATTGCCAGCGGGTCAGATTTATGCTATGGTATGTGAAGATCATTTTGCAGATCCGGACACGGTCTATGTGTTTGATGATTGCTTTGGAGTATTCGGAGAAGGAACCCGCCTTGCAATGCCAAAGACAATACTACGCCGGACTCATCGTCATTGAAGCCTGGTTCAGGGGCTACTGAGGGAGTCCTGGATTAGGGGGTATCCGGACAGCCGGACTGTATACATCGTCGGACTATTGAAGCGTGGAGATACAAGACTCAAGACTTCGGCCCGTGTCCGAATGGGACTCTCCTTTGCGTGGAAGACAAGCTTGGCGATCCGGATATTGTGTTTCGTTCCTTGTAACCGACTCCATGTAAACCCTAGCCCTCTCCGGTGTCTATACAAACCGGAGAGGTTGGTCCTTAGAAGGGCGATCACAATTACAATCATACCATCATAGTCTAGCTCTTAGGGTTTAGCCTCTACGATCTCATGGTAGATCTACTCTTATACTACCCATATCTTCAATATTAATCAAGCAGGAAGTAGGGTTTTACCCCCATCGAGAGGGCCCGAACCTGGGTAAACATTGTGTCCCTTGCTTCCTGTTACCATCAGCCTAGACGCATAGATCGGGACCCCCTACCCGAGATCCGCCGGTTTTGACACCGACAGCAGCACCGACTGCACCTTCGCTACGATGGAGAGAAGGAAGAACGTGATGATTCGTCCATCTGGTTCAACAAGCTTGTCGACATCCAGAAGCAATACAAGATCATCAGCAGCGGGCAGGAGAAGGACTCCGTGGTTGACCTCGCTGAGACCATCATCGACCCCTGATAGGCCAACATGAAAGAAGACGACCTGAACACGTGGGAGGTACCTATGAATCTAGCCTACATAACCTACACGGCCAAGGACGCATAGGCATGCTACGACATGTACATGTAGATCTTGGACATGAGGGCGTGTCTGCTTCCCATAACCGACGAGTACACGGACAGCCGCAACGTCATGATCAAGCGTGCCAGGAAGGTCTAGATGTTGTACTTTATCTGTTTATAATCACCTTTATCATCTGAGTGTTTCATGCATTAGCCTATGTGTCGTAATTATCTGTTTTGTCAGAAATATTTCTTTTAAGAACCCATTAACCTGATTGCTTTTTTAGTGGCTATTTGCTTATGTATGTAAACTAGTTCACTTGTCCGTAAAAAAACTAGTTCACTCGGCTGCCGTGCTTTGAATCTCCTTCCTCCAAACATATTCCTCTCCTCAGGTGGACCCAGCAGGTCTCTGAATTTTCTCCCACTTTCTTTCTCGAAGTAAACTGAGTTTTCTCCCAGTACTTTCCCCTAGAACCAACTCAACTGTCCCACATCTAGCCTAAAAAATTAATAAAACCCCACGTACTATTAACTCATCAAATTAAAATGATATTTTATTTCGTAAGTTGAAAGTTCGTACAAAATAATAATAATAATTGTTTATATATAACTTGCCAAGTTAACTCCTAGTTCACTCGGCTGCCGAAATTACGTTATGCCCTAACCCTAACCGAATCGGTCTCACCGAGATGCATGTCAGTCCCACCTAAAATCACTAACGGTCACTAGGTTTACTAAATCGGTCCGACCGAGTTTAACGATTCGGTCCCACCGAGTTTGGTAAATTGTGTGTAACGGTTAGATTTTGTGTGGAGGCTATATATACCCCTCCACCTCCTCTTCATTCGTGGAGAGAGCCATCAGAACGAACCTACACTTCCAACTTACCATTTCTGAGAGAGAACCACCTACTCATGTGTTGAGACCAAGATATTCCATTCCTACCATATGAATCTTGATCTCTAGCCTTCCCCAAGTTGCTTTCCACTCAAATCTTCCTTCCACCAGATCCAGAACCTATGAGAGAGAGTTGAGTGTTGGGGAGACTATCATTTGAAGCACAAGAGCAAGGAGTTCATCATCAATGCACCATTTGTTACTTCTTGGAGAGTGGTGTCTCCTAGATTGGCTAGGTGTCACTTGGGAGCCTCCGACAAGATTGTGGAGTTGAACCAAGGAGTTTGTAAGGGCAAGGAGATCGCCTACTTCATGAAGATCTACCGCTAGTGAGGCAAGTCCTTCGTGGGCGACGGCCATGGTGGGATAGACAAGGTTGCTTCTTCGTGGACCCTTCGTGGGTGGAGCCCTCCGTGGACTCGCGCAGCCGTTACCCTTCGTGGGTTGAAGTCTCCATCAACGTGGATGTACGATAGCACCACCTATCGGAACCACGCCAAAAACATCCGTGTCTCCAATTGCGTTTGAATCCTCCAAACCCTTCCCTTTACTTTCTTGCAAGTTGCATGCTTTAATTTCCGCTGCCTATATACTCTTTGCATGCTTGCTTGAATTTTTGATGATTGCTTGACTTGTTCTAAAGTAGCTAAAATCTGCCAAACTCTAAAATTGGGAAAAGGTTAAGTTTTTATTGGTCAAGTAGTCTAATCACCCCCCTCTAGACATACTTCAAGGTCCTACAAGTGGTATCAGAGCCTTGGTCTCCATTTGCTTTGATTTCCATAGCTTTTGGTGGTCGTAGCCTTGGTTTCACAACCTAGGAGAGTATGGCGTCTAGCGAGGGAAATTATCACCGTAGAGGTCCTTAATTTGATGGTACTAATTTTGCTAGTTGGAAGCATAAGATGAAAATGCATATTCTTGGACATAACCCTGCCGTTTGGGCAATTATTTGTATTGGCTTGCAAGGTGAATTCTTTGATGGGAGAGAACCGAACCGTGAAGCTAATGCGGAAGAATTGAAGATGTCGCAATACAACGGCCAAGCATGTGACATCATCTTCAACGGATTGTGCCCCGAAGAATTCAACAAAATCAGCCGTCTTGAGAATGCAAAGGAAATTTGGGATACTTTGATTGATATGCATGAAGGTACCGAGTCCGTCAAGGAATCCAAGTTGGATGTGCTCCAAAGTCAGCTTGACAAGTTCAAAATGAAGGATGGTGAAGGTGTCGCTGAAATGTACTCTAGGCTTTCTCTTATCACAAATGAGATTGCCGGCTTAGGGTGTGAAGAGATGACCGACAAATTCAAGAAGATCTTAAGAGCATTGGATGGGAAGTATGATACCGTGTGCACATTTATTCAAATGATGCCAAACTACAAAGATCTCAAGCCAACGGAAGTCATTGGAAGAATTGTTGCTCATGAGATGTCACTCAAGGATAAGGAGGAACTTCACAACAAGTCAAGTGGTGCTTACAAAGCCTCAAGTGAAGCCCCCACATCATCAAGTGAGAAACCAACCTTCAATGAGGAATTGAGCTTAATGGTGAAGAACTTCAACAAATTCTACAAGAGTAGAAGCAAAGAAAGAAGCTCCAAGTCAAGGTCTTACAATGACAAGAGATCTTCCAGTCGTGAGCGCAATTGCTACAATTGTGGGAGACCCGGACACTATTCCAATGAGTGTACGGCACCCTACAAAAGATGAGAAGATTCCCCAAGAAGAAGGAGCAAAATAGAAGAATCACCACCAAGAGAGAGGAGGAGTAGAGATGATCGTTATGAACGAAGACCCTCACGGAGAAGCAAGGATTCGGAAAGGAAGGACAAGTCATCAAGGAGCTACACAAAACGAAGACATCAAGCTCATGTTGGTGAATGGGTTTCCGGCTCCGACTCCGACAATCACTGCGAGAGAAGCTATCACTCCGACTCCGAATATACTCAAGATGAAGATGTTGCCGGTCTAGCACTTGTGTCAACCAACTCCTACAACATATTCGACTGACCAAATGAAGGTGTTGGAAGATGCTTCATGGCCAAAGGTCCAAAGGTAACACATCCTGAGTATGTTGATTTCAATAGTGATGAAGATGACTTGCTTGTGGATGATGATTTACTTGTTGACAACTCTAGTGAAGAATACTATGATGAAACGTCAATTAATCATGCTAATAAAGATAAAACGAATGACAATGATAAGGAGAAGATTGAGCTTCTAACTAAAGAACTAAACACTCTTAAGTTAGCTCATGAAACTATCTACGAAGATCATCGAGAACTTTTAAGGGCTCATGAGAAGTTACGCTTTGAAAAGCTCAATCTTGAGACAGAGCATTAGTTCTTAAAAGCAATCAATGATGATCTCCGCAAGAAAAGTTCTTCTTACATTGCCAAGCGTTTACGCTTATCTACTTACATGCCTCAAGTCAAGTCTAGTAACAAGTACAAGAAAGATACTTCCTCCAGTAGTAACAATAATAATGTCAAATCCAATATTGTTGCTTATAGTAGTTCTCTTGATTCCACTAATGATTCTCTTAGCCAAGTTACACTTGAGCAAGAAAATAGCTTATTGAAGGCAATTATAGAGAAGGGTGTCTACAAGAGCCTTGCCGGGAGTAAGCAATTCAAGGAAATTGTACGCAAGCAAGGAAGGCACCGGAAGAATCAAGGTGTTGGTTTTGAACGAAAGTTCAATGCCAATGGAGTTGAGTGGGAAGAAGATCAATACCCCAAGACGAAGTTCGTTCCTCAGCAAGAGAAGTATGATCCTACTTCCTTCAAGGGAACACAAGCTCAAGATGATCTTCCACCACAAGACCACAAGAACAAAGGCAAAGGCAAGCTTCAAGAAGAGATTGATGCATTTGAAGAAGCACCTAAAGCCTCGTTCAAGTGGGTCCCCAAGACTACATCAAGTTCTACTTCATCAAGTACAACTACAACTCCAAGGATTCCAATCAAGATGATGTGGATCCCGAAGAAGAAGAACTAGAGAGTTCTTGAGGGTGACTCCGCCAACATTCTTCACTCACATCATATTGGCAAGAACAAGTGCAATCAACTTCCACATCTTGCACTAGTTCAAGGAGTCACAAACCCTCATGTTGGTAAGGCAAGGGACAAGGTAACCTAATGATTTCATGGACATCATCTTGTGTGTGCATCACTCTATGTCCATGGATATTCTTGTTTGTTCCTTGTGGGACTAACCCATGTAGGTAAGTTGAAAAGTCAACTCACTCCAAAGGATTGCTCCAAATGATCTACATCAACATTGAGCATCTACATCTTCAACACCTACATGAAGTCATCATCGACAAAACCCAAGGTTAGTTCATCCCTCTAAGGGGGGATCTCACATCTAGGGGGGGCTTAACTCTAAGAATTGAGTCAAAGCAACTCTAATGGTGTGAACACATTAATGCATTATGTAAAAGTGGTAACCGCACTTGAGCTTAAACGATGAGTATGACCTATGATCAAATGTTCTCATTTGACTCCTAAGTCAATATACTCATATATAGATGACCTAGTCATCGCCAATTGTTTGATAGATGCTAGAATTGGTTGTGCATGCTTTGCCACATATTTCATTTGCCATCTTATTGTGTGAGCATGTTGGTGCATATTTTACTCATTCAAGGACATCCACTTGTTGTTTTGATTGTTTGGTTTCTTTTCTTTTTGCCAAATGGATGGACAAGAATGCCTAAGAACCTTCTTTAGCTATCTATGCTTTTCTCATCTCAAACTCTATTCATGCTACATCACAAAAATTGATCAAGTCAGATTCGAACCACTCTGTGTGAGGAGCACTCGGAGTCCCCGATTCGTCATAGACTTAAACTTCCAAAACCTCTTTGTGATTCTCGGTCTCCATTTCGGTCCTACCGAGATCATCAAGTTGATCTGATTTTTCAATCTCGATGCAACCGATTTGAACTTTTCGGTCCCACCGATTTGCTATAACTGAACACAGTTATGCATCTCGGTGCCACCGAGTTGTTCCACTCGGTCACACCGACAAGGTCGGGCTATATATAGCCACGGGCAAAACTTTGGAAATTTCTCCGAAACCCTTCGCCCGCGCAACAGCTCGCTCTGCCATCGTGGTCTCCGGATCGTCTCCTCGTCGCCAGCAGCCTCCTGTCGCTGGTCTCTGCCGCCGTCAACGGATTTCGTCCCCGCCGTTGCCGCTGTAGCAAGTCCACCGCCAAGTTAGGGTATGGACTTGATCTTTGTGCTATCCACGTCTGATTGCAAGCACATTGTATTCATATTGATTCTTGCCACGATTGAGACTCTTCTATCCAGCCAAAGTAATCCATAGATTAGATTAGATTCAAATTTTTAGGGTTAGGTTTCCGCCGAAACCATCTCGTACCCACCGAGTTTAAAAACTCGGTCTCACCGATTTGGCTTATGCCATTGCACTAGTGACTCTCGGTCTGACCGAGAATTACTAATCGGTGCGACCTATTTGAGGATTCTGTGAAACCCTAGCAGTCTCGGTGCCACCGAACTGAGACTCGGTCCAACCGAGATCATCAGTTTAAGTTCCAAAACTGATTCGGTATCACCGAGTTTGAAAATCGGTTGATCCGAAATGCTTTCTGTGGAAAACTAAAACTGAACTTTTGAATCATTTTTTTTGGAAAAATCTCTGCATTTTGTGATGCTCATCTTTTCTATCTCATCTATAACTCTTCACAGGGTCAGCAGTCAGCTTTTGTAGTATGTCAGATCAGAGTGACAGCCAGAACAGGTCAGAAGAGCAGTTGGACTTGAGTGAGGGCACTAGTCCCTCAACCACAGATGAAGGGAGCAGAAGCACTCCTAGCAATTTGCCTAAGGCTGCTACTAGGCAAAGGAGGAAAAGAACTTCAGACTCAGAGGATGAAGATTACAAAGCTGAGGAAGATGAGGCCACTTCCAAGAAAGTGGTGCTCAAGAAAGAATATGGCTCTGCACAGAGCACAATGCCTGGTCTAAAGAAGAAAGTTCCTGCCAAGAGGACACCAATGCAAAAGGCCAGAAAGTCCACTCAAGTGCCAGCTCAGGCTCAACCCAAAGAGGCACCTGCAAGGAAACAAACATCATCCAAACCTCAGAAAGTCCCCACTGGTGCAACTATGAAGTTCACAATTGAATCAGAGGATGATGGTGATCAGGATAAGAAAAAGAAGAGAGCAAGAACCACAACTGCCAAGGTCCTTGGAAAGCCCTCAATGAGAAGGGATTCTGATGAAGAGGAAGAGGATGTTGCACCAGCACCTAAGGCACCCAAGCTCATGGGAGATGCAATTAGATCTGGGGCTGCAACATCCAAGCCCAAGGAAGCACCCAAAGCTGCCTCCAAGGCCAAGCAAGTTCCAAAGAGGAATACTAGGAGTATTCCAGCTGCTGAGAAGAACAAGGCCCCAGTGCCCAATGTTGCTGAAGATGAGGATGAAGAAGGACAGGTCTTAAGAAAGCTCAAGACCAAGATACCAGACCACAATGATGCCCATCCTGTGGCTGAGGACATGAGAATCAGGAAGGATTTAGGGCTGAGACTGTGGAGGATGGAAGATCCATATGCTTCAAGAAGAAGAACTGCTGTTGACTACACGTTCCATACAAAGGAACAACAGGACTTCTATGAAACAATTCTGTTGGACAAGAAGCCCATAGTTTTTGACATGAGGTGGGTCGACTGGACATTCATCAAGGACAATGAGCAGCACTATCCTGGAGTGCAAGAAAGCTTTGTTGCTTGTGGAGTTGCTGATTTTGTTGGACAGAAGTTCACCAACTGGAATGATGAGCTTATCATGCAGTTCTACTCCACAGCACATTTTTACCCAGATGGTAGAATTGTTTGGATGTCAGAAGGTACAAGGTACCAATCCACTGTTGAAGAATGGGCAACTCTGATAAATGCCCCCAAGGAAAATGAGGATGACCTGGACATTTATGCAAAGAAGAAGTTGGGTCACAATTCAATGGCTCACATGCACAAGGAAATTGCAAACAAGGCAGTAGAGACTCACAAGTTTGGATCAGTTCACTTTCTGCTGTCAGGGTTGCCAACTATCAATTGGATTCTGAGGCACACTCTGTTGCCCAAGTCTGGTGACCATAACATGATTAGAGGGCATGCCATCAACATGCTGCATGTGTTTGATGTGCCACAGAAGTTCAAAGTCATGAGCCTAATAATTGAAACAATTAAGAGGACTGCAGCAGATCAGAAGAGGAGTTGTGGATATGCACCTCAGATTCAGGAATTGATCAACTCAAAGATGGGCACAGGGAAATATCAGTTGGATAAGGAACACTTTCCACTTTATCCAGACTTTGAGGACAATGAGGTTGTCATGAATGAAGATGATCCACAATCAGTTCAAGCTCAGGAGAAGAAGGAGAAGGCAAAGAAGGAGAAGGCTGCCAAGATGCCAACTCAAGAGGAGGCATCTGAATATTTCTTGAAAACCAAACAGGAGTAGCTTGGTTACTTGATAGCATCAACACTGAGGATTGAGAAGGGGTTGGCCACCCTAACTCGGAATCAGGAGAGCCTGGAAAGAATCATGGAACAAAAATTCTATGATCTAGATGTCAAAGTAACTGAGATTCGGTCAGTTGTAGAGCAGCTGCAGGATGACATGCAGGAAAAGAAGGGCAAGACTACCACCAATGTGTTTGCCAGAGTGCCCAAAGCCCAGAGGTCAGTTGCAGTGCCAGTGGCAGACACTAGAGCAACAACTTCAGCACCAGCTACTGCCCCTACAGTTCCAGTGCAACCAGCTCCAGCATCCACTCCAGCACCCTCTACTTCAACTGAAGCCTTCGTCCAAGGATCTATCAGGCACCACCACCAGAAGATCAAGCCTGAGAGTCGATCTAGAACTATGCATTTTCTATGAACTTTTTGTTAACTTGTTGCCAAAGGGGGAGAAAAATGTATAGATCATAGGCTTCGAGAGAGAGAGTGTTGCTTTTATTCTCTCTTGCTTTATTTGGTGGTTTTTCAAACTTTGTTTGCTTTTGGTTGAGATACTATGCTTGTGTGACATTGATGATCATGTGTTTGATCATAAGCTACACTTATGCATGCTTGATATTATCCTATCTATCTTATGTGATCACTCACTATGCTTGGTGATGAGTGCATGTATTCATTGTTTATTATTTTGAGCGCTCCACCAAGATGTATGTGACATGGAAGAGTAACCCATGAGCCTAATTCATTGTGCATTTGTAGTCCAAAGCAAATCTTAACCCATGCACAAATTTAGGGGGGAGCTCTTGCTTATCACATACTTCTCAAAGCGACGATGTTATTCAATCTTATTATCATTTGTCGAAGCTTTGATCTATATGTTGTCATCAATTACCAAAAAGGGGGAGATTGAAAGTACAACTATCCCTAGGTGGTTTTGGTAATTCATAACAACATATAGCTCATTGAGCTAATACTATTCCAAGACTATTATTTCAGGAAAGCTCAATGAATGGCATGGCATGGATGATGAAAGTGGATCCCTCAAAATACTAAGGACAAAGGATTGGCTCAAGCTCAAAAGCTCAAGACTCTTCATTTTACATTTTAGTGATCCAAGATCACATTGAGTCTATAGGAAAAGCCAATACTATCAAGGAGGGATGAGGTGTTGCTTAATGAGCCTCTTGCTTCATATGCTTAGTGATATGCTCCAAAAACCCTCAACTACTTTCCCACATCCACAAATGACCTAAACCCAAAGCCAAAATCGGTCACACCGATTCTTCCTATCCGGCGCCACCGATTCCAAAAGTCATAGCCACTGCCACAAACCCTAAGCAAATCGGTCTTACCGATAGGGATCTCGGTCTCACCGAGATGGGGTTGTAATCTCTCTTTTTCCCTTTGTAACGTTTCAGTCTAACTGAAGTGAGCGATCGGTCCCACTGAGATTGCAATCTAAACTCTTTGTTTCCTTTTTGTAACATTTCGGTCTCACCGGAAAGAGCAAATCGGTCCCACCGAGTTTACCTAACCAACTCTCTGGACAGCTTATTACCAAATCGGTCTCACTGAGTTTGTGTAATCGGTCCTACCAAGATTACGTTATGCCCTAACCCTAACCGAATCGGTCTCACCGAGATGCATGTCAGTCCCACCGAAAATCAGTAACAGTCACTAGGTTTACTAAATCAGTCCGACCGAGTTTAACGATTCGGTCCCACCGAGTTTGGTAAATTGTGTGTAACGGTTAGATTTTGTGTGGAGGCTATATATACCCCTCCACCTCCTCTTCATTCGTGGAGAGAGCCATCAGAACGAACCTACACTTCCAACTTACCATTTTTGAGAGAGAACCACCTACTCATGTGTTGAGACCAAGATATTCCATTCCTACCATATGAATCTTGATCTCTAGCCTTCCCCAAGTTGCTTTCCACCCAAATCTTCTTTCCACCAGATCCAGAACCTATGAGAGAGAGTTGAGTGTTGGGGAGACTATCATTTGAAGCACAAGAGCAAGGAGTTCATCATCAACGCACCATTTGTTACTTCTTGGAGAGTGGTGTCTCCTAGATTGGCTAGGTGTCACTTGGGAGCCTCCGAAAAGATTGTGGAGTTGAACCAAGGAGTTTGTAAGGGCAAGGAGATCGCCTACTTCGTGAAGATCTACCGCTAGTGAGGCAAGTCCTTCGTGGGCGACGGCCATGGTGGGATAGACAAGGTTGCTTCTTTGTGGACCCTTCGTGGGTGGAGCCCTCTGTGGACTCGCGCAGCCATTACCCTTCGTGGGTTGACGTCTCCATTAACGTGGATGTACGATAGCACCACCTATCGGAACCATGCCAAAAACGTCCGTGTCTCCAATTGCGTTTGAATCCTACAAACCCTTCCCTTTACTTTCTTGCAAGTTGCATGCTTTAATTTCCGTTGCCTATATACTCTTTGCATGCTTGCTTGAATTGTGTGATGATTGCTTGACTTGTTCTAAAGTAGCTAAAATCTGCCAAACTCTAAAATTGGGAAAAGGTTAAGTTTTTATTGGTCAAGTAGTCTAATCACCCCCCCTCTATACATACTTCAAGGTCCTACATTCCTCCACCTGACATCAGGGACCCACCGAAAGGGCCTCTGTATTTCGCAAAAAAAACATTACTGCCGCTGACAGCTCGGACCCACCAGCTATATCTTCTGACGCAAGGATGTGCCTCCTTATTACGCACAAAAAAATGAATACTCCCCCTGTTAGTAGGGACCCAGTATAGTGGCAGGCTGACTTGTGGGCCTATTAAGTTGACGGGGACGGAGGGCTTTGTCAACTTAGTCAATATGCATGATTCTAGCTCCAGTGACCGTACGATGTCCATCCAACGGCCGTAGTGCTTCTTCAACCTCTGGTCTTCTTGCTCCAGCCGCCCAAACTAGCGTTGGTCGTGCCTCATGCTCCTGCCTCCCGTGGTCGGCTGCGATGCGGCGGAGGCTTCACCGCACCCTAATACTCCCACCGCTGGCCAGGCCATCCCTCTACTCACCCACAACCCCTGTTATTCTGCGGCGACAACAGCCTCACACCGCAGCGAACCAGTGAACCCTCGTACTCCTCTATGGGTGGGCATCCACTGCCGCATCTTCCCCGGCTCCACGTTGTCCCCTTCCTAGGCCTCGCCGTCGTCCACCTCCATGGTGCTCTCGGCGCGACGTGGTCAACATGGTCAATGAATGGCTTCCATCGGACGTGGACTGTACGTGGAGAGGCTGATAGCTGGGTCCATGGTCTCAGCAAGGAAGTGCCTCCTTATTATGCACAAAATAATTATTCCTCCATCTGACAGTCGGGGACCCACCGGACGGGCCACCGTATTTCATGAAAAAAACGTTTCCCCCTAACTGCTGGGACCCACCAGCTACATCTTCGCACGCAAGGAAGTACGTCCGGGCAAAAAAAATACGATTTGCCCCCCTGACTGCTGGGACCCACCAGCTACATCTTCGCAGGCAAGGAAGTGCATGACAATCGGGACCCACCTGGTCGAAGTTTACGTAGCGTTGTCATTCTGGTCGCGAATGTGTACGTACATACTGGTCGATGTAGAGGCGCGCACGTGTCGTAGTAGAGGCGCGCACGTGTCGTAGTAGAGGCACGCACGTGTCGTAGTAGAGGCGTGCACGTAGCATGTACACGTACATACAGCGGCGAGGGTGCAAGAAAGAAAATACGGCCATGTATGTACATATGGGCAGGGTCTCGAACGCCTATTCGCGCATACATACATGGCTGGGTCGGAACGGAGAAACATCATCGTCGTCGTGTTCATGGGGAGCCAACCGGCTGGGTCAGAACGGAATGCGGTGGTCGTGTTCATCGGGAGGGCTTGGATGGAACAGGCGATGGAAACGAGGCCTGGCGTACCGCACAACGGAGGAAACAGACCTCCTATGTTCGGAACGGGGTCCTGTTGATCGGGAGGGGTGTGGCGTACCACAAAACGGAGGAAACGGACCTCCTACGGTCGAAATGGGGGTCCTGTTGATCCGGAGGGGTGTGGCGTACCGCAAAACGGACGAAACAGACCTCCTACGGTCGAAACGGGGGTCCTGTTGATCGGGAGGGATGTGGCGTACCGCAAAACGAACGAACCAGACTTGTGTTGGAGCGCTACGGTCGAAACGGGGGTCCTGTTCATAGGGAGGGGTGTGGCGTGCCGCAAAACGGGACTCCACGGGATACTGTTCATCTCCACCATCGACCTCCTCCAGCCTCCACGGGCTACCGTCGACCTCCTCCAGCCTCCACGGGCTCCTGTTCATCCAGCCTCCACCACGCGCTACTCCACCGGCTACTGTTCAACCACCCCTTGTCACGCCCAATATGCGATACTATCCTAAAGAGACTCGAAGGTCTCACCAAGGATAGAACCGCATATTGATACGCTTTTGCAAGGTGGATATCATTACATCAACATTACATAATAGATGGGGATACATACAAAAGGCATACAAATACCACAAGAGTACATCAATACAACATACATAAGATCAACATCCGACTGCGGATGAAACACAAACATAAGCTCAAACAATATCCACTGTCGGTGTCAAAACCGGCGGATCTCGGGTAGGGGGTCCCGAACTGTGCATCTAGGCGGATGGTAATAGGAGACAAGGGACACGATGTTTTACCCAGGTTCGGGCCCTCTTGATGGAGGTAAAACCCTACGTCCTGCTTGATTAATATTGATGATATGGGTAGTACAAGAGTGGATCTACCACGAGATCAAGGAGGCTAAACCCTAAAGCTAGCCTATGGTATGATTGTTGTAATGTATGTTGTGTCCTACGGACTAAAGCCCTCCGGTTTATATAGACACCGGAGAAGGCTAGGGTTACACAGAGTCGGTTACAATGGTAGGAGATCTACATATCCGTATCGCCAAGCTTGCCTTCCATGCCAAGGAAAGTCCCATCCGGACACGGGACGGAGTCTTCAATCTTGTATCTTCGTAGTCTTGGAGTCTAGCGGACGATGATAGTCCGGCTGTCCGGACACCCCCTAGTCCAGGACTCCCTCATCCACCCTGCTAGGCCAGGCTGCCGACCTAGAACCTATCCCCTGATCGAAGTAGAAGTAGAAGAAGAACTCCAAAACAAGCAAACATCGCTCTCGCGTCATGATCATCGCATAACCTGTACCTGCAACTGTTGTAGTAGTAATCTGTGAGCCACGAGGACTCAGCAATCCCATTACCATGGGTATCTAGAGTAGCAAAGCTTAATGGAAAAGGAAGCGGTAAAGTGGTGAGGTTGCAGCAGCGACTAAGCATATATGGTGGCTAACATACGCAAATAAGAGCGAGAAGAGAGCAAACGGAACGGTCGTGAAACTAGCAATGATCAAGAAGTGATCCTGAACTCCTGCTTACGTCAAACAAAACCCAAAACCGTGTTCACCTCCCGGACTCCGCCGAAAAGAGACCATCACGGCTACACACACGGTTGATGCGTTTTAATTCGGATCTGGTGTCAAGTTATCTACAACCGGACATTAACAAATTCCCATCTGCCACATAACCGCGGGCACGGCTCTCGAAAGTTTATACCCTGCAGGGGTGTCCCAACTTAGCCCATGATAAGCTCTCGCGATCAACGAAGGATATACCTTCTCCCAGGAAGACCCGATCAGTCTCGGAATCCCGGTTTACAAGATATTTCGACAATGGTAAAACAAGACCAGCAAAGCCGCCCGATGTGCCGACAAATCCCGATAGGAGCTGCACATATCTCGTTCTCAGGGCACACTGGATGAGCCAGACATCGGGTTGGCATAGACCCTGGTTGCCCAGGGGGCGCCGGACATCGCTCAGGTTGGACCAACACTCGAAGGAGCACTGGCCCGGGGGGTAAAATAAAGATGACCCTCGGGCTCCGGAAACCCAAGGGAAGAAGGGCTAGGTGAGGCAAATGGTAAAACCAAGGTTGGGCCTTGCTGGAGGAATTTTATTCAAAGCGAACTGTCAAGGGGGTCCCATAAATCACCCGACCGCGTAAGGAACGCAAAATCCGGGAACATAACACCGGTATGACGGAAACTAGGGCGGCAAGATTGGAACAAAACACTAGGCATAAGGCCGAGTCTTCCACCCTTTACCAAGTATATAGATGCATTAATTAAATAAGAGATATTGTGATATCCCAACATAATCTTGTCCACCATGGAGCAATCTTCAACTTCACCTGCAACTAACAACGCTATAAGAGGGGCTGAGCAAAGCGGTAACATAGCCAAGCAATGGTTTGCTAGGAAGGGTGAAAAGGTTAGAGGCTGACCTGGCAAATTGGGAGGCTTGAAGAGCAAACGATAGGTAGCGCAGCAAAGCGATAGAACGAAGCAACTAGCATAGCAATGATAGTGGTAAGATCCAGGGTAGCGGTCATCTTGCCTGAAATCCCGCAAGGAAGAAGAACGAGTCCATGAAGAAGACGAACGGGAGTAGTCGAATGAATCCTCACAATCGCAACACTACCGGAACTAAGAAGCAACACCGGAAAGAAACAAACAACATGGTAAACACACAAGAATAATCATGGCATGATGCACAATGAAGTATGATGCATGTCCGGTTTAATGTGGCATGGCATGGCAAAGTGCAACAAGCAATACTACAAGTTAAGTGGAGCACAATATGCAAGGAGCTCAATATGCAACGAGTTGCATATTGACGAAACACCACATTCAAGTTATTTAGTTCGCTCTCATTTATGAACACAACAATATTACATGTTGTTATAAACATGGCAAGAGGTGAAACATAATTAAACTACCTATCTAGGCAAGTTTAAGTGAGGCCGGAAATGGTGCCATAAATGAGAGCGGCAACATCCTGATGATCCGATAACTCGTCGGGATGTCGGTGCAAAAGAAAGTGTGGATTAATGGGACATGCAAAAGATGGTGGGGTGATCCCGGACTCCGGGTTCCCACGGGAGGGCGGCATGGCAAATGAGGAGGAACGTGCACGAAGCAAACGGGCACGGTGCAAACATACGGTTCATCTCATACAATATGCATTCGTTCGCGGGTGTCGTCTCGGCGTTATACCTTCGAAGCGTGCGTTTCGGGGCGGTTCGAGCTCGGAGCGTAGAGGAAGTAGACGTTCACGTGGCGGCGGTAGTGGAAGTAGTGGTACATGGCGACGGTAGTCGTACATGTCCGGAGAGGAACTTGTCGTATCCATGTAGTCGAACTTGGCGTATCCAAAGAGTACTTGGTGAATCCACGTAGTCGTACACAGGGTCATAGAGGAACTTGACGTCCAAGGAGTCGACGATGGTGGAACTTGACGCATCGTCATGTGTAGTCGTACTCGGTGTCCTCGGGGCATCTGTCATAGTTGTGGTACTTGGGGTGCATCAACTGGTGACCAACAGTGTACAGGAGGCAGAGAGGACTCTTGCGATCTTCCGGTCAACGTGAACAGGAGGCATGGCAAAAGGAAGGGGAGACGGCCCCGACCCGTGGACCTGGCGTTTGACTGAATCGAGTCCATGAGGACGAGCGGGCGAGCTGCTGCTGCTGTTCGAGGCGAAGCAGGGGCGCGGTTCAGGCAAAATGGAGGCAGCAGCGGCGAGGCTTGGGGCTGGCGACGGAGATCCAGGCAAGGACGGGGTTCTCTGGTGAGGTGGCGATGGACTTGGGTTGCAGGAGCGTCAAGGCTTGAGCGATGAGCTGCTGCTGTTCGATGCAGCCAGGGGATGCCGAGGACGCCGGGAAGACGGAGATGAGAGCCCGGGTGGAAAGGTCGGGACAGCGCTTGGGGCTCGGGGTAGCGTGTAGCGGACGGAGCAACTCCGGTGGTGGCACTCGGGCTGCAGGAGGCGAGAGAGGAGGAGAAGCAGGAGGGCGACGTCGAGCTTGGCGATGCATCTTGCCGGAGGTGATGATGGGGAGGCGGTCATGGGGTCGGGGACGATGCATCCGGGTGGCAGCGGCGGCTCGGGAGCCTCTCCCGATCGGGACAAGGATGGAGAGGGCCGAGCAAGCAGGTGGCGGCGCGAGGGACGCTGGCAGCGGGGTCGCGCACGAGGTGGTTCTCCTATGGGTGGCGGCGCACGGGAGATTGGCAAGGAGGCATGGGCGAGGAGGATTGGGAGGAGCGAGGCTCTACTCCTCTCTGGCGGCGCGAGCAGGGAAACGAGAGAGAGGGGGGTCGAGCAAGGGATGAGGAGGGGATCGAGGCTAGGGTTAACAGAGTGGCTGGGCTTTGGGAGGCAAATGGGCAGGCACGGTCCGATTGGGCTGGTGGGCTTCTTCCTTCTTTTTTAACTCTTTAGCAGAAAAGAGATTAGAGGGAAGAAAAAGAAAGAGAGGGTCAGGGAAAAAATATGCGCAAGGGGTTAATTTCCCTGGACTCAGAAAAATAAGCTTGATCCAAGAAAATAGAAAGTGAGTGTGGGCGTGGAGTTGAATTCCAACTCATTTGAATTTAATTCAAATGAGTGTGAGAAAGAAGTGGGTATCCGGTATGTGCAAAAATGTTGAGAAATTTGGTGGAGCTCAGGAAAATGACGAAAGAATTTATGGCAAGGTTGGAGACCAAGAATTAAGATAACAAAGGCATTGGGATATCTTTGCAAGTGTGTTATGGTGAATTCCAAATTAATGAAATATTTAAATTAGCTCCATAAATATTAGGAGGATATGTTATAAAGAGAAATCACCATTGTGAATATCCCTCAATTTAATTGGACCGAGGATCCACACAATTTATTTAGAAGAGTTATAAAAATTAATGATATGATGGCATGATGAAACGATGCAATGCAAGAGATGACGTGATGCAATGCAACAAGCAACTAAAACACACGGCGAAACTCGGAATAGCTGGAAGTCTTCTGGAGCGTCGGTCTCGGGGCGTTACAACACTCCACCACTACAAGAGGATCTCGTCCCGAGCTCTAGGATGGCACCGGAGAGAAATGGAAGAGGAAGAGAAGAGGTAAAACTGAGTTGCTTCTTCGACAAAAGAGTGAAACCAAAGAACCTCGAGAGGTTGAAAACTTGAAAGAATAACACAATAGAGTTGAACGAAATTGAGAGCAGTCCAGTAGAAAAGAGAAATAAGGAACACCATGTTAATGTTGGAGGTTGCAAAGCTGTGAATGACGAGCACAATGAACAAGAAGGAATTGAAACCAGTATGGTTGAAACGAGATAAGAATGAATAAGAATGATATAATTTTGGCAGCACTCCGACTATAAATGGAAGGAATTGAACATGAACTTGAGAAGATGGGATGATACTTGATGAAATCAACAACACACTGCCTCCGGAACTATTGAAAGAATGGCACAGGGGGTAAGAAGGATTTCAGACAGCAATCCGGTTGAAAAGAGAGGCAAAACTTGATAAGATGAAAAGAACTTGAATGAGAACACAACACTCCGGTTAAATGGATGAGCAAGAAAATAACATGATCTTGACAAAACGAGATGATGGGTCAACGAGAGCAACATCACAATGCCTCTGGAAGAAAGAATAGAAGATAGATAATTGGAATAAAAGAATGGAGAAGAAAATGCCAACTTCTACCACAACTGAACTTGGAAAGCACCCTTCCTAGAAGGTTATAACGGAGTTGTTGGAAAAACCAACAACGAAACGAATAAGTTTGTAGTGGGCTTATGGAAAACATCTCAAAATTATGAGGTGACAACCGGCCACTAATGGAAACCATTGATTGGTTGAGATCAATGAAGATAAGAGAAACTTCTTTCACCAAGAGGATAACTTGAGAACTTGGGTCATTGATAAGCACCACAATTAGCAACATTCCTTCGGGAAGGCTTTTAGGTGAGATCTTTACCAAGACAACTCCAACGAAGAGATTCATGGATTTAAAGTACCTCATTCTTGACAACATATAAATCACGAAACATGAATGGAAATTGTCAAGAATGATATAACACCATCTCAAAAGATAATGTAGAAAGAATTGCACTTTGGAATGCAAGATGAAGAATACTTGAGCTCCTCAAAACAAAACATGTGTTGGGCACTATGTTTATTTTTGAGTATATCTTGGCGGGTCATAACTTCAAGAGAAATATTGAAGAAGAATTGAAGAATGAAAAGAATCCTTGACGAACCATCATGTAGAGCCTCCATGAAGAACTCCGGTAATAAAAGGATGATGAAATGAAAGAGAAGTTGAAAACACAAGGTGAAGCCTTGCGATGATTTAGATGGAGCTTCACGACGAGATAATGCGGAAAACTTGGAACTCCGGAAAGGAATAGATGAAGTATCTCGAACCGAGAAATGTGACATGATGAACAACTCTGGAAAGAAGAAAACTAGATCACTTGAAACAATAATAAGAATTACGTTATGCGTATCCTTCACCAATTTAATTGATGACAAGCAGCGGATTTGGCATACTACTTATTCTCGTAGAAAGGATTAAGAGAGATATAGCGCAAACTTGAGAAGGTATTGATGGAACCACCGGTGGGATTTGGAAACAACGAATGAATTGATATGATAACGAAGGAAGTGAAATCTTGAACGAACCACTGTAAAAATTGGAAAAGAGAGTAGCAAGGGCACAATTCACCGGAAAGAATTTGAAAACGAATGAAGATACTTGAAGGGATTTAGATACATGAGAACGAAGAGAACATGAACTGATTAGAGGATATTTGAACGATTCACCCGTAAGATTTGGAGAACGGTAGCTACACGCTGAGAATGAAGAATTATGACATGATGGCCTCCGGAGATCAAACTGAACAAAATCCTGAATTGCTCTGGATGGGTGAAAAGAATTCCCACAATCGAAAACAATTATGAGAGGATGGCATCAAACTTGAACTACGCATCTTTGGAAGAACGGGTAAGGATTTAAGAGGAACTCTTCTTCGGTCTTCAAAATCCGAGAAATGACGAGGAGAAACACCATCCAATTGTTGAGACACTCCGGAACAAAGAAGAATAGAAATGATGAACCAACGATGAAATAATTTGGAAGATCTTGGACAAAGGCATATGACTGATGAAATTCATTCTTACGTCAAATTTCGAAAAGAATTTGGGAATAGCTCCGGGAAAATTAGAAGAGTCAGGTAAGATCCTAGGAAAAGACCTGTGGGTTAGGGCCACTCGAAAGAAACATCATTGAAGGATTTCTTGAAATAGAGATTGCACTGGTAGAATTAAATAGCTTGAATGAGAGAAAAACCTCGAAGTAACTCGAACGGATTAAGAATGGAAACATGATTCTTCTGAGATATCTTTAGCACTCTGGATACGAATAGAGAGAGGTGAACGATTAAGAGATGCACCGGTATGAGAAAACATTAGAAACGAGGAAAGGATTATGATGAATATCGAAAGCTTGAATTGGATCCACCGGAGAAGAAACAACAATGCATGATGATGGCCTTTAACTGTTGAGCATCTTCATGGGAAATCACCGGATAAGAACATTGAAAGAAAAAAATGAAGATACTTCTCACATGAACAAAATGGATACTTGGTTAAGATATCTGAGTCCTTGAAGAAAAGGGTGGGAGGGCGGGAAAACAAAGGCGACTTGGGGACGGATGAAATGGATACAATTGAGAAAACTTAGAATTGATCTCACAAATGTTGAAATGATCGGATCCACTTGAAGAGAAGCACACCGGTTGGAAAGAATTGACATGACAATCTCGATGATCAAAAGGATTAGTACTCCCATAGAAATATGAGAACACCGTTTAGGAAAGGTATGGATTCAACATTTGACTTCGAAGCAACTCGAATACCACAAATAAAACAAAACAAAGGATTTGGCTTGCAGAATAAGCCGGAACAAATACATATGATAGAGATTACCCAATCCCAAATCATGCATCTGTCGGAAAGATATCCTAGGAGCTACTTCAATTCCCACCTATAAAACTCCCGAAACTTTCTGGTTATGCAATCTGGTGTTGGGGATATAGGGGAAGCAATATATCTCACCCAAACTAACAATCCCTACATCCAGCTGTATCCATCCGTCAACACATAACCAAGAAACCTTCGGAAATCGTGTACCTCAACCTTCGAAAAGCATCTGTTATACGAGCTATGGCAATACTCCCGAACTCCCTAGTACTGGGTGGCGTCGAGGTTATCTCACCAACAACTGCATAAAAGAGATTTTCGATGTCGGCAAAACACAGGTATTCCAGAACTGCAACGATAAAATTGTGATGACAACACCTCGGAGCTCAACTCCCCGGGACACTGCCACAACCCCTAAATGTCAGGAGGCACCAAGAACAATGTTCTTGTCACAAGACTATCGGAACGATTCCAAGATACCCGCGTGATCCTAAAAAAATTAGTGAATTTGGGGAGAGAAAAGACAAAACATCTACGTCAGGAGTCCTCACCAGAGCGACGAAGGGGGCTGAGGAGTAAAAAGAATCCTACTCTCCGATATATATAATCCTAAGACTCAAAATAGTTTTCTTCTAGACTCAACAACGGCCAACAATCAAGGGGGCTCCTATGGTCGGTCGAGGCTCTGATACCAACTTGTCACGCCCAATATGCGATACTATCCTAAAGAGACTCGAAGGTCTCACCAAGGATAGAACCGCATATTGATACGCTTTTGCAAGGTGGATATCATTACATCAACATTACATAATAGATGGGGATACATACAAAAGGCATACAAATGCCACAAGAGTACATCAATACAACATACATAAGATCAACATCCGACTACGGATGAAATACAAACAGAAGCTCAAACAATATCCACCCTACTAGCCCAGGCTGCCGACCTAGAACCTATCCCCTGATCGAAGAAGAAGTAGAAGAAGAACTCCAAAACAAGCAAACATCGCTCTCATGTCATGATCATCGCATAACCTGTACCTGCAACTGTTGTTGTAGTAATCTGTGAGCCACGAGGACTCAGCAATCCCATTACCATGGGTATCAAGACTAGCAAAGCTTAATGGGAAAGGAAGGGGTAAAGTCGTGAGGTTGCAGCAGCGACTAAGCATATATGGTGGCTAACATACGCAAATAAGAGCGAGAAGAGAGCAAACGGAACGGTCGTGAAACTAGCAATGATCAAGAAGTGATCCTGAACTCCTGCTTACGTCAAACATAACCCAAAACCGTGTTCACCTCCCGGACTCCGCCGAAAAGAGACCATCACGGCTACACACACGGTTGATGCGTTTTAATTCGGATCTGGTGTCAAGTTATCTACAACCGGACATTAACAAATTCCCATCTGCCACATAACCGCGGGCACGACTCTCGAAAGTTTATACCCTGCAGGGGTGTCCCAACTTAGCCCATGATAAGCTCTCGCGATCAATGAAGGATATACCTTCTCCCAGGAAGACCCGATCAGTCTCGGAATCCCTGTTTACAAGACATTTCGGCAATGGTAAAACAAGACCAGCAAAGCCGCCCGATGTGCCGACAAATCCTGATAGGAGCTGCACATATCTCGTTCTCAGGGCACATCGGATGAGCCAGACGTCGGGTTGGCATAGACCCTGGTTGCCCAGGGGGCGCCGGAGATCGCTCAGGTTGGACCAACACTCGAAGGAGCACTAGCCCGGGGGTTTAAAATAAAGATGACCCTCGGGCTCCGGAAACCCAGGTGAAAAAGGGCTTGGTGAGGCAAATGGTAAAACCAAGGTTGGGCCTTGCTGGAGGAGTTTTATTCAAAGCGAACTGTCAAGGGGGTCCCATAAATCACCCGACCGCGTAAGGAACGCAAAATCCGGGAACATAACACCGGTATGACGGAAACTAGGGTGGCAAGAGTGGACCAAAACACCAGGCATAAGGCCGAGTCTTCCACCCTTTACCAAGAATATATATGCATTAATTAAATAAGAGATATTGTGTTATCCCAACATAATCCTGTCCACCATGGAGCAATCTTTAACTTCACCTACAACTAACAATGCTATAAGAGGGGCTGAGCAAAGCGGTAACATAGTCAAGCAATGGTTTGCTAGGAAGGGTGAAAAGGTTAGAGGCTGACATGGCAAATTGGGAGGCTTGAAGAGCAAACAATAGGTAGCGCAGCAAAGCGATAGAACGAAGCAACTAGCATAGCAATGATAGTAGTAAGATCCAGGGTAGCGGTGATCTTGCCTGAAATCCCGCAAGGAAGAAGAACGAGTCCATGAAGAAGACGAACGGGGGTAGTCGAATGAATCCTCACAATCGCAACATTACCAGAACTAAGAAGCAACACCGGAAAGAAACAAACAACATGGTAAACACACAAGAATAATCATGGCATGATGCACAATGAAGTATGATGCATGTCTGGTTTAATGTGGCATGGCATGGCAAAGTGCAACAAGCAATACTACAAGTTAAGTGGAGCTCAATATGCAAGGAGCTCAATATGCAACGAGTTGCATATTGACGAAACACCACATTCAAGTTATTTAGTTCGCTCTCATTTATGAACACAACAATATTACATGTTGTTATAAACATGGCAAGAGGTGAAACATAATTAAACTACCTATCTAGGCAAGTTTAAGTGAGGCCGGAAACAACAAACAACAATTCTGAAAATCCCCATATGTTATTTAGCAATTTAACGCAAGCAACAATTTTAAACATTGTAATTGTTGTTATCATGATGCGGATGACATAATCAAGGTTTATGCAATTATTATGAAAAATGTTGACATGAGCATGTTATGAAGCATTTGTCGCCATGGCGGAAGGAAAAGGGTGCCACGGCGGTGAAACAAAAATGGTGCCACGGCAACATCCTGATGATCCGACAACTCGTCTGGATGTCGGTGCAAAAGAAAGTGTGGATTAATGGGACATGCAAAAGATGGTGGGGTGATCCCGGATTCCGAGTTCCCATGGGAGGGCGGCATGGCAAATGAGGAGGAACGTGTACGAAGCAAACAGGCACGGTGCAAACATACGGTTCATCTCATACAACATGCATTCATTCGCGGGCGTCATCTCGGCGTTATACCTTCGAAGCTTGTGTTTCGGGGCGGTTCGAGCTCGGAGCGTAGAGGAAGTAGACGTTCACGTGGCGGCGGTAGTGGAAGTAGTGGCACATGGCGACGGTAGAGGTACAAGCAATCTTGGCGACGGTAGTCGTACATGTCCGGAGAGGAACTTATCGTATCCATGTAGTCGAACTTGGCGTATCCAAAGAGTACTTGGTGAATCCACGTAGTCGTACACAGGGTCAGAGAGGAACTTGACGTCCATGGAGTCGACGATGGTGGAACTTGACGCATCGTCGTGTGTAGTCGTACTTGGTGTCCTCGGGGCATCTGTCGTAGTTGTGGTACTTGGGGTGCATCAACTGGTGACCAACAGTGTACAGGAGGCAGAGAGGACTCTTGCGATCTTCTGGTCAACGTGAACAGGAGGCATGGCAAAAGGAAGGGGAGACGGCCCCGACCCGTGGACCTGGCGTTTGACTGAATCGAGTCCACGAGGACGAGCGGGTGAGCTGCTGCTGCTGTTCGAGGTGAAGCAGGGGCGCGGTTCAGGCAAAATGGATGCAGCAACGGCGAGGCTTGGGGCTGGCAACGGAGATCCAGGCGAGGACGGGGTTCTCTGGCGAGGTGGCGATGGACTTGGGTTGCAGGAGCGTCAAGGCTTGAGCGATGAGCTGCTGCTGTTCGATGCAGCCAGGGGATGCAGAGGACGCCGGGAAGACGGGGATGAGAGCCCGGGTGCAGAGGTCGGGACAGCGCTTGGGGCTCGGGGTAGCGCGCAGTGGATGGAGCAACTCCGGTGGTGGCGCTCGGGCTGCAGGAGGCGAGCGAGGAGGAGAAGCAGGAGGGTGACGTCGAGCTTGGCGATGCATCTTGCCGGAGGTGATGATGGGGAGGCGGTCATGGTGTCGGCGAAGATGCATCCGGGTGGCGGCGGCGGCTCGGGAGCCTCTCTCGATCAGGACGAGGATGGAGAGGGCCGAGCGAGCAGGTGGCGGCGCGAGGGACGCTGGCGGCGGGGTCGCGCACGAGGTGGTTCTCCTATGGGTGGCGGCGCACGGGAGATTGACGGGGAGGCATGGGCGAGGAGGATTGGGAGGAGCGAGGCTCTGCTCCTCTCTGGCGGCACGAGCAGGGAAATGAGAGAGAGGGGGGGGGGGCGAGCAAGAGATGAGGAGGGGATCGAGTCTAGGATTAACAGAGTGGCTGGGCTTTGGGAGGCAAATGGACAGGCGTGGTGCGATTGGGCTGGTGGGCTTCTTCCTTCTTTTTTAACTCTTTAGCAGAAAAGAGATTAGAGGGAAGAAAAAGAAAGAGAGGTCCAGGGGAAAAATGCGCAAGGGGTTAATTTTCCTGGACTCAGAAAAATAAGCTTGATCCAAGAAAATAGAAAGTGAGCGTGGGCGTGGAGTTGAATTCCACCTCATTTGAATTTAATTCAAATGAGTGTGAGAAAGAAGTGGGTATTCGGTATGTGCAAAAATGTTGAGAAATTTGGTGGAGCTCGGGAAAATGACGAAAGAATTTATGGCAAGGTTGGAGACCAAGAATTAAGATAACAAAGGCATTGGGATATTTTTAGAAGTGTGTTATGGTGAATTCCAAATTAAAGAAATATTTAAATTAGCTCCATAAATATTAGGAGGATATGTTATAAAGAGAAATCACCATTGTGAATATCCCTCAATTTAAATGGACCGAGGATCCACACAATTTATTTAGAAGAGTTATAAAAATTAATGATATGATGGCATGATGAAACGATGCAATGCAAGATATGACATGATGCAATGCAACAAGCAACTAAAACACAAGGCGAAACTCGGAATAGCTGGAAGTCTTCTGGAGCGTCGGTCTCGGGGCGTTACACCCCTCCACGGGCACCCCTCCACCGTCTACTGTTCATCTAGCCCTCCACACCACGGGGTCCTGTTCAACCACCCCTCCACGGCCACCCCTCCACCGTCTACTGTTCATCCAGCCCTCCACACCATGGGGTCCTGTTCATCCAGAGGCAACGCCACCGCTCACTGTTCATCCAAACCCCCCCGCAACGCTCACTGTTCATCCAATCGATCGGCTTCAGTTAGCAGCAGTAGCGAAGGAATCGCTACATCGGGTTTAGTTAACAGCCATCGATCGATCGCTCGGGTTCAATAACGCGTAACCTGCAGTGCAATCGCTCGGGTTCAGTTAGAGCCAACGCCTCGCACACACGCGCGTACGTGTACGAGAGAAACACGCATCGCTCAGCCCCCGACCTCCCACCGTAACCGGCAACTCCTTGAAATTTTCCTCCCCCTCGCTTCTACCACGGTTTTTTCCGTCATGGACGGCCCAAAGAATGTCATGCAGCTGCATCTCCGGCCCGCCCAGGACGAAAAGCCCATTTTCTGTCATGATTTTTTGTCATAGAAGTAGGATCCCACCACATCTATGATGATACCGGTTTTGTCATAATTATCGTCATAGAAGTGTCATATGTATGACAGAATTTTTTTTCGTTCGGCCCAAAATGTCACGGATATGTCTTTTTTTGTAGTGTTCACCGAGGTCTTTAATTGAAAACTATTATTCAAGTATCCCTTTATGCTATCCAGAGATTCTATATCATTTCCAGTAAACAATATGTCATCCAAATGTAATATTAGAAATGCTATAGAGCTCCCACTCACTTTCTTGTAAATACAGGCTTCTCCAAAAGTCTGTATAAAACCATATGCTTTGATCACATTACCAAAGCGTTTATTCCAACTCCGAGAGGCTTGCACCAGTCCATAAATGGATCACTGGAGCTTGCACACTTTGTTAGCACCCTTTGGATCGACAAAACCTTCTTGTTGCATCATATACAACTCTTCTTCCAGAAATCCATTCAGGAATGCAGTTTTGACATCCATCTGCCAAATTTCATAATCATAAAATGCAGCAATTGCTAACATGATTCGAACAGACTTAAGCATTGCTACGGGTGAGAAAGTCTCATCGTAGTCAACTCCTTGAACTTGTCGAAAACCTTTTGCGATAAGTCGAGCTTTGTAGATAGTAACACTACTATCAGCGTCCGTCTTTCTCTTGAAGATCCATTTATCTTAATGGCTTGCCGATCATCGGGCAAGTCCACCAAAATCCACACTTTGTCCTCATACATAGATCCCATCTCAGATTTCATGGCCTCAAGCCAATTTGCGGAATCTGGGCTCATCATCGCTTCCTCATAGTTCGTAGGTTCATCATGGTCTAGTAACATGACTTCCAGAATAGGATTACCGTACCACTCTAGTGCGTACTATACTCTAGTTGACCAATGAGGTTTGGTAGTAACTTGATCTGAAGTTTCATGATCATCATCATTAGCTTCCTCACTAATTGGTTAGGAATCACTAGAACTGATTTCTGTGATGAACTAGTTTCCCGTTCGGAAGAAGGTACAATTACCTCATCAAGTTCTACTTTCCTCACACTCACTTCTTTCGAGAGAAACTCCTTCTCTAGAAAGGAACCATTCTTAGCAACGAATATCTTGACTTCGGATCTATGATAGAAGGTGTACCCAATAGTTTCCTTTTGGTATCCAGTGAAGATGCACTTCTCCAATTTGGGTTCGAGCTTATCAGGTTGAAGCTTTTTCACATAAGCATTGCAGCCCCAAACTTTAAGAAATGACAACTTTGGTTTCTATCCAAACCACAATTCATAAGGCGCCATCTCAACATATTTTGATGGTGCCCTGTTTAAAGTGAATGCAGCTGTCTCTAATGCATAAGCCCAAAACGGTAGTGGTAAATCGGTAAGAGACATCATAGATGGCACCATATCCATAAAGTGCGCTTACGATGTTTGGACACACCATTACGCTGTGGTGTTCCAGGTGGCGTGAGCTCTGAAACTATTCCACGTTGTTTTAAACGAAGGCCAAACTCGTAGCTCAAATATTCTCCTCCATGATCAGATCGTAGAAACTTTATTTTCTTGTTACGATGATTCTCCACTTCACTCTGAAATTCTTTGACTTTTCAAATGTTTCAGACTTGTGTTTCATTAAGTAGATATACCTATATCTTCTCAAATCATCTGTGAAGGTTAGAAAATAACAATACCCGCCATGAGCATCAACACTCATTGGACCGCATACATCGATATGTATTATTTTCAATAAGTCACTATCTCGTTCCATAGTTCTGGAGAACGGAGTTTTAATCATCTTGCGCATAAGGCACGATTCGCAAGTATCAAATGATTCATAATCAAGTGATTCCAAAAGTCTATCTTTATGGAGCTTCTTCATGCGTTTTACACCGATATGACCCAAACGGCAGTGCCACAAATAAGTTGCACTATCATTTTCAACTTTGCATCTTCTGGCATCATCATTATGAACATGTGTATTACCACGATCGAGATTCAATAAACCATCAACATTGGGTGTATGACCATAGAAGGTTCTATTCATGTAAATAGAATAACAATTATTCTCCGTCTTAAATGAATAATTGTATTGCAATAAACATTATCTAATCATATTCATCCTTAATGCAAACACTAAATAACATTTATTTAGGTTCAACACTAAACCTGAAAGTTTAAGGAGTGTGCGATGATGATCATATCAATCTTGGAACCACTTCCAACATACATCGTCACTTCATTCTTAACTAGTCTCTATTTATTCTGTAACTCCTATTTTGAGTTACTAATCTGAGCAACCAAACAAGTATCGAGTACCCAGGGGCTACTATGAACACTAGCAAGGTACACATCAATAACCTGTATATCAAATATACCTTTGTTCACTTTGCCATCCATCTTTTCCACCAAATATTTGGGGTAGTTCCGCTTCTAGTGACCATTTTCTTTGAAGTAGAAGCACTCAGTTTCAGGCTTAGGTCTAGCTTTGGTCTTCTTCATGAGAGTGACAACTTTCTTGCCATTACATTTGAAGTTACCTTCCTTCCCTTTGCCCTTTTCTTGAAACTAGTGGTCTTGTTTAATCATCAACACTGGGGCTCTTTCTTGATTTATACCTTCGTCAATTTCAGCATCACGAAGAGCTCGGGAATCTTTTTCGTCATCCCTTGCATACTATAGTTCATCACGAAGTTCCAGTAACTTGGTGATGGTTGACTAGAGAACTCTGTCAATCACTATCTTATCTGGAAGATTAACTCCCACTTGATTCAAGTGATTGTAGTACACAGACATTCTAAGCACATGCTCACTAGTTGAGCAATTATCCTCCATCTTTTAGGGAAAGTACTTGTCAGAGGTCTCATACCTCTTGACACGGGCATGAGTCTGAAATACCAATTTCAGCTCTCGGAATATCTCATATGCTCCGTGACGTTTCAAAAACGTTTTTCAAGTTCCGGTTCTAAGCCGTAAAGCATGGTGCACTAAACTATCAAGTAGTCATCATATTGAGATAGGAAAATGTTCATAACGTCTGTATCTGCTCCTGCAATAGGTCTGTCACCTAGCGGTGCCTCAAGGACATAATTCTTCTATGCAACAATGAGGATAAACCTCACATTACGGACCCAGTCCGCATCATTGCTACTGTCATCTTTCAACTTAGTTTTCTCTAGGAACATATAAAAACATAGGGAAGCTACAACGTGAGCTATTGATCTACAACATAATTTGCAAAATACTATCAGGACTAAGTTCATGATAAATTGAAGTTCAATTAATCATATTACTTAAGAACTCCCACTTAGATAGACATCCCTCTAGTCATCTAAATGATCACATGATCCATATCAACTAAACCATGTACGATCATCACATGAGATGGAGTAGTTTTCAATGGTGAACATCTCTATGTTGATCATATCTACTATATGATTCATGCTCGACCTTTCGGTCTCCAGTGTTCCGAGGCCATTTCTGCATATGCTAGGCTCGTCAAGTTTAACCCGAGTATTCTGCGTGTGCAAAACTGGCTTGCACCCATTGTATGTGAACGTAGAGCTTATCACACCCGATCATCACGTGGTGTCTCAGCACTAAGAATTGTAGCAACGGTGCATACTCTGGGAGAACACTTATACCTTGAAATTAGTAAGGGATCATCTTATAATGCTACCACCATACTAAGCAAAATAAGATGCATAAAAGATAAACATCACATGCAATCAAAATAAGTGACATGATATGGCCATCATCATCATGTGCTCATGATCTCCATCACCGAAGCATCGTCATGATCTCCATAGTCACCGGCTCGACACCTTGATCTCCATCGTAGCATCGTTGTCGTATCGCCAACTATTGTTACTACGACTATTGCTACCGCTTAGTGATAAAGTAAAACAATTACATGGCGATTGCATTGCATACGATAAAGCGACAACCATATGGCTCCTGCCAGTTGCCGATAACTTTGTTACAAAACATGATCATCTCAACAATAAATTATATCACATCATGTCTTGACCATATCACATCACACCAAGCCCTGCAAAAACAAGTTAGACGTCCTCTACTTTTATTGTTGCAAGTTTTACGTGGCTGCTACGGTGTCGTGGGATACGAACACCTATGGGGCAGGGCCCCTTCTCAGTCCGGCAGGGAGCGGAGGACGCACGAAGAGCGGATCGAGGCGAGGCACGCGAGGGATTTTACCCAGCTTCGGAGCTCTCCGAAGAGATAAAACTCCTACTGCTGCTTTGTGGTTATATTCTGTTCTTGCTCGAGAGCGTGAGCGTTCTGTAGTTCCGAACCAGTCGAACCCCCCTACGTTGCGCATGGGCCTCCTTTTATAGGCTAAAGGGGTCACCGACAGGTGGCAACGCAGACAGGGGTACAAATGTAAAAAGAGGGGTTGGTACAACTGCCTCTACAGTGCATCCTACCTAACTCTGATGGCAGGGGACAAGAGCATTCAATGCCCGTCCGCGTCGCCCAACAGTGCAGAAAAGCGACCGTTAGGGGCGCCACCGTTCGCCACGATGGCCTTCTCGTCATCTCCACTCGCCACCTCGCACCGCTTGGCTGCACAGCTTCCCGCCACGTGCGCCTGGAACGGTCCTGCGACGACACATCAACGGATGCGCTGGAGCGTGGGCACAGAGTGGTGGCTTCTCCACGGCAAGCGCCTTGCCGCGGTCGTTGTCTTGTCGCGCTCGGAAGCTTGTCGCTTGTCGGGTCTTGCCGGGACGCGCGGTGCGTCGCGGCAAGCTCCTTGAAAAAGCCTTGGCTGGCCTTCCCGGCAAGCTCCTCTTGCCGGGGCCTTTGTCCTTCCCGGCAAGCCTCTCTTGCCGGGGCCTTGTCTTCTTAGTTAGGACACTTTGTTCTTGAATGGCATCAATAGGAACTACGGAGGACCTTGGCGGGCACCCGGCAAGTCTTGCCGCGGGGCGCTGCGACTGCCCGTGCATAAGTTCGGGATACTAAGGTACCCCTACTTTAGTACACCGGCAGGAGCCCCCGGGCCTGGGCCACACACGGTGCCGAGCGCTGTTGGGCCAGGCCCAAAACAGGGCACGGGCACACGCGGCCTGGGTCCACACCACATCTAACTCCGTATCCACCGCACCCTCCCGTAATGGCACGCGTCGAACGCGGTGTCGTGGGAGAGATCGTGGGTGATTCTTTAATCGAAAAAGGCGTAACGTTAGCCTCCTCCTCTTTATAAGTAGGGGAAACAGGGGCCGTTCCCCCACCTTCGCCACTTGCGGTTCCTTCCTCAGAAATCTCCGCCGCTCCCCTCCGCTTCCCAAGCCGAAAGAGAGCAGCGCTCCGCCCCCCGTCGCTGCCATCACCGCCAACGCCCTCGCCCTCCCCCACCGCCTCCGTCATGGCTCCGAAGACCGGGAAGGGTGCGAAGTCAGCCGAGGCGCTGCGGCTTGAGGCACTGCGGAAGGAGCAGGCACTCTTCCCTCCTGAGCTCTCCGCGAAGGAGTTGAGGGAATGGTTCTACCTTTTCTGGTCGACGGAGACGTGGGCGCATCCGCGCACGCAAGTACTCTCCGCCGAAGCTTCTACTTCGAAACGGTGTCCAAAAGGATACCCTTTCTTCCCACTGTTCTTCTATTGCGGGCTCTGCCCGCCCTTTTCCGATTTCTTCTGTGACATCATGAACACATACGGGCTCCATCTCCTCGATTTCACCCCCAACGCCGTTCTGACCATGGCGGTTTTCGCACATCTTTGCGAGAACTTCGTCAGAATCCACCCAAACGTAGCCCTTTTCCGCCACTATTTCATGCCCCGGGTCAAGAAAGGAGAGCCCTTATCTGGCGGGATCGCCTGGATCTCGAGAGCCGGTATGAAGGAAGTCTATCTGGAGGGGGAGCTCCGTAGCAAATGGGAGGAGTGGAGAGCGGAATGGTGTTGGATTGTTGATGAGGATTCGCAGCCATTCACCAACTTGCGCCAAGCCCGAGTAGTGCGCGGCGGCGATTGGAGCGCCCTGGCGGCGGACGATGCTAAGCTGAAGATCGCCACCACCCGGATCTTGCGGCTCAGGCTTGCCGGGCTCACCGTAGGGGCTGTTGGCGCGGACTTTCTTCGTTGCCGTATCGCCCCTCTGCAGGAGAGGGGGAGACCTGCTTGGCTATTCGGGGGTCCGGCGGATATCATGAGGCTGCGCCCAGGCCTCAATTTTAATTTTACTGTCTTGGAGTTGGATGGGACGCTCAAAGAGCTGTTCAAGCACGACCCCAACCATCCCGAGTGGTTCAGGCTGCCGCAGGGCGTCGTCCCATTGTGCAACAACTCCCAGCTCGATAACATCCGCGCAATGATGCCGGAGGGCGACTCGCATGGGATTATCCCAACTTGGCGGGAGCCTACCGACAACGTTGTGCAGCAATTCTTCGACGACTTGGTGGAGGTAGCGGTCCGCGCCGACGAGCAGAGGCTCCTCACCCGCGACACCACCGATGACGAGATGCGGCACATCGCCACCAGGGCGGAAGAGGCGGCGGCGGCTGCCGCTGCGGGTGAATTTGGGTTCACCGTGGAGGAGGCAGAGGCGGCCGAGGCGGCAAGCCTTGCCGACCGAGAAGAGCTTGTCGGGGAAGTCGTCGGCGAGGGAGAGCTTGAAGCCGAACCGAGCGAGCCCGCCGAGGGTGCAAGCGGCCAGCCGTCTTCGAGCAGCTTGCCACAGGTGGAGCCCCCAGTGCAGCCCTCAGCTCAACCAAGAAGGCGCCTTCGCAGGACCGGAGACACAGCAGGGCGGCAGGCGGGCCAACAGCCGCCGCGCCGCGGGACACGCTCCACCGTGACAAGCACCGTTGCCGCGGGGGCATCTCTTGCCGTGCCGGCAACTGGAGCGGGGTCCTCTCGAGCTGCCGCTTCCCATCCTGCCGTAGCCCCCGCCAAGCGTCCAAGGGAGCCTACTCCTCCGCCTCGTCGCGCTGAAAGAGTACCGGACTTTGACCTCTCCGCGCTGAGCTCTGACGAGGAGGAAGAAGAGGAGGAGGAGTAAGACTTTCTTCTTGTTGTACTCATATATCTTCGATTCTTGCTGTTTCTTGTCTTGTATCTGATCTGCTTCCCTCTGAACCTCATTCCTTTTCAGGACTCTGGCCGAGAGAGCGGCGAAGAGGGCCAAGGTCCCCATGGTTGTCATCGAGGACGATCCCATTGTGATAACATAGGGCGCGTCCGAGACCACCTTGTCGGACCCGGCAATCTCTCCTCGAAGCAGCCCCCAGCGCAGCCCCCAGCGTAAGCATTTGTTCACTTTCTGTTGTGGGGCGCACATGAGTGCTCTTTCCTTGTTGATATCTTGATTGTTGGTTTACTTGTGTAGGAGCAGAACAGGCCCATCAGGAACAACCAGAAGCCGCTCCTGAGGTGCTATCTGCTTCAACTACGCCGCCAAGGGACGACTCCCCGGCAAGGGAGCGCTCTCCGGCAAGGGAGAGGTCCCTGGCAAGGGGCAGTTCTCCAGCAAGGGATGGGACCAGTGGTCCCCCGGAGGTGGAGCCCATGATTATAGAGCCCAGCACAGGTAATCCTTCTTGTCAGAAAACTTCCCTTCGGTCCTTCTTTTGGATATTGGCTTAACTTTTTCTCCCTCTTCCTGTCTTCAGATCCTCCCTCCATGGAGCCGATGGAGACCGATGCCACCGGCGAGGAGAACGCGCACGGCAACACCAACGATGCCGCTGCTACCGAAGAAGAGGCCGGCGCTGATGATCCTGCCGACGAAGAGGCCGCCAAGGCTGCTGGCGCAGGAGCTGGCGAGGGGTCCGGCGATCGCACTGATGACCCGCGGGCTGCAGGAGCGCAAGGCGCTACGCCGACCGCTGATCCCTCCATCGCTGACGCTGCGCCAGGCTCCAAATAGCCCCAGCCCGGCGCCTACTTGAAGGCCGGCGACGGTGTCTTCATCAAGCTTCCCTGGGCGTCAAGCTCTAGGGCGCCGGTCGAGGGGGAGGCTTTTGACGGAGAAGTGCTCGCCTCCGCTGGGCTGACAGTGGTTGACGCGCCAAGTAGTAGCAGCGGCGAGTCTGAGGAGGAGCAGCTGCTCCAGAAGTTGGTGTTGCTCTACCGTGCCCGACAAGCGAAGCTGGAGTCTTGGGAAGCGCTTGTCGCGCAGGCGGGAGTGGACATAGAGAAGCATGCAGAGGAGCTCCAGAGCCGCAATCAAGAGGCCCTCCGGTCCATCACGGAGGAGAGGGCGCAGCTTGCCGAGGCGCAGAAGGCCTTCCTCCTCGAGAAAGCTGAAGCCGAAGAGCAACAGAGACTTGCCGCTGAGGAATTGTCCACCCGGGAAGGTGAACTGACGCAGCAGAAAGTCAATCTGGACAGCTATGAGGAGGAGCTTGCCGCGCGTGAGCAATCACTTGGCGGGGCACTCAAGGAAGCGAAGGACGCTGCCGTAGCTGCCGAGGCCGCCAAGAAGGAACTGGAGGTGAAGATGACGCAGCTGGAGGCTGATCTGAAAGGGAAGGATGAGGAGCTTGCCGCGCTCCAGCGCGAGCGCGAGAACGACGCCCTCGCTCATGGCGATCTGCAAGTCCAACTCACCGATAAGGGCAAGGAACTGAACGCCGCCAAAGACTCAAATGCTGATCTGGAGCTGAAGCTGGCCACGCTGACTGAGACGCTGGGTGGCGCCAAGAAGCGAGAGGAGGACTTGAAGGGAGAGATCAAGGCCAACGAGGAGCTGCTAACGAGGGCTGCCGAGACTCAAAACACCTTCAGGGCTACGGTGGAGCTCTGGACAAAGGGCCTCGTCAACATTGCCGCAGTTATTGACGAGGAGCTGGCGCAACTAGACTTGGCGGGCTTCGGGTACTCCTCCGACGGGAATCTCCAGCCCAGCGCCAAGCTCACTCTGTTCTTCAAGGGCGTGGCGACGGCTCTCCAGCAACTCCGGGAAAGGATCCCAAAGCAGCTGGCTGACGAGTCGCGCGCAATCTGCGCCAGACTTCTGGAGAAGGTGTTGGTGAAGGTGCTCTTCCAGAATCCGGGCCTCAACCTCACCAACGTCCTTCAGAAGCTGCCGGCGGGTGCTGATCTCAAAGAGCTCAAGGCCCTTGTCGCACCCATTGTGGACAAGGTGAATGAAGTCAGGAGGGTTGATGGCGGCCGCGTAGATTAGGCCGCGTGTTTTCTCCTTTTTCTTGCCGCTGCCAAACATGTTACGGGAACAATCTATTAGAGCGTGGCAAGTTATCATTGTAATATAACTTTATTTTGGGCAGTATTCGCTATGTTATTCCCTTTACTTGATTCCTCCCTTTGTATGTTTTTCTACCCTACGCTTTCAGGGAACTTGCCGGCGTAGGCACCCTTGCCGCGAACGCTGAGTGCGGAACATCAGCAGCTTGCAGGCGGTGTCGCTTCCGGCAAGAAACCTTGTCGCAACCAGTTGCAGCACACTTAAGTTGTTGAGCGGACTCGAAACAAAGTAAGGGTGCAACTAGCTACGAGTTGGTTCCTCCGCGCACAGGTTTTCCATACAAAGCACGATCGTTCAAGGAAGATAACTTAAAAAAATTTAAAATTGATCGTGCTCAAACTTTGGCAACTTAGCTTTTCTGTCGTTTGCGTCCCGGCAAGGCGATACTTCCTTGAACGACGCCTAGTCCACACCATTATCTTCTCCTCTCCCCCCGTGAACTTGTGGGCGAAGGAACCTTCTTTTCTTGAGAAAAAGAAAGAAGAGAAAATAAAGATATGGAGCCTTAAGGCTCGTTATTGCTTACCGGGGGTAAGTGCTGCACAAGGTGTCAGATAATACATGCAAAAAAGAAATAAGCATGAAATTTGACAAGACGTGTGGAGCATATGATCTTTATTTATGCACGGGATCTGCGCCCGGCTTTGTACAAAGGTTTACATGCAACAGCGGCAAGGCTTGTACAAAAGGTGGTTGCCGGAATAGGTTCCGGCAATCACGCCTTATGGGTAAAACTTACAAAGATGCTCAATGTTCCAGGAGTTGCTCACTGGAAAGCCATCTTCGGTCTCAAGGCGGACAGCGCCAGGCCTAGTGACTCGCTTTACCCGATAAGGGCCTTCCCACTTCGGCGTCAACTTGTTGGAATTCTTGGCGGACTGAACCCGCCGAAGAACAAGGTCGCCTTCCTCGAGACTTCGGGCGTTAACTTTGCGGCTATGGTAGCGGCGCAAAGCTTGCTGGTAGCGAGCAGCTCGTACAGCAGCCGAAAGACGATCTTCCTCGAGGAGCAGTGTATCATCTTGTCGCAGCTGCTCTTGCTCAAGCTCATCATAAGCGAGCACTCGAGGCGATCCGTATACGAGTTCCGTGGGGAGAACTGCCTCTTCTCCGTAGACAAGAGCGAAAGGTGTCTAGCCAGTGGCTCGATTTGGCGTCGTCCTGATCGACCAAAGAACCACCGGCAGCTCCTCGATCCAGTTCTTTCCGCACTTGTGCAGCCTGTCGAAAGTTCTGGTCTTGAGTCCGCGCAGCACTTCAGCGTTTGCCCTCTCTGCTTGACCGTTGCTTCTCGGGTGAGCAACAGAAGCGAAGCAGACCTTGGCGCCAAGATCTTGGACGTACTGCATGAAGGTGCGGCTCGTGAATTGCGTGCCGTTGTCGGTGATGATCCTGTTAGGGACTCCGAAACGGCAAACAATCGACCTGAAGAACTTGACTGCCGACTGTGCTGTCACCTTCCTCACTGCTTCCACTTCCGGCCACTTTGTGAACTTGTCGATTGCAACGTACAAGTACTCAAAGCCCCCGACAGCTCGGGGAAAGGGGCCGAGGATGTCGAGCCCCCAGACCGAAAATGGCCAGGATAAAGGGATCGTCTGGAGAGCTTGAGCGGGCTGGTGTATCTGTTTGGAATGGAACTGGCACGCTTCACACTTGGTTACTTGTGCAGTTGCATCTTGGAGGGCTGTCGGCCAAAAGAAACCTTGCCGGAATGCTTTGCCGGCAAGTGCTCTTGCGCCAATGTGGTGGCCACATATGCCTCCATGTATCTCTGCCAATAGCTCCTGTCCATCTTCCCGGGGAATGCACTTCAATTTCACTCCGTTGAATCTTCTTCTGTACAGTATGTCGTCGACAAACTGGTACATACTTGATTGCCGGGCTACTCTCTCCGCTTCTTCTTGCTCTTCGGGAAGTTCTCCTGTTTGAAGGAAATGGACAATCTGCTGTGCCCATGCTGGAGCTTGCGGCTCGACAACAAGGACTAAAGGCACATATGCTGCTGTGGGAACATCTGCTTCTACGGCAGGAACCTGCGGCTCAGCCGGAGCGTGATGTTCCCCGGCAAGCTTGTCGGAGCACAACTTGTCGGGAGCATCTGCTTCAACGGAACAAACCCTAGGGCTTGTCGGAGCATACTGCTCCTCAGCACTATTGGCGTTGATCTTGGGGACCTTCTTGGCGGCGGCTTCGGGGAGCTCTACCGGAAAGTAGTCACCAGAAACCAACTTCCTCTTCTTGCTCTATCTAGTTGATGGTGTTACAGATGGTTGAATCAGTTTGAGCACAAAAATCCCTGGTTCCACAGGTAACTTAAGTGCGGCGCACTTTGACAGGCCATCTGCAATGTCGTTCTGAGCTCTCGGAACATGTTCCATCTGTAGGCCGTCAAAGTGTTCTTCCAACTTTCTCACTTCATCAATGTAAGCTTCCATCAACAGACTCTGATAATCTTTGTTCACTTGGCGGACAACAAGCTGCGAGTCACCCCTGACAATGAGCTTCTTGATCCCAAGGTCTGCAGCAATCCTGAGTCCGGCAAGCAAACCCTCATACTCTGCAGTATTGTTTGTTGCTTGCTCCTTGGGAAAGTGCATCTGGACCACGTACTTGAGGTGCTCTCCGGTGGGTGCGACAAGTAATATGCCCGCACCGGTGCCTTGTAGCGAGAAGGCACCATCAAAGTACATGACCCATTCTTTGCTTGCTTCCTTGACGGGGATGCTCGTTTCCGGAATTTCCTCATCAGGTGTTGGTGTCCATTCCGCTATGAACTCTGCCAATGCTTGGCTCTGGATAGTTGAAGTACTCTCAAACTTGAGGCCAAAACTTGACAGTTCTAGTGCCCACTCGACAATCCTGCCTGTTGCTTCTGGATTTTGCAATATCCTCTTCAACGGAAAGCGAGTGACAACTGTGATCTCATGTGCTTGAAAGTAATGGCGCAGCTTTCTTGAGGCCATGAGAAGGCCGAAAAGCAATTTCTGCACACCAGAGTACCTTGATCAAGCCCCCTGCAGAAGGGAACTGACAAAATAAACTGGGCGCTGCACCATTTTCTTCTGTTTCTCTTCTTGTGGCTGTGCAGATCCATCCTTGTCGGGACCAGAGCTTCTCGGGGAAGCCCTCTGTTTGTCGCTTGATGCGCTTGCCGTGGTTGCTGGCTCATCATCCGCCTCTCTTTCCGCTACTAGCGCAGCATTAACCACTTGATTGGTTGCCGCTAGATATAGCAGCAACTTCTCTTGTGGCTTAGGTGCGACAAGTATTGGAGTGGAGGACAGGTATCTCTTCAAGTCCTGGAGCGCAGCCTCTGCTTCCGGAGTCCATTTCATTGGACCTGCCTTTTTCAATATTTTGAAAAATGGCAGGGCGCGCTCCGCGGACTTAGAGATGAACCTGCTGAGAGCAGCTACGCAGTCGGCAAGCCTTCGCACATCCTTGACGCGCTTCGGTGCTTCGATCTGCTCATGGCCTTGATCTTGTCGGGATTGGCTTCAATTCCCCGCTGAGATACAAAGAACCCGAGAAGCTTGCCGGAGGGGACTCCAAACACACACTTCTCGGGGTTTAACTTGAGATTGATCTTGTGCAGATTTGCAAAGGTTTCGTCCAAATCTTGGATCAGAGTTGCTCTGCCTTTGCTCTTGACCACTATGTCATCCATGTAAGCTTCTACATTTCTGTGCAACTGTGGCTCAAAAGCTTCGTGAACAACCCTTGCAAATGTTGAACCAGCATTCTTTAGTCCGAAAGGCATTCGTACAAAGCATTATGTGCCACATGGAGTAATGAATGTGGTTTTCTCCTCATCCTCTTCTGCCATGAAGATCTGATGATATCCTGAATATGCGTCAAGAAACGAAAGCAAATCACATCCGGCCGTGGAGTCTACAATCTGGTCAATGCGCGGCAAGGGAAATGGGTCTTTGGGACAAGCTTTATTAACATCAGTAAAGTCAATACAAAGCCTCCATTTCCCGTTTGCCTTGCGCACGACTACGGGATTGGCCAACCATGTGGGATGGAGTACTCCTCTGACAAGGCCTGCTGCTTCCAACTTCTTGATCTCTTCTGCAATGAACTCTTGTCGCTCTACTGCTTGTTTCCTGACTTTCTGCTTGATGGGCCGCGCGTGAGGACAGACGGCAAGGTGGTGCTCAATTACTTTCCTGGGAACACCGGGGATGTCAGACGGTTGCCATGCAAACACGTCGACATTCGCCCGCAGGAAAGCAACGAGCGCGCTTTCCTATTTAGGGTCAAGCGTGGCACTGATGGTGAAGGTACCACCAGTGCCGTCCTCCTTGGCAGCCACTTTCTTGGTCTCTGGTGAAGCTGTCTTTGCCTTCTTACACTTGCCGGTGGAGCTCGATGGTGCGTCCTAGACGATAGCGCAGCACTCTGAAGAGGTGCGCTTGCCGGAGTGGGCATCAGAGCTCTTGTCGGACTTGGTCTTCTTCTTCCCCCCGGGAGCTTCTACGGCAAGTGATTTGCGTTCTGCTGCGGCTGCTGCTTCCCGATAGATCTTGTCGGTGCAGATAAGGGCGTCCTTCTTGTCACCAGGGACAGAAATGACACTTATCGGACCAGGCATCTTGAGCATGTTGTATGCATAGTGAGAGGCTGCCATGAACTTGGCGAGTGCGGGACGGCCAAGTATTCCAATGTAGGGTAATGGAAAATCGGCGACATCAAAAGTAACCCTCTCAGTCCTGAAGTTTAGCTCGCTGCCGAATGTTACCGGCAACGTGATCTTCCCCTTCGGCTTGCTCCTTCCCGGGTTGATTCCCTGGAAAGTGCCGGTCTCTTCGAGCTCGCTGTCGGGGATCTGGAGCTTCTTGAGTACCGCGGAGGAGATCAGATTCAAGCCGGCCCCGCCGTCAACCAGCATCTTTGTGACCTTGAGGTTGCGGATAGTTGGTGAAACCAACATCGGCAAGCACCCGACCGCAGTTATGCGATCAGGGTGATCCTCAACATCAAAGATGATAGGCGTGCTGGACCATTTCAGAGGCTTGCGCGACTCAACTGATGGTTCTGCTGCATTAACTTCCCGCACCCACTGTTTGAGTTGGCGGTGCGAAGTATGCAGAGAAGCACCACCGTCGACGCACAAAACCTCTGTTGCTTTCTGAAACTCCTGCTCGTCGGCCTCATCTTCATCCATCTCTTCATCTTCGTCTTCGTCTTCATCCTTGTCGCGGCCGCGGGGAGGCCTCTCTCCTTGGCGCTGCTTGGCCTTGCCGCGGCGCCCTCCCCGGCCGGGACGCTTCTTGCCGGATCCTCCACCACCTTCTTGGGCCTTCTCCTTGTCGCGTCGCTCGTATTCAGCTTTCTGCAGTTCAACAAGCTGCTCAACTTTCTTGTAGGTCTGGAGATCATGGCCCTTGGTGCGGTGGATCTTGCAGTACTGCTTGCCGGAGCCGTCTTGCTTGTCGGCGGCCACCACGGCCTCGCCGGAGCTACTAGCCTTGGCCTTCTCGGCGCCACCTCCGTTGCTGGACTGCTCGACGACTAGCACATCTTTTGCTTTCCTCTTTCTGTTGTTCCGCCGCCGGTTTTTCTTTGTCGGGGCGGTATCCTTGCTGTCAGATCCTCCTGCTCCTGTGTTCTCTCCGGGGAGTTTCCTCCCTTCCTCAGCACGTGCACACTTGTCGGCCAGGGCATATAGCTTGCTGACATCCCTGATTTTGCACATCGCCATCTCCTCCCTCATCCTGCGGTTTCACACGTTCTGATGGAACGCGCTGATGACCGCGGCAGGGTGGACATCTGGGATGTTGCGCTGCACTTGGCTGAATCTCTGAATGTACTTGCGCAGGGGTTCTCCTTCCTTCTGGGCGAGCAGATGAAGATCGCTTTCCTGGCCATGGGGCTTGTGGCTGCCTGTGAAGGCGCCGACAAACTAATGGCACAGGTCTGCCCATGAGGAGATGGAGTTGTCCGGCAAGTGCATGAGCCAGGATCTGACATTGGGCTTGAGTACCAGTGGGAAGTAGTTGGCAAGGATCTTGTCGTTGCGTCCTCCGACAGCTTGCACCGCAATGGTGTAGATGCTGAGGAACTCCGACGGATGTATCCTGCCGTCGTACTTCTCGGGTACATCTGGCTTGAAGTTCTTGGTACTGGGCCACTGGACTTGCTGCAGCTCACGAGTAAACGCAGGGTAACCTACCGCGTATGGCAAGTCGCCTGGTTCCCCTGGCGCATGCATGTCGACAGTGGGCCTAGCGTGCTGGTCCGATTGACGTCGCGCTTCTCTTCGATGCTCGATTCGAGTACGAGCGTCCTCTTGCTGTCGTTCTTGAAGAATTTGGCGCTGATCACGACGAGCTCGCGGATCTGATGATGCTGTGGAGTCAGTGTCGAGCTTGATCCGGTGAGTCGGTGATCTTGGCCTTCGGGGCGGGGAGTGCACGGTGGTTGCACCCCCACTAGTCTTGTCGCCATCGGCTCGCGCTTGGGCATCTTGCCGCGGCTTCGACGTGCTCGGTTGCCGTGGAGTGTCGCCGTTGGCGAAGCCGATGAGGCTTTGAATGGTTGCCCTCCAGTCATCGATCTTTTCCGGCGCTGGAGGGTAATCCAGGAGCAGTTGGGCTTGGGCCAACGCTTCTTCTGGAGTTTTTGGCGGTGGTGGTGAACGGCGCGAGGAGCGGGATATGCTCGAACTTCTAACTGGGTTAGAAGGAGCAGCATCCCATCCCGGCGACCGTACCACGCTCGCGCCAGCATGTTGGCATGCGTGCTGGCCTTGAGCGTCCCGGGATCCACCAGCTTGGCCTTGTTCCAACGCAAGTACGGTACTGCGGGCACCATGGCGCTGTCGGTCCCGCACTTCCTGAGAAGGACGCGGTGCATGCACGGACGCCGAGGTTTGTGCAGCCTTGTCCTTGGACCTGGCAGCATCATGAGCTCCCTCATCGGTGTCCGTTCCTCCGCCGGCGTCTACCCCAGCCTCCGTTTGCTCTGGTGGTGGCGGGATCGACGCGGACGGACCAGCTACCCCCGAAGCCTTCTTCTTCGGTGGCATGTCGATGAAGATGACGAAGATCTGGCTCGCGTGAACGCCGGATCAGGTTCACGCAACCTCGACGCCCCTACCTGGCGCGCCAAAGATGTCGTGGGATACGAACACCTATGGGGCAGGGCCCCTTCTCGGTCCGGCAGGGAGCGGAGGACGCACGAAGAGCGGATCGAGGCGAGGCACGCGAGGGATTTTACCCAGCTTCGGAGCTCTCCGGAGAGAGAAAACTCCTACTGCTGCTTTGTGGTTATATTCTATTCTTGCTCGAGAGCGTGAGCATTCTGTAGTTTCGAACCAGTCGAACCCCCCCTACGTTGCGCATGGGCCTCCTTTTATAGGCTAAAGGGGTCACCGACAGGTGGCAACGCAGACAGGGGTACAAATGTAAAAAGAGGGGTTGGTACAACTGCCTCTACAGTGCATCCTACCTAACTCTGATGGCAGGGGACAAGAGCATTCAATGCCCGTCCGCGTCGCCCAACAGTGCAGAAAAGCGACCGTTAGGGGCGCCACCGTTCGCCACGATGGCCTTCTCGTCATCTCCACTCGCCACCTCGCACCGCTTGGCTGCACAGCTTCCCGCCACGTGCGCCTGGAACGGTCCTGCGGTGACACGTCGACGGATGCGCTGGAGCGTGGGCACAAAGCGGTGGCTTCGCCGCGGCAAGCGCCTTGCCGCGGTCGTTGTCTTGTCGCGCCCAGAAGCTTGTCGCTTGTCGGGTCTTGCCGGGACGCGCGGTGCGTCGCGGCAAGCTCCTTGAAAAAGCCTTGGCTGGCCTTCCCGGCAAGCTCCTCTTGTCGGGGCCTTTGTCCTTCCCGGCAAGCCTCTCTTGCTGGGGCCTTGTCTTCTTAGTTAGGACACTTTGTTCTTGAATGACATCAATAGGAACTACGGAGGACCTTGGCGGGCACCCGGCATGTCTTGCCGCGGGGCGCTGCGACTGCCCGTGCACAAGTTCGGGATACTAAGGTACCCCTACTTTAGTACACCGACATACGGGCTTCTAGCAATAACCATTCTTACCTACGCATCAAAACCACAACGATTTTTCGTCAAGTGTGTTGTTTAACCTTCAAAAAGGACCGGGCGTAGTCAAACTTGATTCAACTAAAGTTGGAGAAACAGACACCCACTAGACACTTGTGTGCGCAACACGTTCGTAGAACCAGTCTCACGAACGCGGTCATGTAATGTCGGTATGGGCGGCTTCATCCAACAATACCGCTGAATCAAAGTATGACATGCTGGTAAGCAGTATGACTATTATCATCCACAACTCTTTGTGTTCTACTTGTGCATATAACATCTACGCATAGACCTGGCTCGGATGCCACTATTGGGGAACGCGGTAATTTCAAAAAAATTCCTACAATCACGCAAGATCTATCTAGGTGATGCATAGCAACGAGAGGGGAGAGTGTGTCCACGTACCCTCGTAGACCGAAAGCGAACACGTTAAGTAACACAGTTGATGTAGTCGAATGTGTTCGCGATCCAACCGATCAAGTACCGAACGCACGGCACCTCAGCGATCTGCACACGTTCAGCTCGGTGACGTCCCTCAAACTCTAGATCTAGCTGAGGCCGAGGGAGAGTTTCATCAGCACAACGGCGTGGTGACGGTGATGATGAAGTTACCGGCGCAGGGCTTCGCCTAAGCACTACGACGATATGACCGAGGTGGAAAACTGCGGAGGGGGGCACCGCACACGGCTAAAGACCAACTTGTGTGTCGATAGGGTGTCCCCCTCTCCCGTATATAAAGTAGGGGAGGAGGAGGTCGGCCGGCCACAAGGGGCGCGCCAAGGGGGGAGGACTCCTACTCCCAGTAGGAGTAGGTTTCCCCCTTTCCTAGTCCAAGAAGGAGAAGAAGGGAAAGAGGAGAGAAGAGAAGGAAGGAGAGGGGGGCGCCCCCTTCCCTTGTCCAATTCGGACTGGGCAAGTGGGGGGGGCCACCTCTGGACGGCCCTCTCTCTTCTCCACTAAGGCCCACTAAGGCCCATAAATCCCCCCGGGGGGGTTTGGTAACCCTCCGGTTTTATCCGAAACTTCTCCGGAACACTTCCGGTGTCCGAATATAGCCGTCCAATATATCAATCTTTATGTCTCAACCATTTCGAGACTCCTCGTCATGTACGTGATCTCATCCGGGACTCCAAACAACCTTCGATACATCAAATCACATAAACTCATAATACCAATCGTCATCGAACGTTAAGCGTGCGGACCCTACGGGTGCGAGAACTATGTAGACATAACCGAGACATGTCTCCGGTCAATAACCAATAGCAGAACCTGGATGCTCATATTGGTTCCTACATATTCTATGAAGATCTTTATCGGTCAAACCGCATAACAATATACGTTTTCCTCTTTGTCATCGCTATGTTACTTGCCCGAGATTCGATTGTCGGTATCATCATACCTAGTTCAATCTCATTACCGGCAAGTCTATTTACTCGTTCTGTAATACTTCATCCCGTAACTAACTCATTAGTCACAATGCTTGCAAGGCTTATAGTGATGAGTATTACCGGGAGGGCCCAGAGATACCTCTCCGAAACACGGAGTGACAAATCCTAATCTCGATCTATGCCAACCCAAAAAACACCTTTAGAGACACCTGTAGAGCACCTTTATAATCACCCATTTACGTTGTGATGTTTGGTAGCACACAAAGTGTTCCTCCGGTATTCAGGAGTTGCATAATCTCATTGTCTGAGGAACTTGTATAAGTCATGAAGAAAGCAGTAGCAATGAAACTGGCACAATCATAATGCTAAGCTAACGGATGGGTCATGTCCATCGCATCATTCTCCTAATGATGTGATCTCGTTCATCAAATGACAACACATGTCTATGGTTAGGAAACAAAACCATATTTGATTAACAAGCTAGTCTAGTAGAGGCATACTAGGGACAATATGTTTTGTCTATGTATTCACACATGTACTAAGTTTCCAGTTAATACAATTCTAGGATGAATAATAAACATTTATCATGAAATAAGGAAATATAAATAACAACTTTATTATTGCCTCTAGGGCATATTTCCTTCACGTTGTTCGTAACTCTCTCACGCACCACGCTGTCATCTCGGAGCTCTTCCGTCTCTCTCTCTCTCTCTCTCTCTCAAACTCTCCATCTCCCTAGGTGATGAGGACATGACTACCTTGGATATGACCAAAAATATTGCATATATGCATATTTGTCAGGTGATTTCTAGTGCAAACTATTCAATAATCTATTTATGTTATCCAGAACAAAAATACTTCACACACTTTTGTGTTTTGTCTAATTGCAGGTGTATGGGACATTTGTACAATCCACATATGAAGATAAGGAAGAAAGAGATGTTTATTTGCTGTTCAAAAAGTTCGCTCACGTCACTTTTGGCCCAAGAGAAGATAGAGTCCAAGTCTCTCACGTTCTGGATTCAGATTCGGACTGCACAGACATACCTGACTCAAAACGCACACAAGTTTTTCATACAGACTCCGAATTGGGTGATTCTTTTTTTGTTGGAAACTAGATTTCGTGCACTTTCCAACCCAATTGGAATCACCTTCAAATTCGTCCGGAGCGTTGAGTTGTGGATGAAACAATCTGATGCTGCAGCAGAATCCGAGTCAAACTACAAGTTCAAAGGTGTTACATCACCTCCACTTGGGCCCATTGGCCTTGTACGACCTAGATTTAGTTTTAGGCTGCCTTGGGACGTCCTCCCACCTCCTTGGCCGCCACCCCTTGCTCCTATATAAATAGATCCATCTAGTAGCTTTTTCCTTGGGATTTGTTTAGTTCAAAGTTAGCCAACGCAACTTCGTGTACTTCGTTTGTGTCCAACGACCAGACCAAGACCGCTTTCGGATCCCCACCTTTATCAATACTTCATACATATTTGCAATGTTCAGATTGCTTTTATCATATTCTTGCTCGTTCTTCGATTGCTTGCAGGAATAGACCTTCGTGGTCAGGTTGATCGTGCACCGGCGTGGTCAATAACCTCTGGAGATTGGTTTAGCGATTGCTAAGGCGCAACGTCGTGCACGTTTGTAGTCGGATCGTCAAAGTCGTCTCCACCAAATCGATAGTTACCATCTCATCGAAAGATCGGGACACCCCGCCTCTATCAAGTGGTATCAGTTTTCAGGTTGCTCGGTGAGAATTTCCATTTTTCCTAGATTAGATTTACTTTCTTACCTATTGTCCAAGAGAAAGCCACAAAAAAGAGTTAGATCTATTCATCCTTGGTCCAAGCCAGTCTGAGCCTTTGCAATTTTCTTTTCATTGATTGCATAATTGAATTATCGATTGCATCGTCGTGTCGAGTTGCTGGTCTTAGTGTCTAGTTCGTTTAGAGTTTCGAGTTCTGTTCACATTAGTCACGTCACCGCTGCATCATTATCTCTTCCGCTGTCCACCACCCATCCATCAATTTTCACCACGTGCTACCCACCATTCATTGTCATAATAATAGTTGAGGTCACTCACATCTTCGCCTGATCGAATCTGCATCTTATCTAGTTTGTCTTGGAAAGAGGGAGAAAAAGAATATAAAGAAAAAAAAGAGAGAAAAAAGGAAAGAAAAAAAAAGAAAAAGAGGGAGAAGAAAAAGAAAAAAAGCGTGAGAAAAAAAAAAGAGAGAAAAAAAATTGGCTCTATCTAGAATCAATCTCGTACCTGAATTCGGATTGGAATCTGTTTTGTGCACTGTTCAGTAAAACAGGTGTATCTTCCTCATACGAAGTCAGTTTTGGCTCCGTGAGTACTCAAATTGAAGATAGCGACGAGCCGCATCTAAATATTTGCAGAAGCTTGTTCAATATTTGACACCTCAAAATCGGCTTCTAAATAGGTCTTTTTGCCCTCCGAAGTTCGTGAACACAACTTGTTCCAATTTTTTAGGCCAGTTTTAGAATTCTTTGACTCCTCATATCAACTCGGAATTGAGTGATTCTTTTTGCATTGGAAAGCTTGAGTTAGTAGCATTCTTTGAAAGAATTTATCAGAAAATTGTCTCAAACTTTTCAAGAGGAAAGTTGGAGAGAGAGTTGTTGTATATCCTGCTTGGCAGTTGTTTTTCATCATTATCTTCACTGCCGTTGTGATCTTCACTTATATCTTGCTGTCAAGAGCAACTTAGTATCCTTCATTGATGCTAGTTGTGCTACGCCGTGACCTCATTAGTGTTCTAGGCTCGCGTCTCAAGTCCGGTCTAGCCTAGGACCAGCACAGTACCGTTGTTGAGCGTTTATTCAACATTGCATCTTTGAATTGATTATTGCTAATCTTTTGCTACCATATATAGCCAACCCAGCTCCACATATTTCTACACCGTGTATACGTACGCTCCCCTGGCAATCGCTTTACTCAATTCTCGGAGTTACTTGACACCGATGGTTGCCGATCACCGCCTACTGCATGGTAAGAACTTGTAAGACATTGATATTTGCTTTACTGTGAGCGTTTTACCACCACATCCTAGTAGTTATAGGAACATTATTTTTGGGTTTTGTTTCTTGTTCTACTAATCATGACAGGATCCAGAGTCAATTCATGGACTTTGTCGATCGCGGGAGACGTGCCACCACCTTTGCAAATACCACAACCGTCACGAGAGGTGCACAAACGTCCAAATGCACATGATCAGGTTAATGTATCTATACCACCATTTAATGGCCGTTTTAAACCTGCTTTATATATTGAATGGGAGTTCGACATAAAAAATATATTTGCTTCCCATAATTTCAATGAATATAAAAAGGTTAAGGTTGCGGTTGGTTCTTTCACTGGTTATGCTTTGGTTTGGTGGAGTGAATATTGTCGGTTACACCCTGATTATATACCTACTACTTGGGATGATTTGAAACTTGCCATGCGACATACTTTCGTCCCTGCTTATTATACTCGTGACATGATTAAGAAGTTGCAACACTTAAAACAAGGTAGTGAAACTGTAACAAAATATTATGATGATTTACAAACTACCTTGTTGCATTCCTCTTTAGAAGAATGTGAAGATGATTTTATGGATAGATTTTGGGGAGGATTAAACCGTGATATTCAAGAGATACTAATTCATGAAGAGTGTTATCCTATGGACCATTTGTTTCATCTTGCTTGCAAAGCTGAACAGGAAATAAAACAACGTGTTGGCCACGAGGAGAACAAGCGCACGGTGCACATTCCAAGAGTTGATATGATTGTTCCTTCAACTACTAGGCATACTATGACAACCACATCCGTTGTTGTCAGGACTACATCACCTCCACCATGTGACACATTGCCCCCGAGAGTGGCTACATCATCTGAGTTGATCATAAGAGGTAATGACAAAGGTACTGATCTTCCATCTCTACATAAGAATGATGAATGCCTTGTCAATTTGAATGCACCATCTGATGAGCTACCCACTACTTTGATCACACCACCTATTTTAGAGGACTACGTTGATAATTTGACTTTGCCATGTGATCAAACAACTGAAATACCAACAATTTTGAGTGCACCCATTGAATTAACTATTGATGCAAAAGAACCAATGTTTAATCATTTTGATATGACCTCTAATCTTGGTGATGATTTTGTGTTAAATGACTTATTGCATGTTTGCTTATTTAAGCATGTTGTAGCATGTAAATTTGATGCAAGTAAGGTTTATTCACCAATGTTGGGATGGTTTAATGATGAACATTGTCAATCTTTTGAAATGAATAAGTGCTTCACTTATATGTGCAAACTGAGTTGCAATATTTTCATGCCTTCTACTTCTTGTGCTAATTTTTTGGCTTTAGATTTTATGAACTATGCAAGTTACTCATCTATTCATGTGTTATATATGCAAAGATCAAGAGAAGTAAAAATGGATGACATATACATATACAACATGTACACCTTGTCTCTTTTGTTAGCCACATTTCAGATTAAGCAACGCCGAGGACGACTTTATTTTCAGGAAGGGGAGGATGATGAGGACATGACTACCTTGGATATGACCAAAAATATTGCATATATGCATATTTGTCAGGTGATTTCTAGTGCAAACTATTCAATAATCTATTTATGTTATCCAGAACAAAAATACTTCACACACTTTTGTGTTTTGTCTAATTGCAGGTGTTTGGGACATTTGTACAATCCACATATGAAGATAAGGAAGAAAGAGATGTTTATTTGCTGTTCAAAAAGTTCGCTCACGTCACTTTTGGCCCAAGAGAAGATAGAGTCCAAGTCTCTCACGTTCTGGATTCAGATTCGGACTGCACAGACATACCTGACTCAAAACGCACACAAGTTTTTCATACGGACTCCGAATTGGGTGATTCTTTTTTTGTTGGAAACTAGATTTCGTGCACTTTCCAACCCAATTGGAATCACCTTCAAATTCGTCCGGAGCGTTGAGTTGTGGATGAAACAATCTGATGCTGCAGCAGAATCCGAGTCAAACTACAAGTTCAAAGGTGTTACATCACCTCCACTTGGGCCCATTGGCCTTGTACGACCTAGATTTAGTTTTAGGCTGCCTTGGGATGTCCTCCCACCTCCTTGGCCGCCACCCCTTGCTCCTATATAAGTAGATCCATCTAGTAGCTTTTTCCTTGGGATTTGTTTAGTTAAAAGTTAGCCAACGCAACTTCGTGTACTTCGTTTGTGTCCAACGACTAGACAAAGACCGCTTTCGGATCCCCACCTTTATCAATACTTCATACATATTTGCAATATTCAGATTGCTTTTATCATATTCTTGCTCGTTCTTCGATTGCTTGCAGGAATAGACCTTCGTGGTCAGGTTGATCGTGCACCGGCGTGGTCAATAACCTCTGGAGATTGGTTTAGCGATTGCTAAGGCGCAACGTCGTGCACGTTTGTAGTCGGATCGTCAAAGTCGTCTCCACCAAATCGATAGTTACCATCTCATCGAAAGATCGGGACACCCCGCCTCTATCACTAGGTCACACATACACATGCATATCTCACTCGCAGTCGATAGACCCATCTAAAACTCTCTCTCTCCCTCGTTCTCTCTCCATATCACACGCACACAGACACAATCTCACACCTAGATAAGTCTGATTGTCTCTCACTCAATTCCAAGGGCAAGAGTGATCACTCCAATTGCAAGATCAGTTAACTAGAAGCTAGACCCATGGAGGCGATGAGCACGAGCATGATCCGGCTATGCCAGATGGTCCATGATGCCGACCTGCGTCCCGACACCGAGGAACGTCTCCAGGTCATGCTTGAGGCCACCAGGGCGAGAGGTCTCTTGGACGACAACTTCATCTCCTTGTTTGACGAGGTCCTCATCGGCGTCCTCGACAAGTTCACCGTCATCAAGAAGATCGCGGACGACTTTAACGTACGCATCTAACCCACGCGCCTAGGCTCTGCAATGCCCGCTGCTACCTCTCGAGCTTACGTTGTTTTTTCCCTTGAAGAGGAAAGGGTGATGTAGTAAAGTAGCGCAAGTATTTCCCTCAGTTGTGTAGAAAGGGTTCAATCCCACTTTGCTGCAGTCTTCCAGGCTCTCGTTCAAAGGGTCTTTGCCATTTCATTGACTGCATTATCAGTTAAAGAATCGGAGCTGTGGCACAGCGGATCCTTTACATCACCCGTATAAGTGCACTTTAAGCCGGATCGGCGGCTCAAGGGTATGATTCGCCAGGAAACGCAGCACCGAACCAAGTTAACTCCGGTTAACCCGTTCCCCAGCAGGGCTTTGACCTTTGCGATAGTGGGCGCAAGTTTGGCACTCATCAACGGTAAGCTTCTCAGGAAGATGATGTTTTGGATCGAGCCGCTGGACAAGGTAACCCGGTAGTGGATTCTCGTCAGCCGGAGAGGTGTCCTTACAATAAAACCATGTCTGGTTCCAACCTTTGGGGTGGCTTGGCAAGTGGGCATAGGGGAAGATAGCATCTCTTCTCCGTTGAATTGTGACCCCACCAAGTTCTAAGCTAGGGCCATTGGTAAATTTGTTCTACCGTTCAAATAAAAATATTCCCTGAAGAGTTCAACACTGGGCTCCTCTTGAAGGTATACTTCACATAATACTTGAAAGTTGCATAAATTTGATACTGAGTTGGGTCCGTTGTCTTGAGGATGCAGTTGAAAGAAGTGCAGAACATCTCGTAAAAACTTGGATCGAGGTGGTGAGAAGCCCCGGTTCATATGATCAGTAAAAACAATGACCTCACCATCCCGCAGCTGAGGTTTTTTCTCACTTGGCTTGGGAGCACGCCAAGACAGGACATCTTTTGCAGGCAAATAGCCAATTTTGACAAAATCTTCTAGCGTACTTTTTGTGACAATGGAAGGAACCCAATTGCATGAGGTGACTATCTTCGACATCATAAGAAAAAGCCTAAAAGAAAGAACAATTTTGCCGGTTTAAGTTGATTCATTAAGCCGGAAGTAAAATGCTACAATATATATCCAGAGTGGTGGCATAAAAGGGGCTTAATGATATATGACTAGTGATAACCGGTGATGTAAGACGCCATGACCAGATTGATATCTATCAAGAGTGAAATCTGCTAAGTGTTGAATAAACAGGTTTTACAGACTAGAGCAGGTGATTTGGATCTAGCGCTATGTGAGCAAAGAAAATAAATCAAAACCTAAATATTGCAGCGGCAGAGGAACTAGCACACGGGTGAGATTTCTGCATCTAAAGGGTATGTTCAGTGATTAAGACGAAGGATAGAAACAGGTTCTGCATATTCTAAAGGCCATTTTTCAATTAAACAGAAGTGTGACGAAGAACGAGGATGAACTCATCAAGAACTGCAGAAACCCTAATGGAGATCTATGGTGGAGAAGATAAGGTTCTTACTGTATCCGATGAGCAATGAAGAGGCGCCGCAGTTTTCTCTGGTCCCGTTCAGGTCGATGCAGTGACCGAGGTCGAGGAAGACGATGAGCTTCAAGGCGGTGGCAGTGCTCAAGCGTGCAGATGCGTCATGGGGAGAGGTGGAAGACGAGAAGAAAAAGAGGGGAAAAATGAAAGGAGGTCTGCTTGACCCTATTTATAAGGATAAGGGAAACAGGTGGGCGCGAAAAATGAGGAGGGCAAAGAATGATTATCCAGGCGCTCGGATGCCTCGATTTTCAGGATGGTTATTAAAGATAAGGATCTGTTAAGATATTTTGGGTATTGTGTAATATTAATGACAGGTGACGTCACGGCGGGTTACCACAATCGCAGGAGATGACGTCATCGCGGGTTATGAGATCTTGCAAGAATAAAGAAGGAAGGATTTTTCTAAGTGTTGAAGATTGACATGAACAAGTTCAAATCAATCTGGGGCCTAATGTTGGGGATATAACTATTGGGTATGACCCGCCCAGGAGGGGTCGGGTTATACCTACGGTGGTTCATTAATACAAAGCCCATGAGGATGTCGAAGATGGCGGTGCATGAAGCAAGGGCTTAAAGCCCAAAGGCGACTTAAGGAACATAGGGGTAAACCGCCATATGTGTATGACATATATTGTAAGGCAAGTATATTTAGTCACCGAGTCGGACACGTTGTCTATGAGCTGGCCGGGACTCCATGAGCCGCTGGGCGTCAACCTGTGTATATAAAGGGACGACCCGTCAGCGGTTCAGGGCAAGAAACAGGAGATCGAAAGCTAGGTCAAGCGTATTCTCTCCCTGGTAATCGAGACATAAGCAATACCACCTCAAACTGGATTAGGCCTTTAGCTTCATCGCAAGGGGCCAGACCAGTATAAAACTCCTTGTGTCCTTTGTCCCGTTTAACCCCTTTAAGCTAACCTAGTTGCGGTGGCTCCATGACTAAGTCCTCACAATAGGACATCTGCCTTGACAATTCCATGACAGTATCCACTACGAAAATCAACTTTGGAGAATATGGTAGATCTACAATCAACACACATATATGACGTACCATCCTTTTTCGGCACTAGAATAGTAGGAACAACACAAGGACTAAGGTATTCACATATATATCCTTTGGCGGGAAACTCCTGTACTTGATTCATAATCTACTTTATCTCCTTTGGATTGGTACGGTATGGCGCATAGTTGGGCAGCCAAGCATCGAGAATTAAGTCAATTCGATTCTCAATCCCTCTAATGGGTGGTAATCTCGATGGCACGTCGTGTGGAAAGACGTTAGCGAGCTCTTGCAAAATGTTATTGATGGTAGGAGGCAAAGAGGGAGGGACGTCCATGGATGAAAATAATGCCTCTTTGCACGCAAACGCATAGAAAACATATTTGCTGAAATCTAGATCATCAAGATCAGATTTGGTCACAAGTAAACATCCACTTTTCAATTTAATTTCAGAGGCACACTACTAGGAAATACCTTATAGGTGGAAGGTTAATAGTAACGGGGGTTAATACACGGCGCTCCTGCTAATTTGCAGCAGCGCTGGGTGGCAACATGCACTACATGTAAAACAGTAGCAGTAGCGCGGGCACGACAATCAACATTGCTGATAGGTGGTCCCCACCATGCCCTTCGGGGATGCCTATAGTAGCAGCGCGGCCCATGAAACCCACACTACTTCTAACTAGAGAGCAGTAGCACGGGGTCCCAACACCGCGCTGCAACTATGGTTGCACTGTGCCAGCTGGTGGGCCCCATCTTAGCAGTAGCGCGGGCCCTATATCTACGCTATTGCTAAGTCAACCTCATCCCACTCCCACGCCCGTCCACTTTCTCGCTCCCTCCCTCACTCCCTCCACCTCTTACTCCCGCCGCCGTCATCGCCGCCGTCCTCCCTCCTCCTTCCTCGGTAAGCCGCTGCCCTCCTCCCACTGTCCTCTTCCCTCCTCCTCATCCGGCATCCCTCCTCTCCCACCTACGGCTGCCATACTCCCTCCTCCTCCTCCCTTGTCCCTCCTCGCCGGCCGCCCTCCTCCTTTATCCTCCCTCCTCCGTCC
>NC_041389.1:213846503-213854648 GCF_002162155.2 Triticum dicoccoides | reverse complement strand
CTCCTCCTCCGTGCGCCATCCTCCCTCCTCCCCCTCCCCTCCTTCTCCTCCTCACTATATGCAACATAGCAAATTTAGTTATAGAAATGTTTTGGAATGCTATATGATAAATTTAGATATATGCAACACAGTAAATTTATGTATATGAAATTTTCAGGTATAGATATGTATTGGAATGCTATATGAGAAATTTTTTGGTTTAGAAATGTATTGGAATGCTATATGAGAAAATTTTAGGTTTCAAATTTAGTAATAGAGAATTATCAATACAGAAATGTATTGGAATGCTACATGAGAAACTTTTATTAATAGAAATAGGGATATTTTTTTAGTAAATATAGAAATGTATTGGACACTTTAATTATTTTTATGTCATTATCACTTTGTCATCAAAGAATGCTATATGAGATTTGATGATCTAAAACTTTCACTCGGTGGAATATGCAGTCTTTGTAGTGATCATCGTCGGAGCTTCCTCTACTTCCTCTAGAGCTGAGTTGGTGAGCTAAAAGTCCACCTCCTCCTTCTCTTCTCCTCAGACATGTGTATGATGATATTTGGACATGTATTGGTTGTCTCGTCGGACATGTGGCCCATGTTTGCAGGGAACACCTCCAAGTGGCCTATGTTTTGCCGGAATGTTGATTCATTTCAGTTTCGGCAAATTTCGGGTGCTTGATATGTACTATTTTAGCAAAGGTCATGTCTAAATTTTCCGTGGATTTTAGCATGACTTGTGTTATAAAGTAGGAAATATCGAGTCCTCGTGATTTGCCAGAACATGAATTAAACAACATTCCAGCAAACCATAGGCCATCTTTATGTCATTACTTGATATATGTAACATGTTGACTGTCATCTATCGGGGCTCCTTGTTTGACTTTTAGTCTGTTCTTAAAGGAAGGATGTCGACTATTGTCATGGGGACTATTTCCTCTCCTTCTTCTCATGATATACCTTGTTAATGCATGAGAGAAGGAGGGGAAGTGATCGTCACCACCGGCCGAAATATCTGTTAGGGAGTGCTCACCATATACTGTCGAAATATCAGAGAGGAAGAATCCCGACTGTTGTCGTGGGGGTCGCTTCTCCTTCGTTCCCGAGTGCTAGACATTTTGGTGTAATGCACTCGGGAACAAAGGGAGGAGCGACCATTGATACGTCTCCATCGTATCTACTTCTCCAAACTCTTTTGCCCTTGTTTTGGACTCTAGTTTGCATGATTTGAATGGAACTAACCCAGACTGACGCTGTTTTTAGCAGAATTGCCATGGTAATTTTGTGTGTGCAGAATTCAAAGTTCTCGGATTAACCTGAAAATTTATGAAGAATTTTTGTGGAATATATAAAAAATACTGGCGCAAGAAGTTACTAGAGGGAGGCCTTAATATCCCTTAGCTTCCATAGGACCCCGCTGTCACGGGAGGGTAGGAAAAAGATGTCATGCAATTTCTTTTCCATAAGCACGTATGACTATATACGGATTACATGCCTACATTATATTGATGAATTGGACCTAGTTCCGTGTCACCCTAGGTTATGACTGCTACATGATGAATATCATCCAACGCAATTGTCATTGTCGATCCAATGCATACGATCTTTTCACATATTGATCTTTGCTAAGTTACTTTTGTTTCTACTGCTGTTACAATCACTACAAAACTGCTAGTGTTACTATTGCCACTGTTACTGTTACTTCCATACTACTTTGCTACTAAATACTTTGCTGCAGATATTAAGTATTTCAGGTGTGGTTGAAATGATAACTCAACTGCTGAAATGATCGAGAAGAGGTGTGATATGTCTCCGTCGTATCTATAATTTTTGATTGTTCCATGCCAATATTATTCACTTTCATATACTTTTTGGCAACTTTTTATATTATTTTTGGGACAAACTTATTGATCCAGTGCCCAGTGCCAGTTCCTGTCTGTTGCATGTTTTTTGTTTCGCAGAAACCCAATATCAAACGGAGCCCAAACGGGATAAAAATGGACGGAGATTTTTTTGGAATATTTATGATTTTTGGTGGTCACGAGAGACGGTGTCCGAGGTGGTCACGAGGTAGGGGGCACGCCCTACCCCCCCAAGCGCGCCCCTGACCCTCGTGGTCCACCCGTAAGGCTGTTGATGCTCTTCTTTTGGCGCAAGAAAGATAATTTTATGAGAAAGATCTGGGCGAAAGATTCACCCCAATCGGAGTTACGGATCTCCAGATATAAAGGAAACAGTGAAGGGGTAGAATCTGAGAACGGAGAAACAGAGAGATAGATCCAATCTCGGAGGGGCTATCGCCCCTCCCACGCTGTGGGAGCCAAGGACCAGAGGGGAAACCCTTCTCCCATATAGGGAAAAGGTCAAGGAAGAGGAAGAAGAAGAAGAAGAAGAAGGGGGGGCTCTCCCCCCCTTGCTTCCGGTGGCGCCGGAACGCCGCCGGGGGCCATCATCATTACCGCGATCTTCACCAACACCTCCGCCATCTTCACCAACATCTCCATCACCTTCCCCCATCTATATCCAGCGGTCCACTCTCCCGCAACCCGCTGTACCCTCTACTTGAACATGGTGCTTTATGCTTCATATTATTTTCCAATGATGTGTTGCCATCCTATGATGTCTGAGTAGATTTTTGTTGTCCTATCGGTGATTGATGAATTGCTATGATTGGTTTGAGCTGCATGTTTTATTATTGGTGTTGTCCTATTGTGCCCTCTATGTCGCGCAAGCGTGAGGGATTCCTGCTGTAGAGTTTGTAATATGTTTATGATTTGCTTATGGTGGGTGGCGTGAGTGACAGAAGCACACACCCGAGTAAGTAGGTTGTTTGCGTATGGGATAAAAGGGGACTTGATGCTTTAATATTATGGTTGGGTTTCACCTTAATGAATCTTTAGTAGTTGTGGATGCTTGCTAGAGTTCCAATCATAAGGGCATATGATCCATGTAGAGAAAGTGTGTTAGCTTATGCCTCTCCCTCAAATAGAATTGCAATAGCGATTACCGGTCTAGTAACGTAGTCAGTTGCCTAGGGACAATTCCACAACTCCTACCACCACTTTTCCACACTCGCCATATTTACTTTAGGTGTGTCTTTATCTAAACAGCCTCTAGTTTATATTTACGTGTTCTTTACTTTCTTGCAAGCTTACCCGAAAACACCTACAAAGTACTTCTAGTTCCATAGTTGTTCTAGGTAAAGCGAACATCAAGCGTGCGTAGAGTCTTATCAGTGGCCGATAGGACTTGAGAGAGTATTTGTTCTACCTTAAGCTCCTCGTTGGGTTTGACACTCTTACTTATCGAAAGAGGCTACAACTATCCCCTATACTTGTGGGCTATCAAGACCTTTTTCTGGCGCCGTTGCCGGGGAGTCATAGCGTGGGGTGAATATTCTCGTGTGTGCTTGTTTTGCTTTATCACTAAGTAATTTTTATTTGTTGTTCTTAGTTGTTCTCTATCTTTAGTTATGGATATGGAACGGAAAATACCAAAAAAACTAGCTGTACTTGCTACTCATGAGGATGGGGTAACTCCTAAAACCCTCGATTCTCATTATGCGAGAGATATTATATACTACTTTGATATTCCTGAGAAAACCCCATTCAACTTTATAATGGGAGACACGTTGTATCAACGTGAATACTTTAGGGATTATCGCTCGACACAAAAATGGAAACTATTATGGGATTAATTTATTATGTTGCGTTGGTATGCCTGGAATCTATGCTTGAAATATGATATTACTTGTTGCTCTAGGATGGAGGCACCACGCCTTCCCTTTTCATGCAAATTTAATGATAATGAAACCTTAGCTTCTTATGCTAATGGTATATATGATTACTATGACGTGGAACAAATAGAAGAATTTGTTGCTTTGAAGGCTGCTTATGAAATTGAATCTTTGTTTGAAAAGTATGAAGCTTTAGATGATGATGCTTATAGGCCTGAAAATCTTGCTATACTTAGATATTGCTATGCAAATTATGAATACAATTACTATATTAATGCATTTATGAAGAAATTCTCCGCTGTCCAAGAAGAGATTAATATTTTGCAGGAATCTATGGAAGAAGAAATTGATGAAACTATGAGCTCATTGGATGAAAAAGATGATGAGAAGAGCGAAGAACAAAAGGAGGAAGAGTGGATTGATCACCCGTGCCCACCTTCCAATGAGAGTAACTCTTCAACTCATAAACTGTTTAATTCCCCTTCGTGCTTAACGAATGATGATTGTTATGATGATTGCTATGATCCCTTGAATTTGTTTGAAATATCCCTTTTGGATGATGCTTGCTATGATTGTGGCCAAGATGCCAATATGAATTATGCTTATGGAGATGAACTTGTTATAGTTCCTTATGTTATGAATGAAATTGTTGCTATTGCACCCACGCATGATAGTCCTATTATCTTTTTGAATTCTCCCGACTACACTATATCGGAGAAGCTTGCACTTATTAAGGATTATATTGATGGGTTGCCTTTTACTATTACACATGATGATTTTGATGAATGTAATATGCATGTGCTTGCTGCTCCTACTTGCAATTATTATGAGAGAGGAACTATATCTCCACCTCTCTATGTTTCCCACACGATAAAATTGCAAGAAACTGTTTATACTATGCATTGGCCTTTACTTGGTATGCATGAATTGTTCTTTTATGACATGCCGATGCATAGGAAGAGAGTTAGACTTCGTCATTGTTTGATATATGTTACTTTGTGCTCACTGCTAAATTACAAATCATTATTAATTAAAATTGGCTTTGATATACCATGTGATCCGGGTGGATCCACTACTTGAGCACTATATGCCTAGCTTAATGGCTTTAAAGAAAGCGCTGCCAGGGAGACAACCCGGAAGTTTTAGAGAGTCATTTATTTCTGTTCAGTGCTTTCATATAGTTTAAAAACAACAAAAATAAAGAGGGGAACCCAAAACTTTTCAAAAAGAGAAGTGAAAGTGAGAGAGACGAGCATTGTGAAAGTGGGGGACGTCCTTGAACTTTGTTCATGCCCATGGGAACTTTGTGAATCTTAATTACAGAAACTTTTCAATAAAAATAATTATCCCCTTGTACAATTCCATTGTATTATAAAAATAATGTGCAAAGGTTTGCCTTTAGGATGTTTACAATGCTTGTTGGTTTGTACAGTGCAGGACAGAAACTTTGGCTGTAGTGCGCAATTTTATATTTTTAACTAGAACGTCAATTGGTTCTGATTCTTTTTGCACTGTCTTGCTATAAAACTTTTTTATTTTTCCTAATTTTGGTAGAATGTTTGGGCTAACATAAGTATGGTGGATGTTCAGGTTGCTACAGACTGTTCTGTTTTTGACAGATTCTGTTTTTGATGCATAGTTTGCTTGTTTTGATGAATCTATCAATTTATATCAGTGGATTAAGCCATGAAAAAGTTATATTACAGTATACACAATGCAAAAACAAAATATGAATTGGTTTGCAACAGTACTTAGAGTGGTGATTTGCTTTATTATATTAACGGATCTTACCGAGTTTTCTGTTGAAGTTTTGTGTGGATGTAGTGTCTAATCGAGGATGTTTCGATGTGAGAAGAAGGAAGAGAGGCAAGAGCTCAAGCTTGGGGATGCCCGAGGCACCCCAAGTAAATATTCAAGGAGACTCAAGCATCTAAGCTTGGGGATGCTGGGGAGGCATCCCCTCTTTGTTCAACAAGTATCGGTATGTTTTCGAATTCGTTTTGTTCATGCATTATGTGCAAGTCTTTGAGCGTCTTTTGCATTTATTTTTCACTTTTCTTTTATGAACCATGCTGGTATGAGATAGTCCTTGGTTAATTTATAGAATGCTCATTGCACTTCACTTAAATCTTTTGAGTATGGCTTTATAGAATGCTTCATGTGCCTCACTTATATCATTTGAAGTTGGATTGCCTGTTTCTCTTTACATAGAAAACCGCCGTTTGTAGAATGCTCTTTTGCTTCACTTATATTTGTTAGAGCATAGGCATATCTTTTGTAGAAAGAATTAAACTCTCTTGCTTCACTTATATCTATTTAGAGAGATGACAGGAATTGGTCATTCACATGGTTAGTCATAAAATCCTACATAAACTTGTAGATCGCTGAATATGATATGATTGATTCCTTGCAATAGTTTTGCGATATAAAGATGGTGATATTAGAGTCATGCTAGTGGGTGGTTGTGGATTGTAGAGACACTTGTGTTGAGGTTTGCAAGTCCCATAGCATGCACGTATGGTAACCGTTGTGTGACAAATTTGAAGCATGGGATGTTTCTTTGATTGTCTTCCTTATGAGTGGCGGTCGGGGACGAGCGATGCTCTTTTCCTACCAATCTATCCCCCTAGGGGCATGCGTAGTAGTACTTTGCTTCGAGGGCTAATAAACTTTTGCAATAAGTACATGAGTTCTTTATGACTAATGTGAGTCCATGGATTATATGCACTTTTACCTTTCCATCATTGCTAGCCTCTTCGGTACCATGCATTGCCCTTTCTCACCTCAAGAGTTGGTGCAAACTTCGCCGGTGCATCCAAACCCCGTGATACGATACGCTCTATCACACATAAGCCTCATTATATCTTCCTCAAAACAGCCACCATACCTACTTATCATGGCATTTCCATAGCCATTCCGAGATATATTGCCATGCAACTTCCATCATCATCATATTCATGACTTGAGCATTTATTGTCATATTGCTTTGCATGATCGTAAGATAGCTAGCATGATGTTTTCATGGCTTGTCCGTTTTTTGATGCCATTGCTACGCTAGATCATTGCATATCCCGGTATACCGCCAGAGGCATTCATATAGAGTCATATCTTTGTTCTAGATATCGAGTTGTAATATTGAGTTGTAAGTAAATAAAAGTGTGATGATCATCATTATTAGAGCATTGCCCCAGTGAGGAAAGGATGATGGAGACCATGATTCCCCCACAAGTCGAGATGAGACTCCAGACGAAGAAAAAAAAAAGAGAAAGGCCAAAAAAAAGAAAGAAAAGAGAAGGCCCAAAAAAACAAAAAAATGAGAGAAAAAGAGAGAAGGGGCAACGTTACTATCCTTTTACCACACTTGTGCTTCAAAGTAGCACCATGTTCTTCATAGAGAGAGTATCCTATGCTTGCACTTTCATATACTAGTGGGAATTTTCATTATAGAACTTGGCTTGTATATTCCGATGATGGGCTTCCTCAAATGCCCGAGGTCTTCATGAGCAAGCAAGTTGGATGCACACCCACTTAGTTTCCAGTTTGAGCTTTCATACACTTATAGCTCTAGTGCATCCGTTGCATGGCAATCCCTACTCCTCACATTTATATCTGTTAATGGGCATCTCCATAGCCCATTGATACGCCTAGTTGATGTGAGACTTTCTCCTTTTTTGTCTTCTCCACCTAACCTCCATCATTATATTCTATTCCACCTATAGTGCTATATCCATGGCTTGCGCTCATGTATTGCGTGAGGGTTGAAAAAGGTGAAGCGCGTTAAAAAGTATGAACCAATTGCTCGGCTTGTCATTGGGGTTGTGCATGATGGGGGCATTTTGTGTGACGAAAATGAAGCATGGCCAAACTGTATGATTTTGTAGGGGTAAGCTCGCTTTTGCCTTGTTGTTTTGAAAAGACATGATTGCTTTATTGGTACACTAGAAGTATTATTGTTTTATGTCAAATGATAGACTATTGCTTTGAATCACTCGTGTCCTAATATCCATGCCATGATTAGACATATGATCAAGATTATGCTAGGTAGCATTCCACATCAAAAATTATTCTTTTTTATCATTTACCTACTCGAGGACGAGCAGGAATTAAGCTTGGGGATACTGATACGTCTTCTTCGTATCTATAATTTTTTATTGTTCCATGCCAATATTATTCACTTTCATATACTTTTTGGCAACTTTTTAAATTATTTTCGGGACTAACTTTTTGATCCAGTGCCCAGTGCCAGTTCCTGTCTGTTGCATGTTTTTTGTTTCGCAAAAACCCATATCAAACGGAGTCCAAACGGGATAAAAACGGACGGAGATTTTTTTTGGAATATTTATGATATTTGGGAAGTAAAATCAACGCGAGACGGTGTCCGAGGTGGTCACGAGGTAGGGGGGCGCGCCCTA
>NC_041389.1:213839369-213846237 GCF_002162155.2 Triticum dicoccoides | reverse complement strand
TCCACCCGTAAGGCGGTTGATGCTCTTCTTTTGGCGCAAGAAAGATAATTTTATGAGAAAGATCTGGGTGAAAGATTCACCCCAATCGGAGTTACGGATCTCCAGATATAAAGGAAACGGTGAAGGGGTAGAATCTGAGAACGCAGAAACAGAGAGATAGATCCAATCTCGGAGGGGCTCTCGCCCCTCCCACGCCATGGGAGCCAAGGACCAGAGGGGAAACCCTTCTCCCATCTAGGGATAAGGTCAAGGAAGAAGAAGAAGAAGGGGGGCTCTCTCCCCCTTGCTTCCGGTGGTGCCGGAACGCCGCTGGGGGCCATCATCATCACCGTGATCTTCACCAACACCTCCGCCATCTTCACCAACATCTCCATCACCTTCCCCCATATATATCCAGCGGTCAACTCTCCCGCAACCCGTTGTACCCTCTACTTGAACATGGTGCTTTATGCTTCATATTATTTTCCAATGATGTGTTGCCATCCTATGATGTCTGAGTAGATTTTCGTTGTCCTATCGGTGATTGATGAATTGCTATGATTGGTTTGAGCTGCATGTTTTATTATTGGTGTTGTGCTATTGTGCCCTCCATGTTGCGCAAGCGTGAGGGATTCCTGCTGTAGGGTTTGTAATATGTTTATGATTTGCTTATGGTGGGTGGCGTGAGTGACAGAAACACAGACCCGAGTAAGTAGGTTGTTTGCGTATGGGATAAAAAGGGACTTGATGCTTTAATGCTATGGTTGGGTTTCACCTTAATGAATCTTTAGTAGTTGCGGATGCTTGCTAGAGTTCCAATCATAAGTGCATATGATCCAAGTAGAGAAAGTATGTTAGCTTATGCCTCTCCCTCAAATAGAATTGCAATAGCGCTTACCGGTCTAGTAACGTAGTCAGTTGCCTAGGGACAATTCCACAACTCCTACCACTACTTTTCCACACTCGCCATATTTACTTTAGTTGTGTCTTTATCTAAACAGCCCCTAGTTTATATTTATGTGTTCTTTACTTTCTTGCAAGCTTACCCGAAAACACCTACAAAGTACTTCTAGTTTCATACTTGTTCTAGGTAAAGCGAACATCAAGCATGCGTAGAGTCGTATCAGTGGCTGATAGGACTTGAGAGAGTATTTGTTCTACCTTTAGCTCCTCGTTGGGTTCGACACTCTTACTTATCGAAAGAGGATACAACTATCCCCTATACTTGTGGGCTATCAAGGTGTCTAGAGGGGGGGTGATTAGACCCTCAACAAAGAAAAGTAGCAGTTTTTAAGTTTTTTAAATTGAGGTGGAGTTTTAGCACAAGTTTAAGCATTCACAATACATTTCAAGCAAGCATGTCAAGAGTATATGAGCAGTGGAAAGTAAAGCATGGAAGTTGCAACAAAGTAAAGGGATGGGATTGGAGTGTGCAAACGCAATTGGAGACATGGAGATTTTTGGCGTGGTTCCAGTAGGTAGTGCTATCGTACATCCACGTTGGTGGAGACTTCAACCCACGAAGGGTAACAGTTGCGTGAGTCCACGGAGGGCTCCGCCCATGAAGGCTCCACGAAGAAGCAACCTTGTCTATCCCACCATGGCCATCGCCCATGAAGGACTTGCCTCACTTGGGTAGATCTTCACGAAGTAGGCGATCTCCTTGCCCTTACAAACCCCTTGGTTCAACTCCACAATCTTGACGGAGGCTCCCAAGTGACACCTAACCAATCTAGGAGACACCACTCTCCAAAAGGTAATATATGGTGTGTTGATGATGAACTCCTTGCTCTTGTGCTTCAAATGATAGTCTCCCCAACACTCAACTCTCTCTCACAGATTTGGCTATGGTGAAAAGATGATTTGAGTGGAAAGCAACTTGCGGAAGGCTAGAGATCAAGATTCTTGTGGTTGGATTGGAATGTCTTGGTATTAACACATGAGTAGGTGGTTCTCTCTCAGAAAATGAGTAGTGGAAGTGTAGGCACGTTCTGATGGCTCTCTCTCTCAAATGGAGATGAGGGTGGAGGGGTATATATTGTCGGATATCGTGTTCCGGTAAAACCCTTAAGGTTCAAACACTAGGGTGCGTACAAAGATCTCCTCCTACTGAATCTTGCTCTCATCCTCGCCGTGATCTTTGAGCTAGCTCAATGAACAACACAAGAGACACAAGATTTATATAGGTTCGGGGCACCGTTGTGGTGTAATACCCTACTCCTGTGTGTAGTGGTGGATTGCCTCTTGGGCTGATGATGAATAGTACAAAGGAAGAACAGCCTCGCGAGGAGAGGTGTTCTTTTGCTTGGTGGTGTGGTGTGCGGATGAACATAACTTGTCCTCCTACTCTGGTGGCTAGCTCTATTTATAGAGGCCCTGGTCCTCTTCCCAAATATTGAGCGGGAAGGGATCCAACAACGAGCATTTTGAAAGGGGACATCTAGTACAAGCTATCCTGACTAAAGTTGGTATTCGCCTACCAAAGGTGCTAGTGATGACGCTGTCTCGTGCTCCACGGTGACCTCCGTCCTGCCGTCCTACTGGTCTTGGTCTCGTTGCACCGATATGGAAACCTTTGCCTGATGCCTCGGTACTCCGCGCCTGCGCTTGCCCTCTTTGCACCAAAGAGGAAACGAGGACACTGCGCGGGCTGGCGCCCGCCTGCCGCCCGCCTGTTATTGATCGTCATGGCTTGCGTCATGGGAACCTCACGAGGTACCCCTTGCCTTGAGCTCTCCGCCTCCTCGCGAGCTTGCCTGGAGAGGCCACTCCCGAGGAGGCCTTGTGTCGTCTGCCCTGCGAGGCTTGGCCCCTTGCGATGGTCTTGAGCATTGGTTGATGAAGACGGGCTGTATTGGGCCACCGATTGAGCCACGCAGCTGGCCGCAGACAGGCAAGTCTGGGGACCCCCGTTCCAGAACGCCGACAGTAGCCCCCGGGCCCAAGGCGCGCTCGGACTTGGCTTAGCAGCAAAGCCAAAGGGCAAGTACGGAGCGCCGTGGGCCCCCACAGCCTGCGGCCTTGGTCGACGCATGGCGACTGATTGGATGTGGGCGTCTCCGCTTCCCCATGCTGCCCCAATATCCGTCTGGCTAGGCGTCCACGATGCTCTACACAATTATTTCCTCCTTGCTGGCAGCATGCTTCCTATTCCCCTTTCTTCCTCGAGTCCCTGCTTCCGCTTCCAGTTTGACTTGAGCTCTGCCCCCTCCATTGCCATTGCGCCAACTAGCAAGGAGAAGGGGAAGAAGCCTATGTCCTCAACCAATTCTCCCCCGGCAATTGAGCCCGCCGTCGGCCGGTCGCTGGTGCTCAATCTGGAGGCCATGGGCAAGGTCTGCCCTGCTCTCGCCTCCAGCTTCAACGAGTGCAGAAAGACGAGGGCTTGGCCTGCATCCCATGCCTCCATTGACAGGACGGTCACTAAGGTTTGGTTCTTCGTCGACGCCCTGTGGGCTGGCCTGGTCCCCCCTTTCTCCGCCTTGTTCAATGCAGTGCTTTCCCATTATCAGATCCATATGATGCATCTTGATCCCCAATCCTTTACCCTTCTCGCTTTCTTCGCCTTTGTTTGCGAGGCCATGGTGGGCATTGCTCCTTCTGTCGCCCTCTTGCGCCACTTCTTCTCGCTGCGCCTGACCGATCCCTTGCAGTGCTCGGGGTGCGTGAGCTTCCAAGCCATGGCAGAAACGGCCACCTCGGGGATTGATTTTGACCTCCCGCCATCCACGAGCGGGTTCCGGACGCGGTGGCTGTATGTGGATGTCGGAGTGCTCAGTCCTCTGCTCTCGCCTCTGTTGTTGCCCACTGTCCCCAATCCCGGCTGGGGCCATGAGAGACTCGTGAGCCCCCGGCTCTCCTTCGTCTGGTCCCGACTGAAGTGGTTGAGAGATCTTGACGTGACTGCGCCCCGGGTGGTGAAGGAGTTCGTCCAGTGTCTCATTGCTCCTCTCTAGCGCCATTCCCGGCCGATGTGGGCCCTGACCAGCGACCGGGACCACATGAGGCTTCAGGACACGAAACTCGCACCCGAAGCACTGAGGACGGTGCTTGAGGACTTGACTGGCGACCCCTCTCCACGCGATATGCCGCAGGAGGGGAGCCTCTTGTATCTTTGCTCGAACAAGGTTGAGTTCATAGGACAGATGCCTTCCTTTGACGAATGGGGTTGCGTCCGGTTGGCCTTGCGGGGCCTCGCGAGAATCTTGCCGCCGTGGCTCCTTTTCTCGCCGCCAGCACCGATCTTGCCCCACGAGTGGGCACAGGGAGGCAAGCATCACTTGAGGCAGGAGGCTTGGGTGTCGAGGCATCGACGTCGCATTGGGCTCCCGAAGCGTCACCCTCCAGAGCTCGTGAGGCTCGCTCTAGGGCTGCCGTTGAGGAGGAGATGCAGCCCGCGGCGCCCGAGGCCGGAGCTTCTGAGTCCTTGGCAAGCCATCGGGAGGTGGTGCCTGATTGCTCCTCCCAGCTTGGCGCTCTTGAGGTTGACCGCCTGGGCGCTTCTCCATCCGCGCCACACGCTGGTCCTCATGTTCAGCGCCTAGGTCGGTTTCGCCTGGACTTCGCCGCACTCCACAAGAGGAAGGAGTCTTCGAGCTGCAGTGGTCACACCATCCGTCTGTTGAAGCGTAGTAAGTACTTCGCCATAGACGAGTAAGTACCCGACCCTTGTAATTCCTTAATTGTTGCTTCCCTTCCTGACCGCGGCTCTTCAGGATCCCTCCTGCCAAGCCCGCGGAGTCTCCCGAGAAGCAACCTCCACCGGCCTTGCCTTCATCGCTGGCCTTGAGCGTCCCAAGCCTGCCTGCTGCCCCTGGCGTGGGGGCAGCCGGAGAAGCAAGCCTGCCCGCAAGGTGTCTCGAGCCCGTGCCCTTGCTGCCTTTGCTTCGCAACCCTTCCTGGAGAGTAGTTAGCCTGCCCAGGGCTCCTCCTCTGGTCGTGGACGGCAAATGGTTGGCGTCAATCCTTGGCTCCTCTTCAGGGGATGAGCCTGCACCGGTCCGGGTCCCTTGTGTGGCCCGGCCAACGATCGTGGGGGCGCCATCCCTCAGCCCCCCGCCGAGTGGGGGCGAACCGCTTCAGGGCCTGCCAACAGCGCCAGCTACAGAGGACGACATCAACATCATGCTCAAGCTTGCGCGTGAACGAAGCATCGTTCGCCACAAGTTCCTTCGGAAGGCGATGTACGCGATGGGCCAGCTTGGTGGAGAGCTTGCAGATGTGGACACACGCCTTGAAGCTGAGGGCCTACGGCTGATTGAGGAGTGACGCAAGCTGAAGGTGGCCATCAACCTCACGTGCCACCAGCGCGAGCTTGACAACGCAAAGGCAGAGGCGTCCCTTGCGGCCTCACAAGAGGCCTGCTCCCAGCTCTGGAGGAGGCTCAGGAAGCAGATTATCATTGCGAGATCGTAGAGAAGCGTGCGTGGGAGCTCCAAGCCTGGAGCGCCTCCCTGGAGCAGTAGGTGGAGCCGCGCCAGGCTGCCCTTGCGTCGCTCAAGGGGACGCCCGTCGAGGAGGAGGAGCTCCGCATGCGCGAGGAGGCGCTGACGATGGAGGCCGCCGAGCGGAATCTTGACCTTGAGCGGTTGGACACAAGGGAGCGCCAGGTCACCCAGGCGGAGGACGATGTTGGCGCACGCGAGGCTCGAGTCTAGGAAGAGGTCGACCGCCAAGTGGTGGAGGCTTGCGCAGATCTTGTGAGCAGGTATGACCTGAAGCTAAAGCTGGTTGAAGCCGAGGCTGCAGGCAGGACTGCCGCCCTTAGGTCCAAGCTGACTGAAGCAGAGTGGCGCATGGAGGCCGCCGCAGCCGCCCTGGTCTCGGCGCAGACTGAGTTGACCTCCGCCCGCCGAGCTTCTTCTTCTTCAACGGTAGGGTGATGACGCCAAGTCCATTGCGCAACAAAACACAGAGGAAGTGCCTCAACGGTAGACGCTGGAGCACATGCACGGCCCCATGCTCCAGGAACTCAGGAACAGGTCCAACGCGGCCTTGGGCAATATCTGTGACGAGGACGCCCGGCATCCTCACGTGACCAACTATGCCAGTCATCTCCGCTTCTTCACTGATGTGGTGACGCGCGTGGAGAACCGCTCCGAGAGAGCTCGCCAACTTGTCGAGGAGAGGAATTGCACCTTGCTTGGGCGTGCATTTTCCCGCGTCTTCAGCCATCTTGAGAACACTAATCCCCACTTCTACTTTGACGCCGTCATCGCCCCGATGCTCGAGGCCATCCGGGCGACCTCGCGTGGTGGGTGGAGGACAACGTGGATGCACTTTTAGGGCCTTCGCTTCCGACAATGACTGGGTGGTAGTCGCAACCGATGGTGGCGATGTGGTTAATGGTGGTGACGATGGCACCAATGATGGTGATGGTGATGCCAGTGACAACGACAGTGGCGCCAGCAATGCTTCTGGAGGCGACCAGGAGGATGTTGTGAGCAACATGTCTGACTGACTCCGTGTTCCTCTGCTGTTCATCCTGTACACAAAAGCTCGGGCGCGGCCCCAAAGGTTGTAAGAGCATTTTGAGAGGGGAAGCCCCTCATGTAAAAAGATTGTCGTCCATATGCTTTTAAGAATGATGCTGAACATGTGCCTCCATGATCTTACGGGCCCTGCGGCGAGCTTGTTGCTCTGTTTTACCTTTAGCCTGGACAAGTCCTGAATAGGCTCACGGGGTCGTGAGCCCCGAGCATCCCCTGAGGGACCCGCGACCTGGTCAAGTGGGCCTCGCGAGAGTGAGTGCCGGCCGTTGTACAACATGCGCACAGCACACGTGTGCTTCGCCCAGCCCCGCCCGCGAGAGGCTCGTGAGGGGGAGGCAGCTTGTACAAACTCCAAACTAGAACAGAAATCAGAACACAAGAAATCACACGAACGAGAC
>NC_041389.1:213795559-213839124 GCF_002162155.2 Triticum dicoccoides | reverse complement strand
AATCCGAAGCAAGGAAGCTCGACCACAAAAAGGGAGGCAAAAAGCAAAAGGCCGAGTCCGGCGCCTAGTCTAGTTTTCGACGTCTTCTCACCAGCGCGGAGCTAAGTGCTGCCAGTGGGCGTGGGAGGGAGCCCCCGAGGACCAAGGGCGGCTCTCTGGAGACTGTGAGGCGTGTAGAGCCCCACTCATTATTACGTGAGAGTGTCACGGGCGGCGAGCTTCACAGGCACTGGGCCTTCTTCACATGCACTGGGCCTTGCTTCATATCGCCAGACGAGGGCCCCGCCTTGCTTCGCCCTCGACCACCATTGACGGCGGCCGGAGACCAAGGATGATGCCAATGGGACAAAGGGGACGCCAGAGGCGCCCTCGGCGACCACAGGTCCTCTACCGGGGGTAGGCTCTTCAGCACCTCCCGGATAGAGGGCCTACCTCCGAGGGATGCCTCACTCCGTACGCCGTGGGGAGGGGCCTGGCTCCCGGCCCCTCTCCTGCAGCCCCCAGTGTGCTCCTCCTGGCGGAAGGGAGGTTGCCGAGCTAGGGTAGCCGTCCGCTGCTACGACCTGAACCTCCTGCAACCCATGGTTAGCATAAGCTTGCTCCTGAGGAATTAGTGGTACCCGGTAGCTGCTACTGCCAGTGCGGTTGGTGAGGCTTCCTTGAGGCTCCTGAAAAGGCTCGACTTCTGGCGTCTCTTCCTCCCAGCCTGACCCGAGGAACGACCCAGGGTCGTCTTCCAGCGCATACTCCCGATCCACCATGCGGGGCATGTAAGCCTCCAAGGCCGCCGCCTCGAAGACTTTGCCGTAGTGCCCCACTCTACATGTGGCCTGGCCCAACGCGCCGTCTTGAGGGTGGTAGGGCAACGGCCCACCCGAGCCGTAGACGGTGATGTGCATGCCCTTGCTCGTCGGAGGCAGCGCTGGTGCAGCCTGGCATTCGGCGCCGATGGTTGAGATGGTGTCGGTGAAGCCTTGGGGCACGCGGCGTGTTCCGACCAGGGCCTGGGGTGGAAGCTGGAAACAAAAGGGCGGTGCCCTTGAGGCTGTGACATCGAGGAGCTCGGCAACGCGCTCCAGCAACGCGTCTTGGCCGCTCTCCTGCAACCTGCACCGCAGCAGTTCCCGAGCCACAGTAAGCGCGGCCCTCATGTTCGCTTGCTCCCGTCGGGTGTGCGTCGTCGTGGCTGCGGCATGGCTTGAGGCCCTTGCAGCTGCCCGCACCTGCTGTGGAGTAAGGGCGGGCGGCGCGAGACTGTAGCGTTCTGTAGTGCGCAAGCTGCCTGAGGCGCAGGGTTGAGGTCAACTTGGGCAGGCGGCATGGCACGGGCTGGCCATGCCGCCCAGCGGTTGGTGTTGGTTGTCGGGTCGCCGGACATGGATGCGACGAAGCAGTGGAACGCAGGTCGCTAGAAGGAAGACTCTGGCACACCCCTACCCGGCGCACCAAATGTCAGATATCGGGTTCTTGCAAAACCAGGCCTTAAGGTTCGAACACTGGGGTGCACACGAAGATCTCCTCCTACAGAATCTCACTCTCAGTCTCGCCGCGATCTTTAAGCTAGCTCGATGAACAACACAAGAGACACAAGATTTATACAGGTTCGGGCCACCGTTGTGGTGTAATACCCTACTCCTGTGTGTGGTGGTGGATTGCCTCTTGGGCTGATGATTAACAGTACAGAGGAAGAGCAGCCTCGCGAAGAGAGGTGTTCTTGTGCTTGGTGGTGTGGTGTGCGGATGAACTTAACTTGTCCTCCTACTGTGGTGGCTAGCTCTATTTATGGAGGCCCTGGTCCTCTTCCCAAATATTGAACGGGAAGGGATCCAACAACGACCCTTTTGAAAGGGGACAACTAGTACAAGCTATCCTGACTAAAGGTGGTCTTCGCCTGCAAAAGGTGCTGGTGATGATGCTGTCTTGGGCTCCACGGTGACCTCGTCCTGCTGGTCTTGGTCTTGTTGCACCGATATGGAAACCTTTTCCTGATGCCACGGTACGCTGCGCCTGCGCTTGCCCCCTTTGCACCAAAGAGGAAACAAGGACACTGCACGGGCTGGCGCCCGCCTGGTGCCCGCCTGGTCTTGATCGTCATGGCTTGCCTCATGGGAACCTTGCGCGGTACCCCTTGCCTTGATCTCTCCGCCTCCTCGCGAGCCTACCTAGAGAGGCCACTCCTGAGGAGGCCTTGTGTCGTCCGCCCCGCAAGGCTTGGCCCCTCGCGAGGGTCTTGAGCGTTGGTTGATGAAGACGGGCCGTACTGGGCCACCGATTGAGCCACGTAGCTGGCCACAAGCGGGCAAGTCTGGGGACCCCCGTTCCCAGAACACCGACATATATAGCCTCCACACAAAATCTAACCCTTACACACATTTGAGCCAACTCGGTCAGACCGAATATATGAACTCGGTGAGACCGATTCAGTTCAAAATGTGAATGTTAGGATTTTTGGTGGGACCGACAAGATCAACTCGGTGTGACCGATGTGTTAGGGCTAGGGTAAAACCTTAACTCATTTTGACCGATTACGCAAACTCGATGAGACCGATTTTAGTAATAAGCAAACAGAGAGTTGGTCAACCAAACTCGATGGGGAAGACTACATATTTCAGTGAGACCGAAATAGTTCCAATAGGCAACAGAGAGTTTGCAAGCCCATCTCGGTGAGACTGAGATCCCATTGGTGAGACCGAACTGATTAAGGTTTCTAGAAGTGGCGATGTCAAGTGAACTCGGTGGCACCAGGTGAATCAAATCGGTGGGGCTGAGTTTGACTTTAGGTTTTGGACATATTTGGAATTGAGAAAGTGGTTGAGGGCTTTGGAGCATATCATAAGCACTTTGAGGAAGTAGACCATTAAGTAACACCTCATCCCCTTTTAATAGCATTGGCTTTCCTATGGACCCAATGTGATCTTGGATCACTAAAATAGAAATGAAGAGTCTTGAGCTTTTGCCAAACTTTTGTCCTTAGCATCTTGAAGGGATTCCTCATCCTCTTGTCCATGCCACGCTTTTGTTGAACTTTCTGAAATATACTAGATGAAAATATTAGTCCAACAAGAGATATGTTGACATTAATTACCAAAATCACCCAGAGAGCACTTGTGCTTTCAATCACCCCCTTTTTGGTAATTGATGACAACATACATCAAACTTTAGATAAAGATATGAAGAATGATAAGTAAAGCTTTGGAAAGACATGTAACATGCATAGGCTCCCCCTACATGTATGCAGTCATGTAAAGGTAGTATGTAAGAGCATGTGAATGCTAAGCATGTTAGAGCAAGCAATGAGTTACATGTATCTTGGCTATATGCATTAGAGCAAAAGATGTAAATACAGGAGGTATACCTCCATGTTCATGAGTCCTTCTTGCAAACAATATGTACATCAACAAGAGATCATCATGCACATGAGTGCGATGCATATTCTTACCTTGTGGTCTTAAGTTGTCTTGGGAGGAGATGAACTTGAGAAAAACAGGGTTAGATAACACAGGAACACCTACTAAATAGAGCAAATTTGGGAAACCACAAGAGTACCAAAACTGGGATGACATGTAGTGAGTGAGCACTTAGTACTTTATTATGATATAGACATGTCCCCAAAGAATAAAGACATGCAATGAATTCCAAGGATTTTCTTCCCTTAGGTATGAACTCTTTCTCCGCTGAATCTGATATTGGATAATGGGAGAAGGTAGGGTAAGAGAAAATTAGAACAAAGCAACATATGCTATCATGTATTTCCCCTGTTAAAGACATGTGACTTCTGTCCTCTATGGCTAATAAGCATCTGGAGAAGCTAAGATGTGCTTTCTCTCTTATGTGATAAGCTTTGACCTGCTCTCTCTCCCCTTTTGACATCAATTTCCAAGAAGGGATCTTCTGGAGCATGAGTCATATAGGTTTGGTCCTTGAGTCACATTTCAAAGCAGTATGAAATTCAAGATGCTAGTGGAGGGTAAGAATCATCGAGTGGAGCTAGAAGGAAATGACAATGTCAATGGCAAAATGTTTTCTCAGTAGTGAGATCGGTAGCTCTGATTCTTTCTCATCGGTGACACCGAGTTGGCAGTGTCATAGATGATGCATATCGGTCAGACCTGGTTTGTCCTTGTTGGTTGTACCGATGAACAATCTACAATGTGTCATTGCAGTTCGGTCTAGCCGAGAGGCAGAAATCGGTGAGACCGAGTTCAATACAGAGGAAAAATTCGTCATCTCAGCTCACTAGGCAAATAAGATCTCACAAAGATTTGCAAGGAATTAACTGAAAGTTTTGCAATGAGCTAGATGTAGGGAATGCAGAAAATAACAGACGAAAGAAATGAAATCTAGATGAAGTTTTTTTGAAAGGGGAACAAACAGGCAAGAAACAAAATGCAGGAACAGAAAGAAATACTAGAGAACTTCATCTAAAAAGGGTCGGCGACAAATTCACCTATGTTAGAGTATATTGATTGAGGAGTCAAGTGAGGACACTTGATCGTAGGTCATACTCATCGTTTAAGCTCAAAATGGGGTTGCCATTTTTTGTTTAAGCATTTTGATGTATTCACATCTTGTTTACTACTTTAACCAATGACTTGGGGTAAAGCTTATCTAATATGGAATAACATACCTTGGGTGGTGGTGTTGATCTTGATCATGTAGTTGAACTTGTGTAGGATGCTCAAGGTTGAAGTAGTTCATCAAGAGTTGGGAGCACCACTTGTACTTTGAGTTCATCTACCTACATGGGTTAGTCTTGCAAGGAAGAGCACTTGTGTATCCAAAATGACAATCATGAAATTTGATGCCAAAAGAAATTTGATATATTGAAATTGTCAAAGGATATGTTGAAAGGATTCATGCTTCCTTGTCTTCAACCACCATATTGTAGAGACTTGGTGTGTAGATATTGCTCAAGATGTGAGTGAGTTGCACCCTCATAGATTTGGATTCATCCAAGTACCTACAAGTGTTAGATGACATGCAAGGGTACAAGTATAGATCCAAGACATATGATCATCATCATAAGAGAAATATCAAGGATTAGTCAAAGGCTCATGCCTTGTATGTATCCAAATGGAGTTTCTACTCCAAGTTTCAGGAATCAATGATGTTCAATCCACCTCTCAAATGGCAAAATACTTTCTCATCAAGCGGTTTGTTGAATATATCCGCCAATTGCTTATCGGTACGAACATGCTTAAGATCAATGTCTCCTTTAGCAACATGATCTCGAATGAAATGATGATGAACTTCAATATGCTTAGTTCGAGAATGTTGCACGGGATTGTGAGCGATCTTAATGGCACTCTCATTATCACAAAGCCATGGAACATGTTTCACATATATCCCATAATCTTTAAGAGTTTGGGTCATCCAAAGTAATTGAGCACAACATGAACTGGCGGCAATGTATTCCGCTTTGGCGGTGGATAAGGATACCGAGTTTGGTTTCTTGGAGGACCAAGACACAAGAGATCTACCAAGAAATTGACAAGTACCCAAAGTGGACTTTCTATCAACCTTGTCACCGGCATAATCTGTATCAGAGTAGCCAACAAGATCAAAAGAAGATCTCTTAGGATACCAAATGCAAAAGTTTGGTGTATGAATTAAGTATCTCACTATCCTTGTAACAACCTTAAGATGACATTCCTTAGGGTCCACTTCATATCGTGCACACTTGCACACACTTAGCATAATATCGGGACGGGAAGCACATAGATATAACAATGAACCAATCATAGAGCGATAAACCTTTTGGTCAACCGGTTTGCCATCCTTTGTCAAGTCAAGATGTCCACTAGTAGGCATGGGTGTTTTCGTACCTTTGCTTTCTTGCATGTTGAACTTCTTGAATAAGTCCTCGATATACTTTGTTTGGTAAACAAAGGTACCCTCCTTAGTTTCCTTGATTTGCAAACCAAGAAAGAACTTGAGTTCACTCATCACAGACATCTCAAACTTCTTCGACATTAGCCTTCCAAAATTTTCACTAAAATGAGGGTTAGTCGAACCAAATATGATATCAGCCACATAAATTTGGCACACAAATAATTAACCACTAACCATTTTAGTAAAAAGTGTAGAATAAATTTTTCCAATCTCAAAGCGTTTTTCAATAAGGAACTTGGTCAAGCATTTATACAACGCTCTAGGAGCTTGTTTAAGACCATAAAGAGCTTTATGAAGTTTGTAAACATGATCGGGTTTCTTGGGATTAACAAAGCCGGAGGTTGTTTAACATAAAATTCCTCCCCAATTTCACCATTTAGAAAAACACTTTTAATGTCCATTTGATATAATGTGATATCATGGTAATTGACATAAGCAAATAAGATGCGAATGGACTCAAGTCTAGCAATGTGGCATATGTCTCACCATAGTCCATACCTTTGACTTGAGTGTAGCCTTGGGTGATGAGATGGGCCTTGTTGCGTATAACATGTCCATCTTGATCTTGCTTATTTCGAAACACCCATTTGGTTCCAATGACATTTTGGTTGTTGTTCGGATTTTCTACCAATGTCCACACTTGGTTCCTCTCGAAGTTGTGTAGCTGTTCGTGCATGGCGTTCACCCAATCCGGATCATCAAGCGCTTCCTCAACCTTCATAGGTTTAAATACTAGAGATGAATGAATAATGTTCACAGAAATTAGCCAAAAGAGTTTTAGAGCGAGTAATTCTCCCGATTTGGATATCATAAAAGATTTGTTCGACGGGATGATCTCTTGAAACTCTTGCTCTAACTCGTGAGAGCTTTTGTTTGGGTCAGGGTGGAACATCCTCTTCATCATCTAGTTCTTCCTCTTGTCCTTCTTCATTGTTGGTGTTGTTGTTCTCTTGTGGAGCTGGAGAAGGAGGTTGATGAGCTTCATCTTGGTGTACTTCCTCCTTTTTTCATCTTGGCGTGTCCCACTTGTGGATGCCTCCGAGTCAACTCGTGGTTCACCTTGTCGTGAGGTAGAGGCTTCCACTTGAACGGATGAGGTACTCTCCTTCACCTCCATTGGGCGAATCTTGCCAATAGACAAGTCTTGGATTGCTTCTGAAGGTTCTTTGTCTCCTACATCAATTGCCAACTGCTCTACTTGCGAGCCGTCCGATTCATCAAACTTCACATCTACCGTCTCTTCAACCTTTCGGGTGAAATTGTTGTAGACACGGTAAGTGTGAGAGTTTGAGCCATAAACAAGTAGGAAACCTTCATGAGATTTAGGAGCAAATTTCAAATGATGATGCTTATCAAGAATATAGCACTTTGAGCCGAATACTCGAAAGTATCCAACATGGGGTTTGTTACCGGTGAGAAGATCGTATGCTGTCTTGCCGAGTAGCTTGTGAAGATATAGATGATTTGCTGCATGACAAGCTGTCTCAACCGCTTCTGCCCAAAAGTGTTTTGGCGTCTTGTGCTCATCAAGCATCGTTCTCGCTATCTCAATAAGAGTCCAGTGCTTCCCCTCAACAACTCCATTTTGTTGAGGTGTGTACGTAGCCGAGAACTCATGTGAAGTCCCTTCGTCATCAAGAAAGGCGACCACATTGGCGTTCTTGAACTCTGTTCCGTTGTCGATGAGAACCTTCTTGATCTTCACTTCAAATTGATTTTGGGCCTTCCTAGCGAAGTTCTTGAAGATCTTTTGGACCTGCGATTTATAATCAAGAAAGAACACCTACATAAATATTGAAAAGTCATTGACAATGACTAAACTGAACGAATTACCACCAAGACTTTTATAGGTGTTTGGACCAAAAAGATCCATGTGAAGCAGCTCGAGCGGTCTTCTTGTGGTCATGATGTTTTTCACGAGGTGGCTTCCTCCAACCCGTTTTCCTGCCTGACAAGCACTGCAAAGTCTATCCTTGTCAAATATAACGTCTTTAACTCCAAGGATATGATCACCTTTAATAAGCTTATCAAGATTTCACATGCCCACATGACCTAACCTTCTATGCCACAACCAACCTTTAGAAGATTTAGAAATTAAGCAAGTTCTAAGTTGAGCCTTTTTAGTGAAATCAACAATGTATAGATCACCTCAATGTATACCGGTAAAGACCATATTATGATTATCTCTTTGAAACACTTGGCAATCTACTTCAGTAAACAGGACATTGAAAGCAAAGTCCGCTAGTCTAGATACGGAAAGTAAATTGTAGCCAAGAGATTCAACGAGCATAACATTTTGTATGGAGCTGCCATGTGAGATGGCCACCTTACCAAGGCCAACCACCTTACCCTTTGAGTTATCACCAAAAGTGACATACTTACGAGGGCCGTCATTTTCAGCAAGCTCATGAAACATATCCTTGTCTCCGATCATGTGATCAATCCTGTTCTCTCTCTCTCTCTCGCCGACAATCTTCAATTCTATCGCACGCATCCAAACACAAACCTTCTCGGTCCCTCTCTCTCTCTCTCACTCACTCACTCACTCTCTCTCTCTGTGTGTGGGTGGGGTCTTTCTAGTTTGCATGCACACTCCATGTATAGGTCTCTCTGGCACATAATGTATGATTCTATAGTCCAAGCCAAATATTTAGGGTGCACTCATCGTACCCACACAAATTCACTAGCTCGTTGTGTTGGGGAACGCGGTAATTTCAAAAAATTTCCTACGATCACGCAAGATCTATCTAGGTGATGCATAGCCATGAGAGGGGAGAGTGTGTCCACGTACCCTCGTAGACCAAAAGCGTAAGCGTCAAGTAACGCGGTTGATGTAGTCGAACATCTTCGCGATCCAACGATCAAGTACCAAACGCACGGCACCTCCGTGATCTGCACACGTATAGCTCGGTGATGTCCCTCGAACTCTAGATCCAACTGAGGCCGAGGGAGAGTTCTTTCAACACAACAACGTGGTGACGGTGATGATGAAGTTACCGGTGCAGGGCTTCACCTAAGCACTACGACGATATGACCGAGGTGGAAAAGTATGGAGGGGGGCACCGCACACGGCTAAAGATCAACTTGTGTGTCTATGGGGTGCCCCCCTCCCTCGTATATAAAGGAGGAGAGGAAAAGGTCGGCCGGCCACAAGGGGCGCGCCAAGGGGGAGGACTCCTGCTCCCAGTAGGAGTAGGTTTCCCCCTTTCCTAGTCCAAGAAGGAGAAGAAGGGAAAGAGGAGAGAAGAGAAAGAAGGAGAGGGGGGTGCCCCCCTTCCCTTGTCCAATTCGAACTGGGCAAGGGGGGGGCACCTCTGGCCGGCCCTCTCTCTTCTCCACTAAGGCCCACTAAGGCCTATTAATCCCCCGGGGGGTTCCGGTAACCCTCCGGTACTCCGGTTTTATCCGAAACTTCTCCGGAACACTTCCGGCGTCCGAATCTAGCCATCCAATATATCAATCTTTATGTCTCAACCATTTCAAGACTCCTTTTCATGTCCGTGATCTCATCCGGGACCCGAACAACCTTCGGTACATCAAATCACATAAACTCATAATACCAATCGTCATCGAACGTTAAGCGTGCAGACCCTACGGGTTCAAGAATTATGTAGACATGACCTAGACATGTCTCCGGTTAATAACCAATAGAGGAACTTGGATGCTCATATTGGTTCGTACATATTCTACGAAGATCTTTTTCGGTCAAACCACATAACAACATACGTTCTTCCCTTTGTCAACGGTATGTTACTTGCCCGAGATTCAATCGTCGGTATCATCATACCTAGTTCAATCTCGTTACCGGCAAGTCTCTTTACTCATTCTGTAATACTTCATCCTGCAACTAACTCATTAGTCACCATGCCTGCAAGGCTTATAATGATGAGTATTACCGAGAGGGCCCAGAGATACCTCTCTGTAACACGGAGTGACAAATCCTAATCTCGATCTATCCCAACCCAACAAACACCTTCGGAGACACCTGTAGAGCACCTTTATAATCACCCATTTACGTTGTGACATTTGGTAGCACACAAAGTGTTCCTGCTGTATTCGGGAGTTGCATAATCTCATAGTCTGACGAAATTGTATAAGTCATGAAGAAAGCAGTAGCAATGAAACTCAGACGATCATAATGCTAAGCTAACGGATGGGTCATGTCCATCACATCATTCTCCTAATGATGTGATCCCGTTCATCAAATGACAACACATGTCTATGGTTAGGAAACATAATCATCTTTGATTAACGAGCTAGTCTAGTAGAGGCATACTAGGGACAATATGTTTTGTCTATGTATTCACACATGTACTAAGTTTCTGGTTAATACAATTCTAGCATGAATAATAAACATTTTCATGAAAAAAGGAAATATAAATAACAACTTTATTACTCTAGGGAATATTTCCTTCAGTCTCCCACTTGCACTAGAGTCAGTAATCTAGTTCGCGTCGCCATGTGATTTAACATCAATAGTTCACATCTGTATGTGATTAACACCCATAGTTCACATCGCCATGTGACCAACAACCAAAGGGTTTACTAGAGTCAATAATCTAGTTCACATTGCTATGTGATTAACACACAAATAGTACTAAGGTGTGATCATGTTTTGCTTATGAGAGAAGTTTAGTCAATGGGTCTGTCACATTCAGAGTCGTATGTATTTTGCAAATATTCTATGTCTACAATGCTCTGCATATAGGTACTCTAGCTAATTGCTCCCACTTTCAATATGTATTCAGATTAAGACTTAGAGTCATCTGGATCGGTGTAAAAGCTTGCATCGACATAACTCTTTACGACGAACTCTTTATCACCCCCATCACCGAGAAACATTTCCTTAGTCCTCACTATGGATAATTTTGACCACTGTCCAGTGATCTACTCTTAGATAACTATTGTACCCCCTTGCCAAACTCATGGCTAGGTACACAACACAACATACTTTATAGAACCTATGACTGTGGCATAGGGAATGACTTTCATTCTCTTTCTATCTTCTGCCGTGGTCGGGCTTTGAGTATTACTCAACTTTACACCTTGTAATACAGACAAGAACTCCTTCTTTGAATGGTCCATTTTGAACTCTTTCAAAAAAGTTGTCAAGGTATTCACTCATTGAAAAATCTTATCAAGCGTCTTGATCTAACTCTATAGATCTTGATGCCCAATATGTAAGCAGCTTCACCGAGGTCTTTCATTGAAAACTATTATTCAAGTATCCCTTTATGCTATCCAGAAATTCTATATCATTTCCAATCAACAATATGTCATCCACATGTAATATTAGAAATGCTATAGAGCTCCCACTCACTTTCTTGTAAATAAAGGCTTCTCCAAAAGTCTGTATAAAACCATATGCTTTGATCACACTATCAAAGTGTTTATTCCAACTCCGAGCGGCTTGCACCAGTCCATAAATGGACCACTGGAGCTTGCACACTTTGTTAGCACCCTTTGGATCGACAAAACTTTCTTGTTGCATCATATACAACTCTTCTTACAGAAATCCATTCAGGAATGCAGTTTTGACATCCATCTGCCAAATTTCATAATCATAAAATGCAGCAATTGCTAACATGATTCGAACAGACTTAAGCATTGCTGCGGGTGAGAAAGTCTCATCATAGTCAACTCCATGAACTTGTCGAAAACCTTTTGCGACAAGTCGAGCTTTGTAGATAGTAACACTACTATCAGCGTCCGTCTTCCTCTTGAAGATCCATTTATTCATAATGGCTTGCCGATCATCGGGCAAGTCCACCAAAATCCACACGTTTTCCTCATACATAGATCCCATCTCAGATTCCATGGCCTCAAGCCATTTTGCGGAATCTGGGCTCATCATCGCTTCCTCATAGTTCGTAGGTTCATCATGGTCTAGTAACATGACTTCCAGAATAGGATTACTGTACCACTCTAGTGCGTACTGTACTCTAGTTGATCTACGAGGTTCTGTAGTAACTTGATCTGAAGTTTCATGATCATCATCATTAGCTTCCCCACTAATTGGTGTAGGAATCACTAGAACTGATTTCTGTGATGAACTAGTTTCCCATTTGGAAGAAGGCACAATTACCTCATCAAGTTCTACTTTCCTCCCACTCACTTCTTTCGAGAGAAACTCCTTCTCTAGAAAGGATCCATTCTTAGCAACGAATATCTTGCCTTCGGATCTGTGATAGAAGGTGTACCCAATAATTTCCTTTGGGTATCCTGTGAAGATGCACTTCTCTAATTTGGGTTCGAGCTTGTCATGTTGAAGCTTTTTCACATAAGCATCACAGCCCCAAACTTTAAGAAACGACAACTTTGGTTTCTTTCCAAACCACAATTCATAAGGCGCCATCTCAACGGATTTTGGTGGTGCCCTGTTTAAAGTGAATGCAGCTGTCTCTAATGCATAACCCCAAAACGATAGTGGTAAATCGGTAAGAGACATCATAGATCGCACCATATCCAATAAAGTGCGCTTACGATGTTCGGACGCACCATTACGCTATGGTGTTCCAGGTGGCGTCAGCTCCGAAACTATTCCACATTGTTTTAAATGAAGGCCAAACTCGTAACTCAAATATTCTCCTCCATGATCAGATCGTAGAAACTTTATTTTCTTGTTACGATGATTCTCCACTTCACTCTGAAATTCTTTGAACTTTTCAAATGTTTCAGACTTGTGTTTCATTATGTAGATATACCCATATCTTCTCAAATCATCCGTGAAGGTTAGAAAATAACGATACCCGCCACAAGCATCAACACTCATTGGACCGCATACATCAATATGTCTTATTTTCAATAAGTCACTATCTCGTTCCATAATTCCGGAGAACGGAGTTTTAGTCATCTTGCCCATAAGGCACGGTTCGCAAGTATCAAATGATTCATAATCAAGTGATTCCAAAAATCCATCTTTATGGAGCTTCTTCATGTGTTTTACACCGATATGACCCAAAAGGCAGTCCCACAAATAAGTTGCACTATCATTTTCAACTTTGCATCTTTTGGCATCACCATTATGAATATGTGTATTACCACGATCGAGATTCAATAAACCATCAACATTGGGTGTATGACCATAGAAGGTTTTATTCATGTAAATAGAATAACAATTATTCGCCGTCTTAAATGAATAACTATATTGCAATAAACATGATCTAATCATATTCATGCTCAACGCAAACAAAAAATAACATTTATTTAGGTTCAACACTAATCCTGAAAGTTTAAGGAGTGTGCGATGATGATCATATCAATCTTGGAACCACTTCCAACATACATCGTCACTTCATTCTTAACTAGTCTCTATTTATTCTGTAGCTCCTATTTCGAGTTACTAATCTTAGCAACTGAACAAGTATCGAATACCCAGGGGCTACTATGAACACTAGCAAGGTACACATCAATAACCTGTATATCAAATATACCTTTGTTCACTTTGCCATCCATCTTTTCCACCAAATACTTGGGGTTATTCCGTTTCTAGGGACCATTTTCTTTGAAGTAGAAGCACTCAGTTTCAGGCTTAGGTCTAGCTTTGGGCTTCTTCATGAGAGTGACAACTTTCTTCCCATTCCATTTGAAGTTCCCTTTCTTCCGTTTGCCCTTTTCTTGAAACTAGTGGTCTTGTTTAATCATCAACACTGGAGCTCTTTCTTGATTTCTACCTTCGTCGATTTCAGCATCACGAAGAGCTCGGGAAAATCTTTTGGCATCCCTTGCATACTATAGTTCATCACGAAGTTCCAGTAACTTGGTGATGGTGACTAGAGAACTATGTCAATCACTATATTATGTGGAAGATTAAATCCCACTTGATTCAAGTGATTGTAGTACCCAGACATTCTGACCACATGCTCATTAGTTGAGCAATTCTCCTCCATCTTTTAGGAAAAGTACTTGTCAGAGGTCTCATACCTCTTGACACGGGCATGAGTCTGAAATACCAATTTCAGCTCTCGGAATATCTCATATGCTTCGTGATGTTTCAAAAATGTTTTTGAAGTTACGATTCTAAGCCGTAAAGCATGGTGCACTAAACTATCAAGTAGTCACCGTATTGAGCTAGGAAAATGTTCATAACATCTGCATCTGCTCCTGCAATAGGTCTATCACCTAGCGGTGCCTCAAGGACATAATTCTTCTATGCAACAATGAGGATAAACCTCACATTATGGACCCAGTCCGCATCATTGCTTCTATCATCTTTCAACTTAGTTTTCTCTAGGAACATATAAAAACATAGGGAAGCTACAATGTGAGCTATTCATCTACAACATAATTTGCAAAATACTATCAGGACTAAGTTCATGATAAATTGAAGTTCAATTAATCATATTACTTAAGAACTCCCACTTAGATAGACATCCCTCTAGTCATCTAAATGATCATGTGATCCATATCAACTAAACCATGTACGATCATCACGTGAGATGGAGTAGTTTTCAGTGGTGATCATCTCTATGTTGATCATATCTACTATATGATTCACGCTCGACCTTTCGGTCTCCAGTGTTCCGAGGCCATATCTGCATATGCTAGGCTCGTCAAGTTTAACCCGAGTATTCTGCGTGTGCAAAACTGGCTTGCACCCGTTGTATGTGAACGTAGAGCTTATCACACCCGATCATCACGTGGTGTCTCAGCACTAAGAATTGTAGCAACGGTGCATACTCTGGGAGAACACTTATACCTTGAAATTATTAAGGGATCATCTTATAATGCTACCACCGTACTAAGCAAAATAAGATGCATAAAAGATAAACATCACATGCAATCAAAATATGTGACATGATATGGCCATCACCATCTTGTGCTCATGATCTCCATCACCGAAGCATCGTCATGATCTCCATCTTCACCGGCTCGACACCTTGATCTCCATCGTAGCATCGTTGTCGTCTCGCCAACTATTGTTACTACGACTATCGCTACCGCTTTGTGATAAAGTAAAACAATTACATGGCGATTGCATTGCATACAATAAAGCGACAACCATATGGCTCCTGCGAGTTGCCGATAACTTTGTTACAAAACATGATCATCTCAACAATAAATTATATCACATCATGTCTTGACCATATCACATCACACCAAGCCCTGCAAAAACAAGTTAGACGTCCTCTACCTTATTGTTGCAAGTTTTACGTAGCTGCTACGGGCTTCTAGCAAGAACCGTCCTTACCTACGCATCAAAACCACAACGATTTTTCGTCAAGTGTGATGTTTTAACCTTCAAAAAGGACCGGGCATAGTCAAACTCGATTCAACTAAAGTTGGAGAAACAGACACCCACTAGACACCTGTGTGCGCAGCACGTCGGTAGAACCAGTCTCATGAACGCGGTCATGTAATGTCAGTCTGGGCCGCTTCATCCAACAATACCGCTGAATCAAAGTATGACATGCTTGTAAGCAGTATGACTATTATCACCCACAACTCTTTGTGTTCTACTCGTGCATATAACATCTACGCACAAACCTGGCTCGGATGCCACTGTTGGGGAACGCGGCAATTTCAAAAAAATTCCTACGATCACGCAAGATCTATGTAGGTGATGCATAGCAACAAGACGGGAGAGTGTGTCCACGTACCCTCGTAGACCGAAAGCGGAAGCGTTAAGTAACACAGTTGATGTAGTCGAACATGTTCGCGATCCAACCGATCAAGTACCGAACACACGGCACCTCTGTGATCTGCAGACGTTCAGCTCGGTGACGTCCCTCAAACTCTAGATCCAGCTGATGCCGAGGGAGAGTTCCATCAGCACAACGGCGTGGTGACGGTGATGATGAAGTTACCAGTGCAGGGCTTCGCCTAAGCACTACGACGATATAACCGAGGTGGAAAACTGTGGAGGGGGGCACTGCACATGGCTAAAGATAAACATGTGTGTCTATAGGGTGCCCCCCTCTCCCGTATATAAAGGAGGGGAGGAGGAGGTCGGCCGGCCACAAGGGGCACGCCAAGGGGGAAGGACTCCTACTCCCAGTAGGAGTAGGTTTCCCCCTTTCCTAGTCCAAGAAGGAGAAGAAGGGAAAGAGGAGAGAAGAGAAGGAAGGAGAGGGGGGCGCCCCCTTCCCATGTCCAATTCGGACTGGGAAAGGGGGGGCACCTCTGGACGGCCCTCTCTCTTCTCCAGTAAGGCCCACTAAGGCCCATTAATGCCCCCCCGGGGGGGTCCGGTAACCCTCCGGTACTCCAGTTTTATCCGGAACTTCTCCGGAACACTTCCGGTGTCCGAATATAGCCGTCCAATATATCAATCTTTATGTCTCAACCATTTCGAGACTCCTCGTCATGTACGTGATCTCATCCGGGACTCCGAACAACCTTCGATACATCAAATCACATAAACTCATAATACCAATCGTCATCGAACGTTAAGCGTGCGGACCATACGGGTTCGAGAACTATGTAGACATGACTGAGACATGTCTCCGGTCAATAACCAATAGCAGAGCATGGATGCTCATATTGGTTCCTACATATTCTATGAAGATCTTTATCGGTCAAACTGTATAGTAATATACGTTCTTTCCCATTGTCATCGGTATGTTACTTGCCCGAGATTTGATTGTCGGTATCATAATACCTAGTTCAATCTCGTTACCGGCAAGTCCCTTTACTCGTTCCGTAATACTTCATCCCGCAACTAACTCATTAGTCACAATGCTTGCAAGGCTTATAGTGATGAGTATTACCGAGAGGGCCCAGAGATACCTCTCCGAAACACGGAGTGGCAAATCCTAATCTCGATCTATGCCAACCCAAAAAACACCTTTAGAGACACCTGTAGAGCACCTTTATAATAACCCATTTACGTTGTGATGTTTGGTAGCACACAAAGTGTTCCTCCGGTATTCAGGAGTTGCATAATCTCATTGTCTGAGGAACTTGTATAAGTCATGAAGAAAGCAGTAGCAATGAAACTGGCACGATCATAATACTAAGCTAACGGATGGGTCGTGTCCATCGCATCATTCTCCTAATGATGTGATCCCGTTCATCAAATGACAACACATGTCTATGGTTAGGAAACATAACCATCTTTGATTAACGAGCTAGTCTAGTTAAGGCATACTAGGGACAATATGTTTTGTCTATGTATTCACACATGTACTAAGTTTCAAGCTAATACAATTCTAGGATGAATAATAAACATTTATCATGAAATAAGGAAATATAAATAACAACTTTATTATTGCCTCTAGGGCATATTTCCTTCACGTTGTTCGTAACTCTCTCACGCACCACTCTGCTGTCTCGGAGCTCTTCCCTCTCTCTCTCTCAAACTCTCCATCTCCCTGGGTCACACATACACATGCATATCTCACTCGCAGTTGATAGACCCATCTAAAACTCTCTCTCTCTCCCTCGTTCTCTCTCCATATCACACGCACATAGACACAATCTCACACCTAGCTAAGTATGATTGTCTTTCACTCAATTCAACGGCAAGAGTGATCAATCCAATCGCAAGATCAGTCAACTAGAAGCTAGACCCATGGAGGCGGTGAGCACGAGCATGAGCCGGCTATGCCAGATGGTCCATGATGCTGGCCTGCGTCCCGACACCGAGGAACGTCTCCAGGTCATGCTTGAGGCCACCAGGGCGAGAGGTCTCTTGGACGACAGCTTCATCTCCTTGTTTGACGAGGTCCTCATAGGCGTCCTCTACAAGTTCACCGTCGTCAAGAAGATTGTGGATGACCTTAACGTACGCATCTAGCCCATGCGCCCAGTCTCTGCAATGCCCACTGCTACCTCTTGAGCTTACGTTGGCTTTTCCCTTGAAGAGGAAAGGGTGATGCAGTAAACTAGCGTAAGTATTTCCCTCAGTTTTGTAGAAGGGGTTCAATCCCACTTTGCTGCAGTCTTCCAGGATCTCGTTCAGAAGGGTCTTTACATTTCATTGACTGCATTATCAGTTAAAGAATCGGAGCTGTGGCACAATGCATCCTTTACATCGCCCCTATAAGTGCACATTAAGATGGATCGGCGGCTCAAGGGTATGATTCGCCAGGAAACCCAGCACCGAACCAAGTTAACTCCGGTTAACCCATTCCCCAGCAGGGATTTGACCTTTGCGATAGTGGGCGCAAGTTTGGCACAAATCAGCGGTAAGCTTCTCAGGAAGATGATGTTTTGGATCGAGTCGCTGGACACGGTAACCCGGTAGTGGATTTGCGTCAGCCGGAGAGGTGTCCTTACAATGAAACCATGTCTAGTTCCAAACTTTGGGGTGGCTTGGCAAGTGGGCATAGGGGAAGATAGCATCTCTTGTCCGTCGAATTGTGACCCCACCAAGTTCTAAGCTAGGGCGATTGGTAAATTTGTTCTGCCGGTTCAAATAAAAATATTCCCTGAAGAGTTCAACACTGGGCTCCTCTTGAAGGTATACTTCACAGAATACTTGAAAGTTTCAGATATTTGATATGGAGTTGGGTCCGACGTCTTGAGGATGCAGTTGAAAGAAGTGGAGAACATCTCGTAAAAACTGGGATCCAGGTGGTGAGAAGCCCCGGTTCATATGATCAGTAAAAACAATGACCTCACCATCCCGCGGCTGAGGTTTTTTCTCACTTGGCTTGGGAGCACGCCAAGACAGGACATCTTTTGCGGGCAAATAGCTGATTTTGACAAAATCTTCAAGCGTATTTTTTGTGACAATGGAAGGAACCCAATTGCATGAGGTGACTGTCTTCGGCATCGTAAGAAAAAGCCTAAAAGAAAGAACAATTTTGTCGGTTTAAGTTGATTCATTAAGCCGGAAGTAAAATGCTATAGTATATATCCAGAGTGGCGGCATAAAAGGGCCTAATGATATATGACAAGTGATAACCGGTGATGTAAGCCGCCATGACTAGATTGATATCTATCAAGAGTGAAATCTGCTAAGTGTTGAATAAACAGGTTTTACAGACTAAAGCAGGTGATTTGGATCTAGCGCTGTGTGGGAAAAGAAAATAAATAAAAACCTAAATATTGCAGCGGTAGGGGAACTAGCACATGGGTGAGATTTCTGCATCTAAAGGGTATGTTCAGTGATTAAGACGAAGGATAGAAACAGGTTCTGCATATTCTAAAGGCCATTTTTCGATTAAACAGAAGTGTGACGAAGAACGAGGATGAACTCATAAAGAACTGCAGAAACCCTAATGGAGATCTATGGTGGAGAAGATAAGGTGCTTACTGGATCCGATGCGCAATGAAGAGGCGCCGCAGTTTTCTCTGGTCCCGTTCAGGTCGATGCAGCGGCCGAGGTGGAGGAAGACGATGTGCTTCGCAGCGACGGCAGTGCTCAGGCGTGCAGATGCATCATGAAGAGAGGTGGAAGACGAGAAGGAAAAGAGGGGAAAATGAAAGGAGGGCTGCTTGACCCTATTTATAAGGATAAGGGAAACAGGTGGGCGCGAAAAATGAGGAGGCCAAAGAATGATTATACAGCCGCTCGGATGCCTTGATTTTCGGGATGGTTATTAAAGATAAGGATGTGTTAAGATATATTGGGCATTGTGTAATATTAATGACAGCTGACATCACGGCGGGTTACCACAATCGCAGGAGATGACGTCATGGCGGGTTATGAGATCTCGCAAGAATAAAGAAGGAAGGATTTTTCTAAGTGTTGAAGATTGACATGAACGAGTTCAAATCAATCTGGGGCCTAATGTTGGGGATATAACTATTGGGTATGACCCGCCCAGGAGGGGTTGGGTTATACCTACGGCGGTTCATCAATACAAAGCCCATGAGGATGTCGAAGATGGGGGTGCATGAAGCAAGGGCTTAAAGCCCAAAGGCGACTTAAGGACCATAGGGGTAAACCGCCATATGTGTATGACCTATATTGTAAGGCAAGTATATTTAGTCACCGAGCCGGACACGTTGTCTATGAGCCGGTCGGGATTCCGTGAGCCGCTGGGCGTCAACCTGTGTATATAAAGGGATGACCCGGCGGCGGTTCAGGGCAAGAAACAGGAGATCGAAAGCTAGGTCAAGCGTATTCGCTCCCTGGTAATCGAGACATAGGCAATACCACCTCAAACTGGATTAGGTCTTTAGCTTCATCGCAAGGGGCCGAACCAGTACGAAACTCCTTGTGTCCTTTGTCCCGTTTAACACCTTTAAGCTAACCTAGTTGCGATGGCTCCACGACTAAGTCCTCACACTAGGACATCTGCCGTGACAATTCCATGACAGTATCCACTACGAAAATCAACTTTGGATAATATGGTAGATCTACAATCAACACACATATGTGACGTACCATCCTTTTTCGGCACTAGAATAGTAGGAACAACACAAGGACTAAGGTATTCACATATATATCCTTTGGCGGGAAACTCCTATACTTGATTCATAATCTCCTTCATCTCCTTTGGATTGGTACGGTATGGCGCACAGTTGGGCAGCCAAGCACCGAGAATTAAGTCAATTTGATTCTCAATCTCTCTAATGGGTGGTAATCTCGTTGGCACGTTGTGTGGAAAGACGTTAGCAAACTCTTGCAAAATGTTATTGATGGTAGGAGGCAAAGAGGGAGGGACGTCCACGGATGAAAATAATGCCTCTTTGCACACAAACGCATAGAAAACATATTTGCTGAAATCTAGATCATCAAGATCAGATTTGGTCGCAAGTAAACATCCACTTTTCAATTTAATTTTAGAGGCACACTACTAGGAAATACCTTATAGGTGGAGGGTTAATACACGACGCTCCTGCTAATTTGCAGCAGCGCTGGGTGGCAACACGCACTACATGTAAAACAGTAGCAGTAGCACGGGCACGACAATCAGCATTGCTGATAGGTGGTCCCCACCATGCCCTTCGGGGATGCCTATAGTAGCAGTGCGGCCCATGAAACCCATACTACTTTTAAATAGACAGCAGTAGGACGGGGTCCCAACACCGCGCTGCAACTATGGCTGCACTGTGCCAGCTGGTGGGCCCCATCTTAGCAGTAGCGCGGACCCTATGTCTACGCTATTGCTAAGTTAACCTCATCCCTCTCCCACGCCCATCCACTTTCTCGCTCCCTCCCTCACCCCCTCCGCCTCTTCCTCTCGCTGCCGTCGTCGCTGCCGTCCTCCCTCCTCCTTCCTCGGTAAGCTGCTGCCCTCCTTCCACCGTCCTCTTCCCTCCTCCTCCTCTGCATCCCTCCTCCCCCTCCTCCGGCTGCCATATTCCCTCCTCCTCCTCCCTTCTCCCTCCTCTCCGGCCGCCCTCCTCCTTTATCCTCCCTCCTCCGTCCGCCATCCTCCCTCCTCCCCCACCTCCTCCTCCGTTCGCCATCCTCCCTCCTCCCCCTCACCCTCCTCCTCCTCTCACTGTATGCAACATAGTAAATTTAGTTATAGAAATGTATTGGAATGCTATATGATAAATTTAGATATATGCAACATAGTAAATTTATGTATATGAAATTTTCAGGTATAGATATGTATTGGAATGCTAATGAGAAATTTTTAGGTTTAGAAATGTATTGGAATGCTATATGAGAATTTTTTAGGTATCAAATTTAGTAATAGAGAATTATCAATACAGAAATGTATTGGAATGCTACATGAGAAACTTTTATTAAAAGAAATAGGGATATTTTTTTAGTAAATATTGAAATGCATTGGACACTTTAATTATTTTTATGTCATTATCACTTTGTCATCAAAGAATGCTATATGAGATTTGATGATCTAAAATTTTCACTCGGTGGAATATGCAGTCTTTGTAGTGATTATCGTCGGAGCTTCCTCTACTTCCTCTAGAGCTGAGTTGGTGAGCTAAAAGTCCACCTCCTCATTCTCTTCTCCTCGAACATGTGTATGATGATATTTGGACATGTATTGGTTGTCTCTTTGGACATGTGGCCCATGTTTGCAGGGAACACCTCCAAGTGGCCTATGTTTTGCCGTAATGTTGATTCATTTCAGTTTCGGCAAATTTCGGGTGCTTGATATGTACTATTTTAGCAAATGTCATGTCTAAATTTTCCATGGATTTTAGCATGACTTTTGTTATAAAGTAGGAAATATAGAGTCCTCGTAATTTGCCGGAACATGAATTAAACAACATTCCGGCAAACCATTGGCCATTTTATGTCATTAATTTATATATGTAACGTGTTGAATGTCATCTATCGGGGCTCCTTGTTTGACTTTTAGTTTGTTCTTAAAGAAAGGATGTCGACTATTGTCGTGGGGGCTGTTTCCTCTCCTTCTCATGATATACCTTGGTAATGCATGAGAGAAGGAGGGGAAGTGACCGTCACCGCTGGCCGAAATATCTGTGAGGGAGTGCCCACCATATACTGTCGAAATATTAGAGAGGAAGAATCCCGACAGTTGTCGTGGGGGTCGCTTCTCCTTCGTTCCCGAGTGCTAGACATTTTGGTGCAATGCACTCGGGAACAAAGGGAGGAGCGACCATTGATACGTCTCCATCGTATCTACTTCTCCAAATACTTTTGCCCTTGTTTTGGACTCTAATTTGCATGATTTGAATGGAACTAACCCAGACTGACGCTGTTTTCAGCAGAATTGCCATGGTATTTTTGTGTGTGCAGAATCCAAAGTTCTCGGATTGACCTGAAAATTTATGAAGCATTTTTGTGGAATATATAAAAAATACTGGCACAAGAAGTTACTAGAGGGAGGCCTTAATATCCCTTAGCTTCCAATAGGACCCCGCTGTCATGGGGGTGTAGGAAAAAAGATGTCATGCAAGTTCTTTTCCATAAGCACGTATGACTATATACGGATTACATGCCTACATTATATTGATGATTTGGAGCTAGTTCCGTGTCACCCTAGGTTATGACTGCTACATGATGAATATCATCCAACACAATTGTCACTGTCGATCCAATGCATACGATCTTTTCACATATTGATCTTTGCTAAGTTACTTTTGTTTCTACTGCTATTACAATCACTACAAAACTGCTAGTGTTACTATTGCCACTTTTACTGTTACTTCCATACTACTTTGCTACTAAATACTTTGCTGCAGATATTAAGTATTTCAGGTGTGGTTGAATTGATAACTCAACTGCTGAAATGATCGAGAAGAGGTGTCTAGAGGGGGGGGGGTTGATTAGACCCTCAACAAAGAAAAGTAGCAGTTTTTAAGTTCTTTAAATTGAGGTGGAGTTTTAGCACAAGTTTAAGCATTCACAATACATTTCAAGCAAGCATGTCAAGAGTATATGAGCAGTGGAAAGTAAAGCATGCAAGTTGCAACAAAGTAAAGGGATGGGATCGGAGTGTGCAAATGCAGTTGGAGACATGGAGATTTTTGGCGTGGTTCCAGTAGGTGGTGCTATCGTACATCCACGTTGGTGGAGACTTCAACCCACGAAGGATAACAGTTGCATGAGTCCACGGAGGGCTCCGCCCATGAAGGCTCCACGAAGAAGCAACCTTGTCTATCCCACCATGGCCATCGCCCATGAAGGACTTGCCTCACTTGGGTAGATCTTCACGAAGTAGGCGATCTCCTTGCCCTTACAAACTCCTTGGTTCAACTCCACAATCTTGACGGAGGCTCCCAAGTGACACCTAACCAATCTAGGAGACACCACTCTCCAAAAGGTAATATATGGTGTGTTGATGATGAACTCCTTGCTCTTGTGCTTCAAATGATAGTCTCCCCAACACTCAACTCTCTCTCACAGATTTGGCTATGGTGGAAAGATGATTTGAGTGGAAGCAACTTGCGGAAGGCTAGAGATCAAGATTCTTGTGGTTGGATTGGAATGTCTTGGTCTTAACACATGCGTAGGTGGTTCTCTCTCAGAAAATGAGTAGTGGAAGTGTGGGCACGTTCTAATGGCTCTCTCTCTCAAATGGAGATGAGGGTGGAGGGGTATATATTGTCGGATATCAGGATCTGGCAAAACCATTAAGGTTCAAACACTGGGGTGTGCACAAAGATCTCCTCCTACCGAATCTCGCTCTCAGCCTCGCTGCGATCTTTAAGCTAGCTCGATGAATAACATAAGATACACAAGATTTATATAGGTTCGGGCCACCATTGTGGTGTAATACCCTACTCTTGTGTGTGGTGGTGGATTGCCGCTTGGGCTGATGATGAACAGTACAGAGGAAGAACAGCCTCGTGAGGAGAGGTGTTCTTGTGCTTGGTGGTGTGGTGTGCGGATGAACTTAACTTGTCCTCCTACTGTGGTGGCTAGCTCTATTTATAGAGGCCCTGGTCCTCTTCCCAAATATTGAGTGGGAAGGGATCCAACAACGACCATTTTGAAAGGGGACAACTAGTACAAGCTATCCTGACTAAAGTTGGTCTTCACCTGCCAAAGGTGCTGGTGATGACACCGTCTTGGGCTCCACGGTGACCTCTGTCCTGCCGTCCTACTGGTCTTGGTCTCGTTGCACAGATATGGAAACCTTTGCCTGATGCCTTGGTACTCCGCGCCTGCGCTTGCCCCCTTTGCACCAAAGAGGACACGAGGACACTACGCGGGCTGGCGCCTGCCTGGTATTGATCGTCATGGCTTGCGTCATGGGAACCTCACGAGGTACCCCTTGCGTTGATCTCTCCGCCTCCTCATGAGCCTGCCTGGAGAGGCCACTCCTGAGGAGGCCTTGTGTCGTCCGCCCCGCGAGGCTTGGCCCCTCGAGAGGGTCTTGAGCATTGGTTGATGAAGACGGGCCGTACTGGGCCACCGATTGAACCACGCAGCTGGCCGCAGGAAGGAAAGTCTGGGGACCCCTGTTCCCAGAACACCGACAGTAGCCCCCGGGCCAAGGCGCGCTCGGACTTGGCTTAGCAGCGAAGCCAAAGGGCAAGTACGGAGCGCCGCGGGCCCCCACAGCCTGCGGCCTTGGTCGAGCGTGGCGACTTATTGGACGTGGGCGTCTCCGCTTCCCCATGCTGCCCCAATATCCGCCTGGCTAGGCAACCACGACACTCTACACAATTATTTCCTCCTTGCTGGCAGCGTGCTTCCTATTCCCCTTTCTTCCTCGAGTCCCTGCTTCTGCTTCCAGTCTGACTTGAGCTCTGCCACCTCCATTGCCATTGCGCCAACTAGCAAGGAGAAGGGGAAGAAGCCTATGTCCTCAACCAATTCTCCCCTGGCAATCGAGCCCTCCGTCGGTCGGTCGCTGGTGCTCAATCTGGAGGCCATGGGCAAGGTCTCTGCGCTCGCCTCCAGCTTCAACGAGTGTAGAAAGACAATGGCTTGGCCTGCATCCCACGCCTCCACTGACAGGACGGTCACTGAGGTTCGGTTCTTCGTCGACGCCCTGTGGGATGGCTTGGTTCCCCCTTTCTCCGCCTTCTTCAATGCAGTGCTTTCCCATTATCAGATCCATATGATGCATCTTGATCCCCAATCGGTTACCCTTCTCGCTGTCTTCGCCTTTGTTTGTGAAGCCATGGTGGGCATTACTCCTTCCGTTGCCCTCTTGCGCCACTTCTTCTCGCTGCGCCTGACCGATCCCTTGTAGTGCTTGGGGTGCGCGAGCTTCCAGGCCATGGCAGAAACACCCGCCTCGAGGATTGATTTTGACCTCCCGCCGTCCATGAGCGAGTTCTGGACGCAGTGGTTGTATGTGGATGTCGGAGTGCTCAGTCCTCTGCTCTCGCCTCCGTCGTTGCCCACTGTCCCCAATCCCGGCTGGGGCCATGAGAGACTCATGACCCCCTGGCTCTCCTTTGTCTGGTTCCGACTAAAGTGGTTGAGAGATCTTGACGTGACTGCGCCCCGGGTGGTGAAGGAGTTCCTCCAGTGTTGCATTGCTCCTCTCTCGCGCCATTCCTGGCCGATGTGAGCCCTGACCAGTGACCGGGACCACATGAGGCTTCAGGACATGGAACTCGCACCCGAAGCGCTGAGGACGGTGCTTGAGGACTTGACTGGCGACCCCTCGCCAAGCGATATGCCGCAAGAGGGGAGCCTCTTGTATCTTTGCTCGAACAAGGTCGAGTTCACAGGACAGATGCCCTCCTTTGATGAATGGGGGTTGTGTCCGGTTGGCCTTGCGGGGCCTCACGAGAATCTTGTCGCCGTGGCTCCTTTTCTCGCCGCCAGCACCGATCTTGCCCCATGAGTGGGCACAGGGAGGCAAGCATCGCTTGAGGCTAGAGGCTCGGGTGTCGAGGCTTCGACGTAGCATGGGGTTCCCGAAGCGTCACCCTCCGGAGCTCGTGAGGCTCGCTCTGGGGCGGCCGTTGAGGAGGAGATGCAGCCCGCGGCGCCCGAGGCCGTAGCTTCTGAGGCCTTGGCAAGCCATCGGGAGGTGGTGCCTGATTGCTCCTCCCAGCTTGGCGCTCTTGAAGTTGACCACCTGGGCGCTTCTTCATCCGCGCCACGCGCTGGTCCTCATGTTCAGCGCCTAGGTCAGTTCTGCGTGGACTCCTCCGCACTCCACAAGAGGAAGGAGTCTTCAAGATGCAATGGTCGCACCATCCGACCGTTGAAGCATAGGAAGTACTTCGCCATAGACGAGTAAGTACCTGACCCTTGTAATTCCTTAATTGCTGCTTCCCTTCCTGACCGCGGCTCTTCAGGATCCCTCCTGCCAAGCCCGCGGAGTCTCCCAAGAAGCAACCTCCTCCGGCCTTACCTTCATCGCTGGCCTTGAGCATTCCGAGCCTGCATGCTGCCCCTGGCGTGGGGTTAGCCGGAGAAGCAAGCCTGCCCGCAAGGTGTCTCGAGCCCGTGCCCTTGCTGCCTTTGCTTGGCAACCCTTCTTGGAGAGCAGTCAGCCTGCCGAGGGATCCTCCTCTGGTCGTGGACGGCGAATGGTATGCGTCAATCCTTGGCTCCTCTTCAGGGGATGAGCCTGCACTGTTTCGGGTCCCTTGCGGGGCCCGGCCAACGATCGCGGGGGCGCCATCCCTCATCCCCCTGCCGAGTGGGGGCGAACCGCTTCAGGGCCCGCCAATAGCGCCAGCTACGGAGGACGACATCAACAGCATGCTCAAGATTGCGCGCGAACGAAGCGTCGTTCGCCACGAGTACCTTGGGAAGGTGATGTACGCGATGGGCCAGCTTGGTGGAGAGCTTGCGGATGTGGACGCGCGCCTTGAAGCTGAGGGCCTACGGCTGATTGAGGAGCGACGCAAGCTGAAGGTGGCCATCAACCTCGCGTGCCACCAACGCGAGCTTTACAATGCAAAGGCCGAGGCGTCCCTTGCAGCCTCGCAAGAGGCCTGCTCCCGGGCTCTGGAGGAGGCTCGGGAAGCAGATTATTGTCGCGAGATCGCAGAGAAGCACGCGTGGGAGCTCCAAGCCTGGAGCGCCTCCCTGGAGCAGCAGGTGGAGCTGCGCCAGGCCGCCCTTGCGTTGCTCAAGGGGATGCCATTCAAGGAGGAGGAGCTCCACAGGTGCAAAGAGGCGCTGACGCTGGAGGCCGCCGAGCGCAATCTTCACCCAGGTGGAGGACGATGTTGGCGCATGCGAGGCTCGAGTCTAGGAAGAGGTCGACCGCCGCATGGCGGAGGCTTGCGCAGATCTTGTGAGCGGGTATGACCTGAAGCTGAAGCTGGTTGAAGCCGAGGCTGCAGGCAGGACTGCCGCCGTTAGGTCCAAGCTGACTGAAGTGGAGCGGCGTGCGGAGGCCGCCGCAGCCGCCCTGGTCTAGGCGCAGACTGAGTTGACCTCCGCCCGCCGAGCTTCTTCTTCTTCAACAGCGGGTTGATGACGCCAAGTCCATTGCGCATCAGAACAAAGAGGAAGTGCTTCAACGGCAAACGCTGGAGCACATGCACGGCCCCATTATCCAGGAACTCAGGAATAGGGCCAACGCGGCCCTGGGCAATATCTATGACGAGGACGCCCCGCATCCTCACGTGACCAACTATGCCGGTCATCTCCGCCTCTTCACTGATGTGGTGACGCGCGTGGAGAACCGCTCCGAGAGAGCTCGCCAACTTGTCGAGGAGAGGAGCCGCAGCTTGCTTGGGCGTGCATTTTCCCGCGTCTTCAGCCATCTTCAGAATACTGATCCCGACTTCAACTTCGACGCTGTCATCGCCCCGGTGCCCGAGGCCATTCGGGCAACCTGGCGCGGTGGGTGGAGAACAAAGTGGATGCGCTTGTTAGGGCCTTCACGTCCGACAATGACGGGGTGGTAGTCGCGGCGGATGGTGGCGATATGGTTAATGGTGGTGACAGTGGCGCCAATGATGGTGATGGTGATGCCAGTGACAACGACAGCGGCACCAGCGATGCTTCCGGAGGCGACTAGGAGGATGCTGTGAGCAACATGTCTGACTGACCCCGTGTTTCTCTAATGTTCATCCTCCACACAAAAGCTCGGGCACGGGCCCAAAGGTTGTAAGAGCATTTTGAGAGGGGGAGCCCCTCATGTAAAAAGATTGTCGTCCATATGCTTTTAAGAATGATCTTACAGGCCCTGCGCCGAGCTTGTTGTTGTGTTTTACCTATAGCCTGGACAAGTCCTAAATAGGCTCGCGGGGTCGTGAGCCCCCGAGCATCCCCTGAGGGACCCGCCGACCTGGTCGACTGGGCCTCACGAGAGCAAGTGCCGGCCATTGTACGACATGCGCGCAGCGCACGTGCGCTTCGCCCAGCCCCCCCTTCCCCCCGCGAGAGGCTCGCGAGTGGGAGGCAACTAGTACAAACTCCAAACAAGGGCAGAAATCAGAACACAAGAAATCACACGAACGAGACAAGACACCCCCCACCCCCGCATATGCAAATGCAAATTCAATTTCAACTTAAATCCAAAGCAAGGAAGCTCAACCACAAAAAGGGAGGCAAAAAGCAAAAGGTCGCGTCCGGCGCCTAGTCTAGTCTTCGACGTCTTCTCACCAGCGTGGAGCTAAGTGCTGCCAGTGGGCATGGCAGGGAGCCCCCGAGGCCCGAGGGCGGCTCTGCGGAGACTCTGAGGCGTGTACAGCCCCACTCATTATTATGTGAGAGTGTCACGGGCGGCGAGCTTCACAGGTACTGGGCCTTCCTCATAGGCATCAGGCCTTGCTTCATATCGCCAGATGAGGGCCCCGCCTTGCTCCGCCCTCGACCACCATTGACGGCAGCCGAAGACCAAGGATGACGCCAATGGGGCAAAGGGGACGCCAGCGGCGCCCTCGGCGACCACAGGTCCTCTGCTGGGGGTAGGCTCTGCAGCACCTCCCCGGCAGAGGGCCTACCTCCTGGGGATGCCTCACTCCGTATGCCGTGGGGAGGGGCCTGGCTCCCGGCCCCTCTCCTGCAGCCCCGAGTGCGCTCCTCCTGGCAGAAGGGAGGTTGCCGAGCTAGGGCAGCCGTTTGCTGCTGCGACCTGAACCTCCTGCGACCCATGGTTAGCATAAGCTTGCTCCTGAGGAATTAGTGGTACCCGGTAGCTGCTACTGCGAGTGTGGTTGGTGAGGCTTCCTTGAGGCTCCTGAAAAGGCTCGACTTCTGGCGTCTCTTCCTCCTAGCCTGACCCGAGGAACAAGCCAGGGTCGTCTTCCAGCGCGTACTCCCGATCCACCATGCGGGGCATCTAAGCCTCCAAGGCCGCCGCCTCGAAGACTTCATCGTAGTGCCCCACTCTCCATGTGGCATGGCCTAACGCGCCGTCTTGAGGGTGCTAGGGCAGCGGCCCGCGCGGGCCGTAGACGGCGACGTGCATGCCCTCGCTCGTTGGAGGCAGCGCTGGTGTGGCTTGGCGTTCGGCGCTGATGGTTGAGCTGGTGTTGGTGAAGCCTTGGGGCGCGCCTGTGGGCGCGCGGGCATGGAGAGGCCCGCCGCGTGATCCGACCGGGGCCTAGGGTGGAAGCTGGAAACAGAAGGGTGATGCCCCCGAGGCCGCAACATCCAGGAGCTCGGCAACGCGCTCCAGCAACACGTCTTAGCCGCTCTCCTAGCAGCTCCCAAGCCACAGTAAGCGCGGCCCTCATGTTCGCTTGCTCCCGTCGGGTGTGCGGCGTCATGGCCGCGGCATGGCTTGAGGCCCTTGCAGCTGGCCGCACCTGGCACGGAGTAAGGGCGGGCGGCGCGAGACCGCGCCGCCCTCGCCCCGCAGCGTTCTGTGGTGCGGAGCTGCCTGAGGCGTAGGGTTGAGGTCACCTTGGGCAGGCCGCCCAGCGGTTAGCGTTGGTTGTCGGGTCATCGGACATGGATGCGACGAAGCAGTGGAACATAGATCGCTGGAAGGAAGACTTCGGCGCACCCCTACCTGGCGCGCCAAATGTCAGATATCGGGTTCTAGCAAAACCCGGCCTTAAGTTTCGAACACTTGGGTGTGCACGAAGATCTCCTCCTACCGAATCTCGCTCTCAGCCTCGCCGCGATCTTTAAGCTAGCTCGATGAACAACACAAGAGACACAAGATTTATACAGGTTCAGGCCACCGTTCTGGTGTAATACCCTACTCCTGTGTGTGGTGGTGGATTGCCTCTTGGGCTGATGATGAACAGTACAGAGGAAGAACAGCCTCGCGAGGAGAGGTGTTCTTGTGCTTGGTGGTGTGGTGTGCAGATGAACTTAACTTGTCCTCCTACTGTGGTGGCTAGCTCTATTTATTGAGGCCCTGGTCCTCTTCCCAAATATTGAGCGGGAAGGGATCCAACAACGGCCATTTTGAAAGGGGACAGCTAGTACAAGCTATCCTGACTAAAGGTGGTCTTCGCCTACTAAAGGTGCTGGTGATGACGCCATCTTGGGCTCCACAGTGACCTCGTCCTGCCGTCCTGCTGGTCTTGGTCTTGTTGCACTGATATGGAATCCTTTGCCTGATGCCTCGATACTCCGCACTTGCGCTTGCCCCCTTTGCACCAAAGAGGAAACGAGGACACTACACGGGCTGGCGCCCGCCTGGTCTTGATCGTCATGGCTTGCGTCATGGGAACCTCGCGAGGTACCCCTTGCCTTGATCTCTCCGCCTCCTCGCGAGCCTACCTGGAGAGGCCACTCCTGAGGAGGCCTTGTGTCGTCCGCCCCGCGAGGGTCTTGAGCGTTGGTTGATGAAGACGGGCCGTACTGGGCAACCGATTGAGCCACGTAGCTGGCCGCAGGAGGGCAAGTCTGGGGACCCCCGTTCCCAGAATGCTGACATATATAGCCTCCACACAAAATCTAACCATTACACACATTTGAGCCAACTCAGTCAGACCGAATATATGAACTCGGTGAGACCGATTCAGTTCAAAATGTGAATGTTAGGCTTTTTGGTGGGACCGACAAGATCAACTCGGTGGGACCGATGTGCTAGTTTTAGGGTAAGACCTTATCTCATTTTGACCGATTACGCAAACTCGATGAGACCGATTTTAGTAATAAGCAAACAGAGAGTTGGTCAAGCAAACTCGGTGGGGCAGACTGCATATTTCAGTGAGACTAAAATAGTTCCAACAGGCAACAGAGAGTTTGCAAGCCCATCTCGGTGAGGCTGAGATCCCATTGGTGAGATCGAACTGATTTAGGTTTCTAGAAGTGGCGATGTCAAGTGAACTCGGTGGCGCCGGATGAATCAAATTGGTGGGGCCGAGTTTGACTTTAGGTTTTGGACATATTTGGAATTGAGAAAGTGGTTGAGGGCTTTGGAGCATATCACTAAGCACTTTGAGGAAGTAGACCATTAAGCAACACCTCATCCCCTTTTAATAGTATTGGCTTTCCTATGGACTCAACGTGATCTTGGATCACTAAAATAGAAATGAAGAGTCTTGAGCTTTTGCCAAACTTCTGTCCTTAGCATCTTGAAGGGATTCCTCATCCTCTAGTCCATGCCACGCCTTTGTTGAACTTTCTGAAATATACTAGATGAAAATATTAGTCCAACAAGAGATATGTTGACATTAATTACCAAAATCACCCAGAGAGCACTTGTGCTTTCAATCCCCCCCTTTTAGGTAATTGATGACAACATACATCAAACTTTTGATAAAGATATGAAGAATGATAAGTAAAGCTTTGGAAAGACATGTAACATGCATAGGCTCCCCCTACATGTATGCAGTCATGTAAAGGTAGTATGTAAGAGCATGTGAATGCTAAGCATGTTAGAGCAAGCAATGAGTTACATGTATCTTGGCTATATGCATCAGAGCAAAAGATGTAAATACAGGAGGTATACCTCCATGTTCATGAGTCCTTGCAAACAATATGTACATCAACAAGAGATCATCATGCACATGAGTGCGATGCATATTCTTACCTTGTGGTCTTAAGTTGTCTTTGGAGGAGATGAACTTGAGAAAAACAGGGTTAGGTAACACATGAACACCTACTAAATAGAGCAAATTTGGGAAACCACAAGAGTACCAAGACTGGGATGACATGTAGTGAGTGAGCACTTAGTACTTTATTATGATATAGACATGTCCCCAAAGAATAAGGACATGCAATGAATTCCAAGGATTTTCTTCCCTTAGATATGAACTCTTTCTCCCCTGAATCTGATATTGGATAATGGGAGAAGGTAGGGTAAGAGAAAATTAGAACAAAGCAACATATGCTATCATGTCTTCCCCTCTTAAAGACATGTGACTTCTCTCCTCTATGGCTAATAAGCATCTAGAGAAGCTAAGATGTGTTTTCTCTCTTATGTGATAAGCTTTGACGTGCTCTCTCTCCCCTTTTGACATCAATTTCCAAGAAGGGATCTTCTGGAGCATGAGTTATATAGGTTTGGTCCTTGAGTCACATTTCAAAGCAGCATGAAATTTAAGATGCTAGTAGAGGATAAGAATCATCGAGTGGAGCTGGAAGGAAATGACAATGTGAATGGCAAAATGGTTTCTCAGTAGTGAGATCGGTAGCTCCGATTCTTTCTCATCGATGACACCGAGTTGGCAGTGTCATAGATGATGCATATCGGTCAGACCTGGTTTGTCCTTGTTGGTTGTACCGATGAACAATCTACAATGTGTCATTGCAGTTCGGTCTGGCTGAGATGCAGAAATCGGTGAGACCGAGTTTAATACAGAGGAAAAATTCTTCATCTCAGCTCACTAGGCAAATAAGATCTCACAAGGATTTGCAAGGAATTAACTGAAAGTTTTGCAATGAATTAGATGTAGGGAATGCTGAAAATAACAGATGAAAGAAATGAAATCTAGATGAATTTTTTTTGAAAGGGGAACAAACAGGCAAGAAACAAAATGCAGGAACACAAAGAAATACTAGAGAACTTCATCTAGAAAGGGTCAGCAACAAAGTCACCTATGTTAGAGTATATTGACTGAGGAGTCAAGTGAGGACACTTGGTCGTAGGTCCTACTCATCATTTAAGTTCAAAATGGGGTTACCATTTTTCATTTAAGCATTTTGATGTATTCACATCTTGTTTAGCTGCTTTAACCAATGACTTGGGGTAATGCTTATCTAATATGGAATAACATACCTTGGGTGGTGGTGTTGATCTTGATCATGTAGTTGAACTTGTGTAGGATGCTCAAGGTTGAAGTAGTTCATCAAGAGTTGGGAGCACCACTTGTAGTTTGAGTTCATCTACCTACATGGGTTAGTCATGCAAGGAAGAGCACTTGTGTATCCAAAATGACAATCATGAAATTTGATACCAAAAGAAATTTGATATATTGAAATTGTCAAAGGATATGTTGAAAGGATTCATGCTTCCTTGTCTTCAACCACCATATTATAGAGACTTGGTGATGTAGATATTGCTCAAGATGTGAGTGAGTTGCAACCTCATAGATTTGGATTCATCCAAGTACCTACAAGGGTTAGATGACATGCAAGGGTACAAGTATAGATCCAAGGCATATGATCATCATCATAAGAGAAATATCAAGGATTAGTCAAAGGCTCATGCCTTCCATGTATCCAAATGGAGTTTCTACTCCAAGTTTGAGGCATCAATGATATTCAATCCACCTCTCAAACGGCAAAATACTTTCTCATCAAGCTATCTGGTGAATATATCCGCCAATTGCTTATCGGTACGAACATGCTTAAGATCAATGTCTCCTTTAGCAACATGATCTCGAATGAAATGATGACGAACTTCAATATGCTTAGTTCAAAGAATGTTGCATGGGATTGTGAGCGATATTAATGGCACTCTCATTATCACAAAGCAATGGAACATGTTTCACATATATCCCATAATCTTTAAGAGTCTGGGTCATCCAAAGTAATTGAGCACAACATGAACCGTCGGCAATGTATTCCGCTTCGGCGGTGGATAAGGATACCGAGTTTTGTTTCTTGGAGGACCAAGACCCAAGAGATCTACCAAGAAATTGACAAGTACCCGAAGTGGACTTTCTATCAACCTTATCACCAGCATAATCCGTATCAGAGTAGCCAACAAGATCAAAAGAAGATCTCTTAGGATACCAAATGCCAAAGTTTGGTGTATGAATTAAGTATCTCACTATCCTTTTCACAACCTTAAGATGACATTCCTTAGGGGTCGCTTGATATCATGCAAAATATCGGGACGTGAAGCACATAGATATAACAATGAACCAATCATAGAGCGATAAACCTTTTGGTCAATCGGTTTGCCATCCTTTGTCAAGTCAAGATGTCCACTAGTAGGCATGGGTGTTTTCATACCTTTGCTTTCTTGCATGTTGAACTTCTTGAATAAGTCCTCGATATAATTTGTTTGGTAAACAAAGGTACCCTCCTTAGTTTTCTTGATTTGCAAACCAAGAAAGAACTTGAGTTCACTCATCATAGACATCTCAAACTTCTCTAACATTAGCCTTCCAAACTTTTCACTAAAATGAGTTTTAGTCGAACAAAATATGATATCATCCACATAAATTTGACACACAAATAATTCACCACTAACCATTTTAGTAAAAAAGTGTAGAATAATTTTTTCCAATCTCAAAGTATTTTTCAATAATGAACTTGGTCAAGCATTTATACCACACTCTAGGAGCTTGCTTAAGACCATAAAGAGCTTTATGAAGTTTGTAAACATGATCGGGTTTCTTGGGATTAAAAAAGCCGGGAGGTTGTTTAACATAAACTTCCTCCCCAATTTCACCATTTAGAAAAGCACGTTTAATGTCCATTTGATATAATGTGATATCATGGTAATTGGCATAAGCAAATAAGATGCGAATGGACTCAAGTCTAGCAACGGGGCATATGTCTCACCACAGTCCATACCTTCGACTTGAGTGTAGCCTTGGGTGATGAGATGGGCCATGTTGCGTACAACATGTCCATCTTGATGTTGCGTATTCCAAAACACCCATTTGGTTCCAATGACATTTTGGTTGTTGTTCGGATTTTCTACCAATGTCCACACGTGGTTCCTCTCGAAGTTGTGTAGCTCTTCGTGCATGGCGTTCACCCAATCCGGATCATCAAGCGCTTCTTCAACCTTCATAGGTTTAAATACTAGAGATGAATGAATAATGTTCATAGAAATTAGACAAAGGAGTTTTAGTGCGAGTGATTCTCCCGATTTGGATATCATAAAAGATTTGGTCGACGGTATGATATCTTGAAACTCTTGCTCTAACTCGTGAGAGCCTTTGTTTGGGTCAGGATGAAACATCCTCTTCATCATCTTGTTCTTCCTCTTGTCCTTATTCATTGTTGGTGTTGTTGTTCTCTTGTGGAGCTGGAGAAGGAGGTTGATGAAGTTCATCTTGGTGTACTTCCTCCTTTTTTCATCTTGGCGTGTCCCACTTGTGGATGCCTCCGAGTCAACTCGTGGTTCACCTTGTCGTGAGGTAGAGGCTTCCACTTGAACGGATGAGGTACTCTCCTTCACCTCCATTGGGCGAATCTTGCCAATAGACAAGTCTTGGATTGCTTCCCAAGGTTCTTTGTCTCCTACATCAATTGGCAATTGCTCTACTTACGAGCCGTCCGATTCATCAAACTTCACATCTACCGTCTCTTCAACCTTTCGGGTGAAATTGTTGTAGACACGGTAAGTGTGAGAGTTTGAGCAATAACCAAGTAGGAAACCTTCAGGAGATTTAGGAGCAAATTTCGAACGATGATGCTTATCAAGAATATAGCACTTTGAGCCGAATACTCGAAAGTATCCAACATGGGGTTTGTTACCGGTGAGAAGCTCGTATGCTGTCTTGCCGAGTAGCTTGTGAAGATATAGATGATTTGCTGCATGACAAGCTGTCTCAACCGCTTCTGCCCAAAAGTGTTTTGGCGTCTTGTGCTCATCAAGCATCGTTCTTGCTATCTCAATAAGAGTCCAGTTCTTCCTCTCACCAACTCCATTTTGTTGAGGTGTGTACGTAGACGAGAATTCATGTGAAGTCCCTTCGTCATCAAGAAAGGTGACCACATTGGCGTTCTTGAACTATGTTCCTTTGTCGATGAGAACCTTCTTGATCTTCACTTCAAATTGATTTTGGGCCTTCCTAGCGAAGTTCTTGAAGATCTTTTGGACCTTCGATTTATCATCAAGAAAGAACACCTACATAAATATTGAAAAGTCATTGACAATGTCTAAACCGAACGAATTACCACCGAGACTGTTATAGGCGTTTGGACCAAAAAGATCCATGTGAAGCAGCTCGAGCGGTCTTCTCGTGGTCATGATGTTTTTCACGGGGTGGCTTCCTCCAACCCGTTTTCCTGCCTGACAAGCACTGCAAAGTCTATCCTTGTCAAATATAACGTATTTAACTCCAAGGATATGATCACCTTTAATAAGTTTATCAAGATTTCACATGCCCACCGGACCTAACCTTCTATGCCACAACCAACCTTTAGAAGATTTAGCAATTAAGCAAGTTCTAAGTTGAGCCTTTTTAGTGAAATCAACAATGTATAGATCACCTCTATGTATACCGGTAAAGCCATATTATGATTATCTCTTTGAAACACTTGGCAATCTACTTCAGTAAATAGGACATTGAAAGCAAAGTCAACTAGTCTAGATACGGAAAGTAAATTGTAGCCAAGAGATTCAACGAGCATAACATTTTGTATGGAGCTGTCATGTCAGATGGCCACCTTACTAAGGCCAAACACCTTACTATCACCAAAAGTGACATACTTTCGAGGGCCGTCATTTTCAGCAAGCTCACAAAACATATCCTTGTCTCCGGTCATGTGATCACTCCTGTTCTCTCTCTCTCTCTCTCACTGACAATCTTCAATTCTATCGCGCGCATCCAAACACAAACCTTGTCGGTCCCTCTCTCTCTCTCTCACTCACTCACTCACTCTCTCTCTCTCTATGTGTGTGTGTGTGGGGTGGGGTCTTTCTAGTTCGCATGCACACTCCATGTATAGGTCTCTCTGGCACATAATGTATGATTCTATAGTCCAAGCTAAATATTTAGTGTGCACTCATTGTACGCACACAAATTCCCTAGCTCGTTGTGTTGGGGAACGCAGTAATTTCAAAAAAATTCCTACGATCACGCAACATCTATCTAGGTGATGCATAGCCATGAGAGGGGAGAGTGTGTCCACGTACCCTCGTAGACCGAAAGCGTAAGCGTTAAGTAACGCGGTTGATGTAGTCGAACGTCTTCGCAATCCAACCGATCAAGTACCAAACGCACGACACCTCCGTGATCTGCACACGTTTAGCTCGGTGACGTCCCTCGAACTCTAGATCCAGCTGAGGCCGAGGGAGAGTTCCGTTAGCACAACGTCGTGGTGACGGTGATGATGAAGTTACCGGCGCAGGGCTTCACCTAAGCACTACGACGATATGGCCGAGGTGGAAAACTATGGAGGGGGGCACCGCACAGGGCTAAAGATCAACTTGTGTGTCTATGGGGTGCCCCCCTCCCCTGTATATAAAGGAGGGGAGGAAAAGGTCAGCCGGCCACTAGGGGCGCGCAAAAGGGGAGGAGTCCTACTCCCAATAGGAGTAGGTTTCCCCCTTTCCTAGTCCAAGAAGGAGAAGAAGGGAAAGAGGACAGAAGAGAAGGAATGAGAGGGGGGCGCCCCCTTCCCTTGTCCAACTCGAACTAGGCAAGGGCGGGGGGGGGGGCGCCACCTCTGGCCGGCCCTCTCTCTTCTCCACTAAGGCCCACTAACGCCTATCAATCCCCTGGGGGGTTCCGGTAACCCTCCGGTACTCCGGTTTTACCCGAAACTTCTCCGGAACACTTCCGGCGTCCGAATATAGCCATCCAATATATCAATCTTTATGTCTCAACCATTTCAAGACTCCTTGTCATGTCCGTGATCTCATCCGGGACTCCGAACAACCTTCGGTGCATCAAATCACATAAACTCATAATACCAATCGTCATCGAACGTGAAGCGTGCGGACCCTACGGGTTCGAGAACTATGTAGACATGACCGAGACATGTCTCCGGTCAATAACCAATAGCGGAACCTGGATGCTCATATTGGTTCCTACATATTCTACGAAGATCTTTATCGGTCAAACTGCATAACAACATACGTTGTTCCCTTTGTCATCGGTATGTTACTTGCCCGAGATTCAATCGTCGGTATCATCATACCTAGTACAATCTCGTTACCGGCAAGTCTCTTTACTCGTTCTATAATACTTCATACTACAACTAACTCATTAGTCACAATGCCTGCAAGGCTTATAGTGATGAGTCTTACCGAGAGGGCCCAGAGATACCTCTCCGTAACATGGAGTGACAAATCCTAATCTCGAAATATCCCAACCCGACAAACACCTTCGGAGACACCTGTAGAGCACCTTTATAATCACCCATTTACGTTGTGACATTTGGTAGCACACAAAGTGTTCCTCCTGTATTCGGGAGTTGCATAATCTCATAGTCTAAGGATCTTGTATAAGTCATGAAGAAAGCAGTAGCAATGAAACTGACACGATCATAATGTTAAGCTAACGGATTGGTCGTGTACATCACATCATTCTCCTAATGATGTGATCCCGTTCATCAAATGACAACACATGTCTATGGTTAGGAAACATAACCATCTTTGATTAATAAGCTAGTCTAGTAGAGGCATACTAGGGACAATATGTTTTCTCTATGTATTCACACATGTACTAAGTTTCCTGTTAATACAATTCTAGCATGAATAATAAACATTTATCATGAAAAAAGGAAATATAAATAACATGTTTATTACTCTAGGACATATTTCCTTGAGTCTCCCACTTGCACTAGAATCAATAATCTAGTTCACGTCGCCATGTGATTTAACATCAATAGTTCACATCTGTATGTGATTAACACCCATAGTTCACATCGCCATGTGACCAACAACCAAAGGGTTTACTAGAGTCAATAATCTAGTTCACATTGCTATGTGATTAACACCCAAAGAGTACTAAGGTGTGATCATGTTTTTCTTATGACAGAAGTTTAGTCAATGGGTCTGTCACATTCAGAGTCGTATGTATTTTGCAAATATTCTATGTCTACAATGCTCTGCATAGAGGTACTCTAGCTAATTGCTCCCACTTTCAATATGTATTCAGATTAAGACTTAGAGTCATATGGATTAGTGTAAAAGCTTGCATCGACATAACTCTTTACGACGAACTCTTTATCACCCCATCACCGAGAAACATTTCCTTAGTCCTCACTATGGATAATTTTGACCGCTGTCTAGTGATTTACTCTTAGATCACTATTGTACCCCCTTGCCAAACTCATGGCAAGGCACACAATAGGTCTGGTACACAGCACAACATACTTCATAGAACCTATGACTGTGGCATAGGGAATGACTTTCATTCTCTTTCTATCTTCTGCCGTGGTCGGGCTTTGAGTCTTACTCAACTTTACACCTTGTAATACAGACAAGAACTCCTTCTTTGACTGATCCATTTTGAACTCTTTCAAAAAAGTTGTCAAGGTATTTACTCATTGAAAAATCTTATCAAGCGTCTTGATCTATCTCTATAGATCTTGTTGCCCAATATGTAAGCAGCTTCACCGAGGTCTTTCATTGAAAACTAGTATTCAAGTATCCCTTTATGCTATCCAGAAATTCTATATCATTTCCAATCAATAATATGTCATCCGCATGGAATATTAGAAATGCTACAGAGCTCCCATTCACTTTCTTGTAAATACAGGCTTCTCCAAAAGTCTGTATAAAACCATATGCTTTGATCACACTATCATAGCGTTTATTCCAACTCCGAGAGGCTTGCACCAGTGCATAAATGGATCACTGGAGTTTGCACACTTTGTTAGCACCCTTTGGATCGACAAAACCTTCTTGTTGCATCATATACAACTCTTCTTCCAGAAATCCATTCAGGAATGCAGTTTTGACATCCATCTACCAAATTTCATAATCATAAAATGCAGCAATTGCTAACATGATTCGAACAGACTTAAGCATTGCTACGGGTGAGAAAGTCTCATCGTAGTCAACTCCTTGAACTTGTCGAAAACCTTTTGCGACAAGTCGAGCTTTGTAGATAGTAACACTACTATCAGCGTCCGTCTTCCTCTTGAAGATCCATTTATTCATAATGGCTTGCCGATCATCGGGCAAGTCCACCAAAATCCACACTTTGTCCTCATCCATAGATCCCGTCTCAGATTTCATGGCCTCAAGACATTTTGCGGAATCTGGGCTCATCATCTCTTCCTCATAGTTTGTAGGTCCATCATGGTCTAGTAACATGACTTCCAGAATAGGATTACCGTACCACTCTAGTGCGTACTGTACTCTAGTTGACCTACAAGGTTTGGTAGTAACTTGATCTGAAGTTTCATGATCATCATCATTAGCTTCCTCACTAATTGGTGTAGGAATCACTAGATCTGATTTCTGTGATGAACTAGTTTCCAATTTAGAAGAAGGTACAATTACCTCATCAAGTTCTACTTTCCTCCCACTCACTTCTTTCGAGAGAAACTCCTTCTCTAGAAAGGAGCCATTCTTAGCAACGAATACCTTGCCTTCGGATCTGTGATAGAAGGTGTACCCAACAGTTTCCTTTGGGTATCCTATGAAGATGCACTTACGATTTGGGTTCGAGCTTATCAGGTTGAAGCTTTTTCACATAAGCATCACAGACCCAAACTTTAAGAAACGACAACTTTGGATTCTTTCCAAACCACAATTCATAAGGCGCCATCTCAACGGATTTTGATGGTGCCCTGTTTAAAGTGAATGCATCTGTGTCTAATGCATAAGCCCAAAACGATAGTGGTAACCCGGTAAGAGACATCATAGATCGCACCATATCCAATAAAGTGCGCTTACGACATTCAGACACACCATTACGTTGTGGTGTTCCAGGTGGCGTGAGCTCCGAAACTATTCCACATTGTTTTAAATGAAGGCCAAACTCGTAACTCAAATATTCTCCTCCATGATCAGATCGTAGAAACTTTATTTTCTTGTTACGATGATTCTCCACTTCACTCTGAAATTCTTTGAACTTTTCAAATGTTTCAGACTTGTGTTTCATTAAGTAGATATACCCATATATTCTCAAATCATCTGTGAAGGTTAGAAAATAACAATACCCGCCACGAGCATCAACACTCATTGGACCGCATACATCAATATGTATTATTTTCAATAAGTCACTATCTCGTTCCATTGTTCCGGACAACGGAGTTTTAGTCATCTTGCCCATAAGGCACGGTTCGCAAGTATCAAATGATTCATAATCAAGTGATTCCAAAAGTCCATCTTTATGGAGCTTCTTCATGCATTTTACACTGATATGACCCAAATGGCAGTGCGACAAATAAGTTGCACTATTATTTTCAACTTTGCATCTTTTGGCACCATCATTATGAATATGTGTATTACTCCAATCGAGATTCAATAAACCATCAACATTGGGTGTATGACCGTCGAAGGTTTTATTCATGTAAATAGAATAACAGTTATTCTCCATGTTAATTGAATAACTATATTGCAATAAACATGATCTAATCATATTCATGATCAATGCAAACACAAAATAACATTTATTTAGGTTCAACACTAATCCTGAAAGTTTAAGGACTGTGCGATGATGATCATATCAATCTTGGAACCGCTTCCAACATACATCGTCACTTCATTCTTAACTAGTCTCTATTTATTCTGTAACTCTTGTTTCGAGTTACTAATCTTAGCAACCGAACAAGTATCGAATACCCAGGGGCTACTATGAACAGTAGCAAGGTACACATCAATAACCTGTATAGCAAATATACCTTTGTTCACTTTGCCATCCATCCTTTCCACCAAATATTTGGGGTAGTTCTGCTTCTAGTGACCATTTCCTTTGAAGTAGAAGCACTCAGTTTCAGGCTTAGGTCTAGCTTTGGGCTTCTTCATGAGAGTGACAACTTTCTTTCCATTCCATTTGAGGTTCCCTTTCTTCCCTTTGCCCTTTTCTTGAAACTAGTGGTCTTGTTTAATCATCAACACTGGAGCTCTTTCTTGATTTCTACCTTCGTCAATTTCAGCACCACGAAGAGCTCGGGAATCTTTTTCGTCAACCCTTGCATACTATAGTTCATCACGAAGTTCAAGTAACTTGGTGATGGTGACTAGAGAATTCTGTCAATCACTATCTTATCTGGAAGATTAACTCCCACTTGATTAAAGTGATTGTAGTACCCAGACATTCTCAGCACATGCTCACTAGTTGAGAAATTCTCCTCCATCTTTTAGGCAAAGTACTTGTCATTGGTCTCATACCTCTTGACACGGGCATGAGTCTGAAATACCAATTTCAGCTATCGGAATATCTCATATGCTCCATGACGTTTCAAAAACGTTTTTGAAGTTCCGGTTCTAAGCCGTAAATCATGGTGCACTTTACTATCAAGTAGTCATCATATTGAGCTAGCCAAATGTTCATAACATCTGCATCTGCTCCTGCAATAGGTCTGTCACCTAGCGGTGCCTCAAGGACATAATTCTTATGTGCACCAATGAGGATAAATCTCACATTACGGACCCAGTCCGCATCATTGCTACTATCATCTTTCAACTTAGTTTTCTCTAGGAACATATAAAAACATAGGGAAGCTACAAAGTGAGCTATTGATCTACAACATAATTTGCAAAATACTATCAGGACTAAGTTCATGATAAATTAAAGTTCAATTAATCATATTACTTAAGAACTCCCACTTAGATGGTAACATCCCAAATTTCCAATTTGGCATGTTATACATAGATCATACATGCATATCATATTTTATTGCTTTTTCGTTTGCAATCCTCGAAATCCTAAGCAACTCAAGGACCTTCTGAGAGAGTTGGGGATTTTCTAATTTTCATATTTGAAATTCTTATCAAATAGTGAAGATGAGGATTTGATTTTAATTATTTTCTCTTCAGAAAATATTTCATTTTAAAATATTAAAAGAGGGGAGATAGTATGACTTCTCCAAAATAATTGAAATATCGGAGGAAAAATGTTAAAATCATTTTTGGGATTTTATTTGAATTTACTCGGGATTTTATTTGGTCCTAGAAAAATGTTGCATGTTTTTAAAATTGCATTTTAGGGGCCAAGAAAAGTTCATCTTGTTCTAAATATTTTATTTAGATGGAGAAAACTTGTGTTGGAATTTTTAGATTTTTATTTATTTTTCTAGGAATTTTCTTTCGGCGGAATGTTTTAAAAAATATATAAAAAAATAACCTCGTGCCCGACTGGGCCGAAGGCCCAGCCGAGCAGGCCGGCCCAGCCAGCCGTCGCCGCCTTCCCCGCGCGAGCGCCGTGCGCGGCACGGACGCCGAGGGCGGGTCCGAGCCGGACTCCACCCCCGGGCGCCCCCTCGCCCAAGCAAGCCGCCCCGCCCCGCCCCTTTATAAGCCGCCGCC
>NC_041389.1:213786937-213795007 GCF_002162155.2 Triticum dicoccoides | reverse complement strand
CAGCCCCGCCGCCCGTCGCCATGCCCCGCCGGAGTCGCCGCCCTGCCGGACGAGCCTCGCCGGAGGTACCCGATCCCGCCGCTGGTTTTTTTATTAAAAATAAACCCTTCGGTTTTTTTTGAAAACCCTAGATCATTTTTTTTCTAGATCGGTTTATTTTTTTCCCGGTTTATTTACTTAGCGAACGTCCGTTCGTCCGTTCGTTTTAACGATCGCGTTCACTGTTTAGTTTCTGCTAACGAACGTTCGTCCGTTTAGCAGTTCGTCATTTTTTTTCTTTTTATCGGATTTACTCCGCGATTATTCTGATCGCGGTTTCTGATCCGATTTTCAAACCTGTTTATCTTTTCGCTTGTTTATCGGAATCAGGCGATTCAAGCGCCTGGAGTTTCATCTCGAAACCCTCTTTCCGAATAATCAACTCAAACAAGATTTTTCTTCTGTAAAATTTGACCTAGATCCAGAATAGCAAAATGAGGTTGTTTCTTTTGCCGTTTGAGTTTCGTTGCTTTGTTTGATTTGATTCTTCTTGCCAACCGGAGTTCTTAAGTTGAACTCTCCGGTCAGACTCTTTTATTTGGGTTTCTACTTGTGCATCTTTGATTGTTGCTTATGTATGTTATTGTTTGCTTGCGTTAGAATTCCCGGAGTGCGAAGCATGTTACTACGAGTCTCTAGGATACCCGGATCGTCAGCAAGGCAAGTAACACATTGATCATACTCTTTTCATACCCAGTTTTTATGCATTAGATTCAATCCTCAAACATTGCATGATTAGGATGCTTTTAACATGTGGGTATTGGGAAGTAGTTGATGAGGTAGAACCTATTGTCCTATTTATTTATCAAACCCTTGGGAGTTACTTCTACGTATTGCTTATATTGCCATGCTATGCTCGTAGACGTGGATTGGGTTTGAGTGATATCCATGACAGATGTGAGATTGATAATTAATGGTTTACTTAAGGTGGCAACTTTAATACACATCTGGGTGGATTGAGGCACCTGGGGTTACCAGTGATTGCCTGTTTTATTTTTGGAAATCCCGGGGTTACCGTGTGATCTTCCTATGGACCGCCACCCAGGCTTAAAGGGAACTGAGTCTATTCATGCTAGAAACTTCCATGTGCAGCCGCAAGCTATTATGGGCTCTAGCATAGTTTGAGTAAGTTGCGTGAAGCTCTTGAAGAGGTGGATCAGCAGGTAGTGGGTTTGTAGGTTTGGTATGGTCTGCCCGGAGTAGAGAGTTAATGCTTCTGAAAGACTGTGTCTCGGTCATCCGTCTCTCAAACACCATGTAGTGCGAGAATCAACGGAGGGGATCCAGTCTTGCGGGGAAAAGTGCGCAAGCCTCTGCAGAGTGTACAATCTAATCATGGTTAGCCGTGTCCCCGGTTATGGACAATTCTGAGTATCTAGTACTTGAGTATTCGCATGTATCTCAACACTCTTAAATTAATTTTGCTTGGGTTGTTAATTACTTCTAATTGGGATCATTGAGTTGGGGTTACCTTCTCAAATGCTGTTTCAACTACCATGATAGTTAAATTAAAATTGATTCCTTTGTAGTAGGGAAAAATTGGCTTTTCGCAAAACTGTAACCATAGAGCTTTCCACCAGCCAAATATGCATGTAGTGATAGCATTATTCTGTTACTGCTCTTTTGTGTTACATTGCGAGCATATTCCATGTGCTGACCTATTCTCGGGCTGCAACGTATTATGTTGCAGACTTTTCAGATGAGGAGTAAGGTTCGTAGGTCGTTGCCGTGCAGCTCAGTTATGCCGTTGGAGTTGATGGACTCACTTTATCTTCCAAGCCTTCCGCTGTTATCACATTAGATGGCCTTAAGCCATATTATTGTAATAAGTTCTCTTTTGAGACATTCGATGTAATAAGTGTGTGATTGCTACTCTGTTATAAATCCTTTGAAGTACTGTGTGGTGTCAGCATTACTGATCCAGGGATGACACCTGAGCACAGAGACTTGACCATGTGAGGTCGGGTCGCTACAAGATGGTATCAGAGCACACGCTAAGTGTAGGACACGACCACTAAGATAAACCATAGGTCACACTTCTCTTCTCATTTCTGACTCCTCTTCTCTTTCCACTCTTTAGGATGAAGGAGATGAAGACCAAGTTTGCACAACCGGATGAAGACACACCTTTTTGACGCCACTTGAAGGAAGTCACTAGGTACTTGAATATTGGAATACCAAGCTTCACTGGGACGAACAACGCCACTCTACCGGAAGAAGAGCGCTGGATGATTCAAGTACGAGTTCCAGGAAGGACGTTCTCGCCAAATTCCAAACCCATAGAGTTTTCTTTCGAAGAACCCACTTGGAGCCTTGGCAAGAGTATGGCAGCTCATATTACCATGGGACGCATTGGATAAATCTACAACAAGGAACTTGAGGATACCACCTATGAAATATGTGGGCGCCGAGATGAACAATGGGAGATGATCAGCACCAGGAAGGATAGATCTGTCGCAGCCTTTATCCAGGAGCAAAACCAGCACATTCGACGTCGGGAGAACCAGATGTGCGCAAACATGATCGAGTTGAAGAAGGCGAAGACCAGGATCATCGAGCTGGAGGAAGAACTTAAGTTCACACGCGATGGATATGAGGAGGAAATCAAGACCCTATTGGAGAAGAATGACGACCTAGTGGAGAAGATCGGAATCTTTATGGGAGGACCAGTTCCGAAAGAAGACCTCATACGTCCCGACAACTACATCATCATCGATGACACCAACTCGGATTCAAGTGATGATGATTACGAAGATGAAGCTGGAGCAGACATCATGGAGTCTTCCACCGATCAAAATTTCTAGATGACCACCATATGATAATAGTATTTTCCCCCATGTAACTAGTAGTAGTGAGCACTTTTGCGATAGTCCTAGACCATTTTGTATGCCCTTGCTTGTTTGATTGAATGAATGCTTGTGTTTGTATCATATACATATGGGTAGTGTTTCTCCCCTAGATCTTTTTCTATTCTAAATCTCTTCCATCTAAACCCATCAGATGCCTCTGAGGAGAGACCCCGAGTTTGTTTTCCCACCGGAGATCACCCAGTTGATCCAGCAGCAGAATGCCCTGATGCAGTTGTTAGTTCAGAACCAGGGCAATGCCAATAACAACAATGCCAACAACAACAACCCGCCGCCAGTGGATAACCTCGCCCGTTTTCTAAGGTTACAGCCGCCGGTGTTCTCCAGTAGCATCGAGCCAATAGTTGCAGATGATTGGCTACGTCGTATTGGAAGGGAGTTAACCACCGCTGGATGCACAGATGCTGAGAAGGTGCGTTTCGCCGCACACCAATTGGATGGACCTGCAGCAGCATGGTAGGAGAATTTCACAGCCACTTACCCTATCGACATTGTCACATGGGCTCAGTTTCAGCAGGCTTTTCGCACTGCCCATGTCTCGACTGGAGCTATGCAGATGAAGAAGCGTGAGTTTCGCAACCTACGCCAGGGGAATCGTACTGTTGGCCAGTACGTGGATGAGTTTAGCAAGTTGTCACGTTATGCCCTTGATGATGTGGCCACAGATGCCGCGAAGCAGGAGAAGTTTATGGAAGGGCCGAATGATAAGATGAGTATGCAGTTGATGGTAGCAACCTTCAACAATTACCAGGAGTTGGTAGACAAGGCCCTGATGATTGAAGGGAAGCAGCAGCAGATTGATAATCGTAAGAGGAAGTATGGACAAGGGAAATACAATTCAGGAGCTCACCAGAAGCCCCGCTTGACCCCGAACTCGGGAGGACTTGTTCATAACCATGGAGGACATAACCATGCTGGAGGAGGATCGCATAACCATAATAGTGCGAAGAACGGGAATGGGAATGGAGCCAACAATAACCAGAACCTCTCTAACCCATCCACACCCGCAAAGAGGGACTTAAGCCAAGTTGTTTGCTACAAGTGCGGGAAGACAGGGCACTACGCCAATGACTGCTCTGAAGGAAAGAATGGGAATGGAAACGGGAGCGCAGGGAAGAAGCCCAATCCATTCAACAAAGGACAAGTGAACCACGTTAACGTGGAGGAGGTTGAAGAGCAGCCGGACGCGGTAATAGTTAAGTTTTTGGTTCAGTCATTTACCGCTATTGTTCTTTTCGATACTGGTGCATCACATTCATACATATCAAGGGGATTTGTGGAAAAGTTTAAGTTACCAACCCAAACCCTTAGGACACCCCTCTTAGTGAGCTCGCCAGGATCAGAGTACATGGCTAGCAGATGGTGCACCTAGATACCCCTAATCATTGGCACACATGTATTTTCGTCTGACCTAATTATCTTGGAGTCGCAAGGATTGGATGTGATATTAGGTATGGACTGGATGTCAAAGTATGAAGGAAGTATTGACTGTGCTAGTAAGTCAATTTATCTTACTACCCCGGAGGGAAAAAGGATTAAGTATGTATCTAGGCATGTGCTTAGGAGGAGCCAAGTAAACGCCCTCACGGGAGTTGTACAGGAGGAAGTGCCTGTAGTAAAGGATTTTCAGGATGTTTTCCCCGAAGAGTTACCTGGTATGCCACCGAACAGAGACATCGAGTTTTTGATAGAGCTATTGCCAGGAACAGGACCGATATCTAAGAGACCCTATCGGATGCCAGCAAATGATCTGGAGGAAATTAAGAAGCAGATTAAGGAGTTGTTGGAGAAAGGTTACATTCGTAGAAGTTCGTCACCTTGGGGAGCCCCAGTAATTTTGGTGGAGAAGAAGGATAAAACCCTAAGGATGGTTGTTGACTACCGAGCTCTGAATGAAGTAACAATAAAGAACAAGTATCCCTTACCAATGATCAACGATCTGTTTGATCAATTACAAGGAGCTAAGGTGTTTTCGAAGATTGATCTGCGATCGGGATACCAGCAGTTGAAGATCTGAGAGCAGGATATACCCAAGACAGCGTTTACCACACGGTACGGATTATATGAGTATACGGTCATGTCATTTGGACTGACTAACGCCCCTACCTATTTCATGAGTATGATGAACAAGGTGTTCATGGAGTATTTGGACAAGTTTGTTGTGGTATTCATTGATGACATTATGATATACTCGAAGAACGAGGAGGGGCACGCGGAACACTTGCGTTTGGTTCTCGAGAAACTCAGGGAACACCAGTTATACGCCAAATTCAGCAAGTGCTAGTTTTGGTTGAAGGAAGTTGGATTTCTTGGGCATGTTATATCAGGAGAGGGTATAGCAGTGGATCCCAGTAAGGTTCAGTCGGTCACTTAATGGTTGGCACCCACTTCAGTTGGCGAGATCCGCAGTTTTCTTGGACTGGCAGGATATTATCGGAGGTTCATTGAGAATTTTTCCAAGATTGCTAAACCAATGACTGAATTGTTAAAGAAGGATACTAAGTTCAAATGGACGGAGGAGTGCGAGATAAGTTTTCAAGAGCTGAAGGAGCGATTGACTACAGCCCCAGTGCTGACCTTGCCAGATATACATAAGGAGTTTCAAGTGTATTGTGACGCCTCTCGCTTGGGACTTGGATGTGTGCTTATGCAGGAAGTAAAGGTTGTTTCGTATGCCTGACGAAAACTGAAGCCACACGAGTTGAACTATGCCACGCATGATTTGGAGTTAGCATCCATGGTGCATGCACTAAAGACCTGGAGACATTATCTTATCGGAAACCGTTGTGATGTGTACACGGATCATAAGAGCTTGAAGTAAATTTTCACACAAAAGGAGTTGAACCTCGGGCAAAGGAGATGGTTGGAACTTATAAAGGATTACGACATGAAGCTACACTACCATCCCGGAAAAGCCAATGTCGTAGCAGACGCTTTGAGACGGAAGAGCTATGCTAATGTTCTTGTGAGCAATGGAATGCCAAAGGAGTTAGCTGCAGAGATCATGGAACTACGATGGGAGATTGTTGCAAGAGGTTTTCTTGCAACAATGGAAGTTCAGTCAACATTGTTGGACAAGATTAGAGAAGCTCAGAAGGAAGACAAGGAGATTGCTGAGATAAGAGAGAGGATGGGCGAAGGTAAAGCCAAAGGTTTTCGCGAAGATGAGCACGATACCTTATGGTTTGATGACCGAATTTATGTGCCCAACAATTCGGAGACCAGGAAGTTGATACTTCAGGAAGCACATGACTCACCATACTCGATTCACCCCGGAAACACCAAGATGTATTTGGACTTGAAGGAATGTTTCTGGTGGACTGGAATGAAGAAGGATATTGCCGAGTATGTAGCCATATGTGATGTATGTCAGAGAGTGAAGGCAGAACATCAGAAGCCAGCAGGACTGTTACAGCATATGCCAATACCCGAATGGAAGTGGGATAAACTTGGTATGGACTTTATTACCGGATTACCCAGAACCAAGGCAGGATATGATTCTATATGGGTAGTTGTGGATCGATTGACTAAGGTAGCTCATTTCATCCCGATGAAAACAACGTATACCAGTGCAAAGTTGGCCAAGATATATATGACCAGTATCTTATGTTTACATGGAGTTCCGAGGAGCATCGTATCAGATAGAGGAACTCAGTTTACTTCAAAGTTTTGGCATCAGTTACACCAGACTTTGGGGACCCGATTGGAGTTCAGTACAACTTTTCACCCGCAGACAGATGGGCAGACAGAGAGAGTCAATCAGATTTTGGAGGATATGTTGAGAGCCTGTGCGCTAGATTATGGATCTAGTTGGGATGACAATTTGCCGTACGCAGAGTTTTCTTATAACAACAGTTACCAGGCCAGTTTGAAGATGGCACCATTCGAAGCTCTGTATGGACGCAGATGTAGAACACCATTGATGTGGGACGAGGTAGGAGACCGTCAGTTGTTTGGACCAGATTTGATCAAGGAATCAGAGGAGAAGGTTAAACTGATCAGAGATAGACTAAAGGTTGCTGAGTCCAGACAGAAGAGTTACGCAGACTCAAAATGCAAGGAAGTGACTTATGAAGTTGGAGACAGAGCCTACCTAAGAGTATCACCCTTAAGGGGAGTAAAACGATTTGGAGTTAAGGGAAAGTTAGCCCCGAGATTTGTAGGACCGTATCGTATTTTGGAAAGGATGGGAGAAGTTGCCTACAAGCTGGAGCTACTAGAAGAATTGTCAGGAGTTCACGATGTGTTTCATGTATCACAGCTGAAGAAGTGCCATGCTGAGATGGCCGATATACCGTTGAATGATACAGTACCTTTGGAGGCGATTCAGCTGGATAATAATCTGACTTATGAGGAGAAACCAGTTAAGATTCTTGAGTTTGATAGTCGGGTCACTCGCAACAAGGTGATCAAGTTTTGCAAAGTTCAGTGGAGTCATCATACTGAGGAGGAAGCCACCTGGGAGCGAGATGAGGATATTCGCAAGGACCATCCGCACCTATTTTCTAGCCAACCCGAATCTCGAGGGCAAGATTCATCTTAAGGGGGGTAGGTTTGTAACATCCCAAATTTCCAATTTGGCATGTTATACATAGATCATACATGCATATCATATTTTATTGCTTTTTCGTTTGCAATCCTCGAAATCCTAAGCAACTCAAGGACCTTCGGAGAGAGTTGGGGATTTTATAATTTTCATATTTGAAATTCTTATCAAATAGTGAAGACGAGGATTTGATTTTAATTATTTTCTCTTCGGAAAATATTTCATTTTAAAATATTAAAAGAGGGGAGATAATATGACTTCTCCAAAATAATTGAAATATCGGAGGAAAAATGTTAAAATCATTTTTGGGATTTTATTTGAATTTACTCGGGATTTTATTTGGTCCTAGAAAAATGTTGCATGTTTTTAAAATTGCATTTTAGGGGCCAAGAAAAGTTCATCTTGTTCTAAATATTTTATTTAGACGGAGAAAACTTGTTTTGGAATTTTTAGATTTTTATTTATTTTTCTAGGAATTTTCTTTCGGCGGAATGTTTTTTTTTTAAAATAACCTCGCGCCCGACTGGGCCGAAGGCCCAGCCGAGCAGGCCGGCCCAGCCAGCCGCCGCCGCCTTCCCCGCGCGCGCGCCGTGCGCGGCACGGACGCCGAGGGCGGGT